>NC_091019.1:58176827-58482517 GCF_041296385.1 Aphelocoma coerulescens
GCAAAACCATACCAGTGTTCAGGAACCCTAACTTAGGAAATAGCACTTTGCTCCCCATCATCACCAGATGGGCAATCTGTTCTATTATTAAAATGATTCATTCAGTTTGAGCCTCTGGATTTCCACTCAGACTAAAAGCCTTATTCTATTGACATTTCATCTCCTAAGCACTTGAGCAGGTACTCCCACTCTAATACGCTTTGCTAGATGCTAACTTCCATTCTGTGAAATTACTGGCAACTCTTTGAACAAATAAAGACTAACTTCTATGCAACAGTCAGTCTCTTTGCTTTTCCCCAAGAAAACAGAAGACATTCTCATAGAGTAAATAATTCCTCTAAATTGATAAAAAAAAATATTAGTAGGAGGCTGCACACTATATATTTAGTATTTCAAAATGAAAATACTTTTAAGAAGACAAGTTGTTCCCTGTTTCCATAATTACACTTGCATTTATTACCAGATGTTTTTACGAAGATAATAAAATTTCCATTTTAAGATTTAATAGGAAGTACCAAATTACATCTTCTAACCAGAATAAAATTATATTATATACTATACTTTGTTGTTAAAAGCAAAATGCTTTTGGCCTTCAAAACCCAAACCACATTATCTCCTACCTGGAAAAGCATCACTAACAATTTGTTATCCATTTCATACTTCACCCATTCGACATGAGAAGACAAAATGATACAAAGATTTAAGAGAAATCTTGGGGAAAGCTTGGGAAAACCAAATCACAAATATACCTTTATGTAATAAAATTTACCTAAATTTATATGCATTACCAGCTACATAGATGTACGTCTTGATACTCTTGGGATACTTAACTGCAGTACTTAAACAATACATTTTTATCAATTGTTTCACAATGCATTTAGTACAATAAACTGTTTTGTCAAAATATGTCATGTCAAATAGGTATGTGATTAACACAATTTAGCCACAGTTAGATCTAGCTGCTTTCAGTAGGGAAGGGTCATTTAAACCACAAGCTAATCATATTCATCAGGTGACTGGTTGCTTATCTTTCTGAAGAAAAAAAAAAAAAAGAAGACACAAAACAAACTCCAAAAAAACCAAACCAACAAACCACCCCCCCCAAACCAAAACACAACAATTGCATTAGAAAAATAAATTATTTTCTTAACTTCTTCCTGTTCCTCAAGTAGTGTCCCAGAAACATTGTCAGTAATGTTTAAGCACACAAGAATAAGGTCAGTGGCTTATTACTACTCAGTTCTTGAAAAGGTATTTTAAAAACATGATTTTCAGGTTTTTCAACTCCTAAAGTAAAGTAAGGTTTCAAGTGCTTTGAAGCATATCCACCAAAATTGCAGCATGAGTTTTCTAAAGATCACTGAATGTAAAAATATTTAAGTGGTTTAGTTCAGCGATTTTAGGACACAAGATATGAATCTTTAGGAATTTCTCTCGAACAGAAAAATTGCCAGGTAAACCCCACTAGAACAGGGCAGGGCTAATTCTGGAATGGTGAGGAGTAGCTGCAGCTTTCCTCCTGGTTAAGCTGGTCTCCCATTAAAAGTAAGGCCCTGATCCCAGGAGCTAGTCAGAGGTTTCATTTACATAATGCACCTTCAATAATTAAGACTAATATTTTTCAGACATGACAATGGAAAGAAATGGCAAAGACATTTTCTACTAGTTTAGCAGTTCTTTCACAAAACCAGTTTGGGATGTTATACTAATGTAGACAGAAAATGGGCTGAAGTAGTAACAGCATCATCAACATCACTGAAACAAAGAAAAGAAAGATGGAGCAGCACTAATCATTCTGTGCAACCTGGCTACATGAAACAAATTCAAGAAACAAAGAGGAAGAAAAATGGACATTAACACTTAAGACATGGTGAGAATTGAAATCCCCACTGCTTCCCTCAGTTTAAATCCTTTAAGTTTACAAGAACTGCAAGAAGAAAGCATGATCTTATATTTGCAGTATAATAGTACAAAGAGATATTTTCTGAAAATCCCTGTTCTTTAAGAACAAAAATCAAAACAAAACGAAGAGAAATGCTACAGTTAAATTTTTCCCGGTTGTTATAGCTTCAGAAATATTTGTCAGTAATTGGTTTCTCAAAACTATTTCAAACTTCAATTTTAATTTTTTTAGGAGTTTAAATAGGACAGAGCATTCTGAGAGCAGGAAGAAAAGTTTAAGAGGAGAATAGGTGCAGAGTAATAATAAAAAGGTTGGATCCTAATACTTTAACACATCAAACATGATCTAGAGAACATTTGTTTTCATGAGTAATAAAGCAGAAAACCATGATAAAATGCATATATTAATACTTATCTGAAAAAACTGCCTTAGATTTTAAGTTGGATCAAGAGTCTAAAACATTTTTGAGAAATGAGCTATACACCTTTCCTTTTAAGTAGAGGTTTTGAGGATGGGCTAGTTTTAAGGACTCCAAAACAAAACACCCTGTAAATCTGAAACACGAATACTGCATCCATGTTTCAGAAAAGAGTTACAAAATCCTTCTGGTGGAGCTACAAATCCACTACTTAAAATAAGTTTCAGTCTTCAAAATCTACTTTTTCCTGACTTCAAGGATCCTGCTATGTGTAATAAACATATTTATGCCTCCTCTACATGAGCCCAGAATAAAAAGTAATAGATTATCTCCTTAGGGGAGTTCGCTGTGAGATCTGGAATGAGTCTTTCCCTGCTCAGGTTTGCAGAAGTACACTCAGAGTAAGAAACCATTTCTTTCACACTCTCTTGCCTCCTATGTTACCATCACATTGAGGAATACCAGTTATAACCAATTGCTGAAGGGCATTCCAGGTGTAAATGAACTGGATAATTCATACTGGGTGGATTTAAAGGTTGGAATCAGTTGTCTCTTTAAACATACTACAAGTTCCTGGCATCAGACCTGTCTTTTACCCTCCTTACCGACTGCTATTTGCAGTAACAGTGGAATGAAGAAGAACATTCTGGTTTCTTCTCCTGTTACAGCATGAGAAATCCTTGCAAAAAGAGGAAGCTTCAAACTGACAAAGCACAAGGTGGTACAAAGTCCAATACATCAGGCACAAATGCTACTGACTTTTTCAACTACCACTCATCTCAAGAAACACAAAAGCAAACAGATAAAAGCTACAATAATAAATAAATGTATTTTCCAACAGCTAAGATACTGTCATCTTCTTCTGCACTGTAGAAATCTTACATAATTTTTGGATTTTAGTAACATTTTTCTGGAAGAAAAATGGTCTCTCATCCTCTAAAAATAAAATGAAGTGTTTCTCATTTACTTGTACATACACATTCAAAACAGGAAGACTATTAAAAGAGACAGTATTTTTGTTAGAGCAATAGAAATTGGAAAGGCTTTTAGGCATGCAAACTGTTATTTGTACCTGATAATAAGATTACAGTCCACAAGTCCCAATGCTTTGAATTTGAATGGACATGTATTATTCAGTCGGGCTACCTAAAAGAAGCTGTGGCTACCTGTAGAGTAGAGGAGTTAAGCACATTCACAGGAGGCCAGGTAGACAGCTCGCTCTTATGAAGAGAGGTGCAATTTGTCATCTGTGCCACATGGAGAGACTGTCAGGAAAATAGACCACTTCTGGTGTGTGACGAAATGTAATGTGTTTTTTCAGCCCATGATTCTCTGTATTAACTTTTGTTTTGAATTTTACTTTCCAAAATGTCCTCTGAAAGAACACTTGCGGAACTCTTGAGGATAAGGGTGAGGGAGCAGAGACAGTGTAACAGAACAGATAAAATATGCTTTTTCACTGGCACAACATGCAGCAGTTTTATTGCAAATTGCCTCACACTTCCCACTCAGAACCATAGTTTAAAGTTTGTTGTTTTAACTGTCACATTTAACTGTTCAGACTCTTGTTTTCTACATCAGATCTCTACTCCAGGCAAAATTATTTTTAAAAACTTCAGTGGAAAGAGTTCAGTTTAGCTCTCAGAAGCAGCAGAAGGAAAAAATTATCAAATTTTGCCCAGGTTGTTCCACTGAGAAATCTATGTACCCTAGACTTTGGGTCAAGAAGCTGAGGTTGCAGATTTTGTAACAGTATCCTATATTTAAGAACAACAAAATAAATGTTTGTGCTGAAATTTCTGTCAGAGAACCTTAAAACCAGAGTTTGGGGTGCAGGATACCTTTTTTGCTGACACTACCAGCCTTTTTGAAAGACCCAAAAAAATAAGCGAGTATTCTATTTTTTCTTTCATTCTCTCCACTGTCTTCTATTCTACACTTTCAGTGGAATAGAGCTACAGAGTTATCACCTTGGGAATTCAGAAAGCAAAGCCACCTTTGTGAAAACACCTTCATGTGAGTTTTACCAGAACCTCAGAGCTAACAATGGGCTCTGGGCAGGCCTCTGCTCCTACACCTAAGTGTCTGTATGAAGATCTCCACTTCAAAAAACTGGGTGAGCTCCAGTGCTCAAAATTAACAGAAAACAGCCAGCTGAAATCAGTCATCTCCTTTTTCTATTCACAGTAATATCCAGATCTCCACTGACTTTACTGGGATCGAAGACAGGTAACTCTCAGGGTAGATGTCCAAAATTTAGTCTTAGTGCCTCCATTGCAACTTCCTGGATAAATTCGATTTCCCACTTTATAGAACTTTTAGCATTAGATATCTAACACTTTGAGAAATAAACTATTATACCCCCAGATAAAATATTTTCTCAATCTTAAATGTTATCATAGAAAACCTGTGCTTCTAAGGTCCAAGGTTTACAAGGTGTAAATGTTCCAGGAAGATGATGTAGATCACTTTTCCAGTTTCCAGTCACCCTTTGAAGCTAGTTGACAACATTCTTTCCTACACCTTTTTAAGAAGTACACCTTCAAAAGTATTGTGAAAGCAGAAGAATAAATAATTACCATGTATGTTACACTTTCACAGATGAGTGATTGGAAAATATTAGGAATATTGGAGTGTCATTAAAGTCTACAAATCCATTTTAGAAATCTGTGATGCACTTGGCATCATAGACTCCATAATCCAAATTTCTAATTTGAAAAAGTTCTAACTCTTCCTCAAATTCTATCCTTAAAGACAAGTTTTCTAACTAAGCGTATACTGACTTTGTATTCCTAGAATTGCAGGCATACAATTCTTAACCTTTCCCCTGTTCACTCCTGCCTAAACTATGAGTTTCCATCCAGGTAGGAAATAACTTCTTGAGGTACCTTTTCCTTTTACAAAGTCTTAGGACAGTTTAGAAAAGGATGAGGCATAGTTTTCTTAGGAGGAAAATATTCTAGATTGCCAATATGTAAAAGTTACAAAGGCATCTGAATAATACCCATTGTGTCTGCCTGGCAAAAAGGCCCCATCAAAATAAAACACCTCAATGCAAAATTTAAGAATTCAGTATCCAGTGATGACCTCATCAGTCTTTGTACAGAAGAAGTTACATTAAACAGGGGTCACTTTAAATACTAAGAGATAAGAATGGGGGATTGGAACTAGATGATCTGTCAGGTCCCTCCCAACCCACACCATTCCATGGTCCTATTCTATGACTCTATGAACATGTCTGTTATCCTCATCCATCCACCAATTCCACTTAGATCCATACACTGAAACTATAACCTGGAGGTTTGTACTACATGCAATTGCAAGAATCCATTTAAAAACAGAATCCACCATGCATGGACTTTGACACATTCCTGAAAAAATCTACCTGCCTCACTATTCTGTTAAATAATAATTGCAACACAAATAGGATATGGACACTGCTACCTGCCCCAAGAGGGGCTGACAAATCTTTGAGAGGAAATGTTCACGAATAGGCTAGAGATACTAACCATGTTCCATTCTGGCATAATGCTGTCTGCAGAGCATCTGCTGCTCATGACACAGAAAGAAAAAAAAAGGCTATACTCTTTCTTAAATTTCAGCTTGTGTTCACATGCTAACAGTGAAGAAATAGGACTGGAAAGAACACAGGTGCTGACTGTAAAAAAATCATCCTGAGATTCCCTACTGTCATTTAAATACCCTCCATCCTATTAGAAAAACAGAAATACAGAACACTAACAGACCTTACATATGCATTTTATCAAATGCTTCAGACTGAGGAAGAAAACAGAAAAGAAAAAGTGTCAAGAATTACTAGACTACTAGAAGAAAAAAATCAGAGCACAATATGTAATTGAAATAATTAGTATTGAGAATTCACTCTTTTTTTATAATTGGTGCACATATTAAAATCCATTTCCAGTTAACATTTTACTTACCATTTCCACGCCATACTTCAGCCAGATGGCAGCTTCCTTCTCCAGGCTCTTTGCAGAACTCCACCACATCGCGACAGGTTGTTTCTGGTGTAATTGGAACTTCTGTCAGAATCTGTTCATTGTTGCTCAGAAACACAGTTAATATCATCTGAAAGAAATAAAAAGAAAAATGGCAGAATATTAAAAAAAAAGACCAAAAAAAGGACAAAAATAAGATTATGGGTAAGTTTTTTTCCCCTCTGTAAATGGAAATGTATGCCTACTATGTTCCATAGTAGTTTTCAGTCTCCTGTAACTTCAACAAAGATTTAGTCCTTTGTGTTCATTTTTTTTTGACAGTTCATTAAATTGACAATTTTTTTTTATAAAAGCTTGAGTTGAAATGCTTTAGTTCTG
Organism: Aphelocoma coerulescens; assembly: GCF_041296385.1. Classification (NCBI taxonomy): domain Eukaryota; kingdom Metazoa; phylum Chordata; class Aves; order Passeriformes; family Corvidae; genus Aphelocoma; species Aphelocoma coerulescens. Next base: position 58,183,486 of record NC_091019.1, read on the forward strand.
TCTGAAAATAAGGCTGAGAGGACAGGAACAAGTTTCAGCTATGTTAGATGCTTGAAATCGTAGCATTTAAATGTTGAAAATAAATGCACGCTTTGGCAAAGTAACCAGAAGCTTCAGGATGTACTCAAAGACAAGTATTCCTAAAATGCAGTAAATCCTCTGAAAGACACCTGACCCTAAGCTCCTGCTTAAAATTAAATGAATAATTTTATCCATTCTCTCTGCACCTTAATTCCCATCTGTAGTCACAACACTGTTCTGTAAATTCATGGGGACGGAAAAGAGAGAACATCGTATTTTAGAAGGCAAAAAATACCGTAACAATAAATGGCCCTAAATAACATGATAAAATTAATAACTTTGCTTGCAATTAAAGTTCTTCCAGATCTTTCCCATAAATAAAATGTGGTGACACATATTGAACCTAATTACAGCTCTTCATTAAATAAGCACTCTTGAGGTAAATAAAAGTTGTGCTTCAATTTGCATAGGCAACTCTTAAGAACATTCATAATACTTTTATCTGTGGGACACATACATCAGCCAGACTGGAGACTGACATTAATAACAGCTAGATAATGAGTGAGAGCAGTCTGCTTTAGAAATAGACACAGGACAAATTCCAAGAAAGCCCAGGCTTCAAGCTCTCAGTCTCAGCAGTCCTCCAGGTTATTTCAGTCCAGGTTTCTACTCTCCCTTAGCCTGCCAAGTTTGCGTGCTGTGTCCTGAAGTGTTCAAGTACCTACACTTCAACACAAGAAGCAGTCAACCAGAACTGAAAATATACCAGAACTCAGCCCCGAGTTTTTCCAACAGTAGCATAAAGGAAGCCATAGTAAAAGCTGTAATACAAGGTGGAGGAAGCTACAGGATACAGCCAACAGATAATAATGAAAGTGCCTGTAACCACCTACTGTAAGCAGCTCAAAACATTCTTGTTCCCCCAACAGAAGATTCAGACAGTCTCAATATTCAGTGGCTGTGGTTATATACCAAGTATCTGATGTGGAATCTACTAGTGGAATTTGACCTCATATTTAAGAAGAAAGGGTCACATATATGAACGTAAACCAACAGGATTAGAAGAAACCTTAAGAGGTCATCTAATGCAGTCTCTTGGCCTCAGGCAGGATAAACTATACCTGTATTATTCTGCAGAGATGCTTGTCTAACCTGTTCTGAAAAGCCTTTCATGATGGAAATTCCACCATTTCCCTATGCCAGCCACCCCAGAAATCCAGGATTCCTGTTGCAAGAGGAAGTTTCTTGAAGTCTAGCTAGAGTTTGCCTTACCACCATTTAAACCCCATAGTTCTTCTAGCCACAGGGGTAACAGAAAACATATTTTTTCCTCTTTTTCCCTCTGCACTTAAATTTAAAGAACGTGCAATATGTAAGTAAATTAAGTAACTTAAATTAAACAACACCAGTTTAATGAAGTTATTAGTGCCAATATTCTAAACAGTTTTCCCATAACACTTGATAGCAGTTTCAAAATAAAACCCAAGCTCCTGAAACTTTTTGAGAATACAAAAAGACCCTGGCTTTACAGCCTCAATCATTTGTGTGAAAGACCTATATTCTTGGTATGAAAGGATATATAAAATGTCTTAACATCATGTGATTTTACATAGTTTCCAAGTTTTGATTTCCTTATTGCTGTAAAAGTCACACTGGCCCAGTAAACTTGTTTCATGTCTTCAAGATTATATATCTGCTTCTGCAGACGGACAAAAAGAGAAAGAAACACCTTGTAGGTGTGAGTTATCCTATTTATCTCAGTCACTTCTCCATAAATTCCAATCTCAAGCACTACACACAGTCCCCTTGGCAACACCAGGATAAAATTTGCTGTACCTCAATCACACCACTTGACTCCCTCAGCTCAGAGGGCATCAGTATTGTCCTCTGCAAATTTGGGTGTCACAGTTTCAGCCCAGGGAAAGGTATCTCACTAATGAGGAAGCAAGGTGCCACAGCCAACTATTGCTGTAACACTCCTCAAGGAAATTTGATTAAGTAAGGATTTATTTTTAACAGGTTGTCTGAGCAATACTAAAGGAACTGAAACACTGTGCTGCAAAACAAATATCCTGAAACATACACAGGAAGACTCAAAATATTGCACATTATTAATATATTGTAATATTAGATTTTCAAGGCAGTATCATAGCTCTTAATTTTTGTGGTGGAAATGGATAAGAATCAGAGGTATTACATAGTGATAAAATACAAATTAGCATTGATGGAGCCTGGAAATTTGCTGCTGAAGAACGCAATTAAAGCATACATGTGAAATACCCAAGTATACCCACTGAAGTAAACAAGTTACAAGAAAAAAACATTCCTAGCCAAAGATTAGGACACAAACGAACTGATAAATTCTTTCTCATTTTAAATTGACTTCTAAATAGGAGCAGCTAAATAAAACCCATCTTGTAAAAATGAGATCATAACCACTGTAGCATTTCTTTGATCGTCTCTCAATTCACAGCTTTTAATATGTGAACACAATGTCACACAACAGGATCAGCCTAACATTCATGAGCAAATCACCTCAGGGATTCTAAATCATGTATTTTTTGCACCATAAACATCAAGCTCCAAACTTTACACTTCATCCTTCTCACCACACACATAGGTATTACCTGTTACTCTCCTCTATGGCCCCTGCTACACAACCAGTGGTTTGATTCCAACTTTCACAATTTCCTGTCTTTTCCGTACCAAGTAAGATACAGCAAACCTTCCAACCTGCCTTCAAAACTGTCATCTCATTTCTCAGCTTTCAGATTACCTCCTCCTAGGACAGATTTGGAAACAGTATTCTACCCAAATCTTCTCTGTCCCACAGATCTTTGCCTAATAGTTGCACATATTCCTCTTCGTATGGCGACTCCCCTTCATCCATTCCCTCTTCAAAGCATACTTCCTCTATTATTTAAAGGACACATTTTATCATCCCTGCAGTTCTCAAGGAGGTGGAAACAGAGATAAATCTACAAGAACATTTTCCTTGCTTGTTATCTCACCTCTTTCTACAGCTGAATAATGTCACCTACAAAAATTTCAATAGACATCGCTCAGAGAGATGACAGTTTTATCTATCTAGACCTGATCTCCTGCTAAGGAAACTGAAATGTTGGCAACTTCAGTTGACTCTTATGAATGCCTAGCTGTCAATTCAAGTTCCACAAGGCTGTAACATAGTCCTTAGCCATGTTTCACCAATGATTCCCTAGATTTCATTCATCATAACACACAGGTACCCATCACCCTGAGCTGTAGTATAGACATCTTTGACAAAAACCTCAGTCTTGTGTCTCAGATCTATCTCTACTTTTCCTGTACGATATGTAAAACAGAGAAAGGTGTTTTTTCCATAAAGTGGTCCAGCTAATGCTCTCAGTTTGCAAACTTGCAAATAAAGGTTTCCCAGCTTTTCACTGGTGTGCCTTTTTCACTCGTGACAGCTATGACAGCTACCACAACAAAAATCACCCTTCATTCCTGCAGCCTTGACCCAGTTGCCTTTCTGTGTCAGTCCTGATAAGCACAATTTATTTGTCTTCACTTCCCCATTGGGAAGTGCAATCTTCTCTCTTATCATTTTTCACTCTCTATCAAGAAATGTATGTCAAATTGGCCCTTTACACCTGTTTCTACTCTCCATGTGCTTAATATTAACAGGTGGTTTTATGGTTTCTTCACTGTTGTCCACCATGCCTTATATGCACCTGCAAAGCAACCTCATTATTTTCCTTGGAGACCCTCCTTTGCTGCTCTAGCTAAGCACATCAGACACAAGTCTAAGTCATTATTATGCTGAAAAGTGTTGCCAATGAGGTGATAAATATTGTTTTGTCTCCTTAAGAGATGAAATGCATGGTTACAGAAGTCTTCCTTCATCCCTAACCAAGATTCCAAGAGCTGCACAACAGAAATGCATTCAACTTGTCTACCACAGCAGAGATCCCACAGGGTCACAAATGCCTTACACACAACTATACAGAAACAAACCATCTTTCAAATGAGTCTGATGGCCTTTGCTCTAAATGAGCTTGGTCAGGCTGTCCTAAGAATCCACCCTGACCTCACTACTTGTGTTGTGCTACTTCAGTAGCATTCCCCTAGTACAATGTGCAATTAGTTATGACTGGAATAAAACCAGACCACCACCACCAAAACAGCTGGTGTAGCATGTTGATTCTTAGTTAAGATATGGTCTAGAAAGCCAAAATTCCAACTGCTGAAAAAAGTTTTTGCCTCACCGTTTTTCTACGGTCTTACTGAAAAAAACCCAAACATTTCTTTAATCTTCAGCTAGTGAATTAAAAAGGTCTACAGTTAAGTAAATCCTCTTTAACAATTTTTGTGGAGACAAGAACTACATCTCACTCAACTACTACCTCAACCTACCAAGACCTGAAACACTGCAGCTTGAGAAGAAATAAATTGTACACCCACACCTCCATTGCTTTATGCCGAAGCTAATTTACTAAGTCAGAGAGCTGATAACAATATTTATTGTAAAAACAACAACAAAGTCCACATAAGTAGGTATTTCCTGATACCCTACTTACAGCAAATTAAATTATTTGATCTATCAGAAAGGAACCAGACAAGTACTATTTCAGGACATGCTGAAACATTAGAATTGAAAACAAGTTTAAGATTATTTTCTTACAGTAATATTGACGTATTCCAACTATAAAAAATGAAAGTGAGTTCTGTGGATCAAGAGGGGAAACCACTTTGTTGGCTTTTTATTTTATGTACAACCATTTTTTAACTAACCCCCATGTTTCCAATCAAAACCAGAGTTCCTGGTAAAAACTGATCTGAGAATCATTACTTTTCCTGCATGTAATTTTATGTCCATGATTTAAAAAAAGGAAGACACATCTAGGAAAGTTTAAAAGCAAGATCACTCAAGCAGAGGACCAAAGACTTGGAAAAAACAACCTGCAACCCAAGAAAATGAAAACCATGAATTTTTCTTTGTGCTATCCATTACTCTCATTATCCAAATTTAGAATGCCTACATGATATTAGAGTGGATAATAGAGAATTTTTTTTAATAACTTCTGTCAATTTAAGAATTATCAAACATATGATTGCAACTTAAAAATATACTGGGTATTTAATATGGCTAAATTCACACACTACTGTTTAGTCACATTGGACTCTCCCTTTGCCTTTTTTGGTCTTTAAACCAGCCTAGAAATTTCACTGTATAAATGAACAACAAAAAAACAAACAAAAAACCCTTCTCTCAGTGAACAGACATTTCAAATACGAGGCTGATACAAATCAACTTAAAGTACCAAACAGTTTCTAATAGAAATCCCAACTTCAATCCTTCTGTTTCACAGGAACTGGAAGGCATTATCTTCTCACCATACATTTTCCCTTAACAAAGAATTCCAAAACATTCATTCATGATCTTATGCTTTGCCATTTCAGAGCTTTTAGAGGTGCCTACAACTACAAGGTGAGAACAATCAATGAAGAAAAGACTTATTCAAAGTGAATCTCTCTTGAACAGTAGAGACCTCAGCATCTGCCAAGAATTTTAACTTTTTGTCCTTGATTTTGCTAACTTGGGAGTCCCAGGAGTTTGCTATATTCAAGGTGCTACTACAATAGTTTTAACTGAAATTTCCAAAGCCCTCTCTTACTGAAATGTCATGGCCCCATCAATCAAATATGAACTTTGAGTAAGATTAAGGATTTCAGCTACTAGAAAAATTATAGAATGAGAGGCAGGCAAAATGTGAAAACGGAAAAATGATCCCTTTGGTGATGAGATACATCAATATGCATGACTTTGCATGTAGAATGGTCAGAAAAAAGTGACAAGTTATCAATTGTCTCATGCAAGCTTGCTTGCCTGGAATTCATGCCATTATATAAAACTTCCATCAGCTACAGCTGTAGAAACTGATTTAATACTTGAAATGTACAACTACAGAGTTCTAACTTTTGTTGCAGTATGAACACAGCCCCTCCTTATGATTATAGACTTAATTAGGTAAAGTTTTAAGCAATTACATTTAAAAAATTAAGAAACTATGAAATTAAAACCACAGAACTGTTTGAATTAAAGCCATCTAAAGATACTTTCTTGACTCAAATCACAAGTATTTCTTTAAGTATAAATTGAAATTTCAGAACAAACAAATCCCAAATAAATCTCTCATGTTAGTATGTGCAAACCCCAGACAAACAGCAGTAAGATTAAACAATTTCCCTTCTCTGTATTAATAAGAAATATTTAAAATCCATCTAAGCAACAAGTTACGCAGCAGCATGCTTTTGCCAACAATTATTTACCTTCAGAACGAAGCTGTTATTTTTGAAAATGAATCTGTTAAGAATTTCTTGCAGTATGCTTGTGAGTCTTATTTCGAATAAAGGATTAAGACATACAGCAAATTTATTACCAATTACTGTGGTTTTCACCAGGAGATTTCTTTTTGTTTCCCTTCCCCATATATGGGGTGAAAAATAATTGCAATCGATTTCCATATTTCTAAACAGTCTTCCTCACCCGCTACTCACATTCAAGCTATATAAACTTTTAGTTCAGGACAAAATTTAAAGCCCAGTGATGCTTTTGAATGCATTAGTAAAATTCACAAAGGCAGTGCAACCAACAGTCTTCAGTTTGCACGGAATACAAAAATGAGCAAAGTTTTCTGCCAAAATGTAGACTTGTGAAACCAATAGTTTCTTACTACACTTTCAAATTTGAAGCCAACTGCCTCCATATGGCTTGCAAAAGAATCCACAAAACTGGGAGTAAATCTCAGACTCTAAAAATGTAAAATATTCAGCTATGGGCTACTAACAAACATTAAAAACTTATATTTTACTATTGGTAAACTCAAGCATTCATGAGGTTACTCAAAAATATGAACAAGGTCATATTATTTATGGTCAACGCTTTTGATTTTTATCAAATCTGAAACTTTCATGTTGCCTAAATGTACTTCAATATACTTATCTCACAAAAGCATTTTTTTGCATCAGCCCATATGCTAGTTACATTAACTTGCTATTTTGCAATCACTGAAAAAAAAACCCAACTGATCTACCTTGAGTTCCACCTTCACCATGCTCTGCACTAGACAACCTACCCACAGAAACCACAACCAGGAACTTGTCAGACAATAATTGTGCATAAAATTACCTCTCTTGCTAAAGCACAGAAATCATTTTAATTCTTTAACTCTTCTTATAGAGGAGTTTAACTCCTCTTACAGAAATGCAGAAGTATAGATTTAAAAGGAAATATTATAAAAATGTAGTAATATCTTGTTTAAGGCCTATAAGTTGCAAAGACTTAAAGAACTGACAGAACCACAGAGATTTCCTCTCAGGTCTTCCAGGATTGTTGCCTTTGCTCCCTTCACGAGCTGTCATATGTGACAGCAGGTGTTCAACAGGATTCAGGCTATTTCAAAAACCTACAACTACCTGATATTTATTTGCTGAGGGGATACTTATGACACTTTCTTTTCTTTGACAGAGAAGATCATTGTAGATCTGGAATCCGAAGCCCCTTCCTCCTGCAGTGGCAGGCTTTCTGTAGCACAAGGAAAGAAGCCAACATTTTTGCTAAAGGGAGGAAACAGCAACTATCATCAGCAAGACAGATCCACAAACTATTAAATGAAAAGTACACAGCAGTTAACTGAAAGACTTCCAGTGCTCTAGGAAAACAATACCTAATGAAAACAATAGCAACTAAGAGTTCACTTGTGTAAACAACAAAAACAACCCACAGACTACAGGCCATGAGAACCAAGATATCAACAGGGCTAAAAAAACAACTTATCTAACAAATGCTGAGTTGCTAGCATCGGCCTAGGACAGAAAAGTGACATGATCATTTAGACACTATAATCCTGTATCAGATTTTAGACTACATTTCACTATATTAGAAGTCCCAGTCAATCCATGGGAGTGAATCACTGCCAGATCTCCAGATATTATCTTTAGGGAAGCCATTTGTTATTCATTAAAACACTGAAACGCCTTCTTTTAGAATTGGACAGTTCTGCTAAAATCAAGCAGGAGCTGAGATTTAGATAAAATTTAAAAGGTGGGCAGTTAACTTGTGGCTACAGAAGGGAAAAATGAGTATAGCTTAAAAGCGACAAACCAAAACAACAAAGAGATTGCATTACATATAAAACTATTATTTTAGAAGAATATCTGTCCAAGTGCAATATTTATCATCATCAGCTAAAGCAACATAGCCTGAAGTTAGAGAAATCTATAAAACATGCCTCTTGTGATGTTTTCTAGCGGAAAATATAATTTGGCACTTGCTACAGAATGAGTTCAACATCCCTGCATCATATTATCTGTTGGCTTGATTCCTAAATTGCTACATCTGGAGAACCAGCAAGAGATCTTGTTGTTGCTCCTTGACGCAAATAATTCTACCAAAGGACTGTCAAGACACCAGTTACCACATAAGAAACTCTGAAATACAGGGATAATTCTAGGTACACTGACGAGTTCTTGCTGAGCACATTTCTCCATCAGGCAACATAGATTAAAAATTGAGAGACTTTTACTCTTCCCAAAACAAGGCTCTTAAATCTTGCTTTCCTTTCACTGTTTAAAAATCAGTGGGCCATCTGCTGTCTTTCATGATACACACAACTATTATTAAAAGGTGAAAGATGGAGACTCTTCTTGAAAGACTCTCTGCTCTAACCAGCAATGTTCATGAAACTCAATATATAAGTTCTCACCTTGAAATTAGCATTATATGATTTGTTATAGGGTTATTGCAAATGGATATTACCATCTATCAACCAAGAGCAGAAGACTGATAGTCAAATCAAGCAGCTCTGAAGAAGTTCCAATGTTGTTTTTGGTACTTGCTGTCTTCATTAAGGACATTCTTTTATATTCTGGAATTTATTTTTTCTTGTGAATCTTAGAATGACAAACCTCATCTAGTACTGCCTGCCTAATTTCAATGAGATTTATCTAAAGCACCTTGAAACAAACCAATAAAAATCAGCTGGAAAACTTTGTGCTGATTAATTAAAAAGTTAAAAAAAAAATCTGATCTATTTAAGAAACTAGCAAATAGCCTAGCTATAATGAAGGATTTTAGTAGTTGTTTAGGCCTATAAATATGAGAATTCCTTAAATAATGAACTCCTGTCAAACGCTCAGAAAACTCCAGCAGCTGATGCATTTGCAAATGCACAAAACACTACTAATACACAGGAAAAGTCAGAAGGTCAGAGGACATCAAGACTCCAGATCAAAACAAAGCTGCAGTGGTGCAGTGATCTTTCCATTTGTCCATAAACTGCAACAGCTCTGTTTAATAAAATATGAACATGATGCTCACAGTTCTACTATTCTTCACATCTTCAGGTCAGGGTCCTCCAAACAAAATGGTTCCGAGTTAAGTGGGGACCCCCAGTACAAGTGTGGCCCCACAGCCACCAGAGAAAAGGACAGAGGAATCACTGTGGCACTACAACTGCGCCTCATTGTACAGAATCACACACACAACTTAGTTCTAATGTTCAGAGGTCTAAATCTTTCATATCTGACAGGGTAACCAGTATGCCACACCTGAAATGCATGACAAGCTTGAGAAAACAGTCCTAAATTATAAACTGCCCATTCCATTTCATCAGTTGATGAGATATGAGTAACTGTTAAAAAATACTCTTAAATATTTTACTCTCTAAATCATTAAGGAAGATGTGGCTGAAGAACAACACAACTGTAGTGCTGTAAAATTCACAGTACACGCGGGTGAACTGGCAATAAATTAAAATCAAAACTAAATGAATTCAAGATGACTCAGCTTCAGAGGTCCTCTTATGTACATAATAATCTCAGCTTTCCAGTCAGGGAAAAAAAAAGTTGGATTCACTAAAATGAAAGGTTTAAAAAAAAATCCCCCACCCAAACCAAAGAACCACTCACAAACCGACACCAAAAAAATCCATACACACCTGAACCCCCAAACTCTACAAAAAAGGACACCCTCCATCAAGACTCAAGAACCAGATGACAGATAAGACAGACAAAAAATGTAGTATTTTACTTTTATTAGGTGGGGATGTGGAACAAAGTCCTATTCAAGCTTTTTTTTGTATATCGGCATTAGCAACGCTGCAATTTACTTGGAAAGAAAGCTCAGTCTGACAACACCAGGCAAAGCTGACGAGCACAGTTCAGTATGAGGGTACGAGTCAATTTTCCTGAAAGAAAACAATCGTCCAAATCCACATGCAACAAAAGTGTCCCATCAAATTTGTATCACGGAACTGAATGTTCTCAAATTATTAAAAATATTTTGGCTAAGGTTAAGGACAGGGAGGTGCTGATGTTTCTACAGTCTTGTGTTCGACCTTGTCAACAACTACAGCAAAGTCATCCAAAATCCACTGAATTCCAGAAAAGCCTGACCTACCTACTGCATTGAAAAAATCATCTCATTGAAAAAGCATAGGATACAAAGACAGGCATTTGTACCTTTTCTTTTACAAACTTTTCAACAAAATATGAAAAAAACACCCCATCAAACAAAGAGGAGTAAATCACAACCAAAACAAAAACAACCAACATGGTATTTTTACTAAAGATCTTGCTTTTTGCCAAATAATAAACATGATTTGTAGCAGCAAACATCATTTTTTCATTTTACAAACAAGGAACAATTTCTACAAAATCTATAGACACACAACCATATGTAGTGTTGCAAATGGAACCAGCACCATTCTTTCTTCATTTTCAATAGAGTGAATGCAGAAAGTACTACCACAGCTTTCTCCCACTAAGCAGGAAGTATTAACAAAATCCTGATTGTTTAGTGCATTGCTTTCAGGGAATACCAGCCATTCAATCTTAGATGTAAAGATGATATCTGGCTTGGTAAAAAATTGTAAGTGAAAAATGCATACATCCTTGGGGATTCAACAGGCAAGCCAGCAGAATTTTCCTTTCATCAGAGTGGAAAAATTCTTTCCAAAACACTTCTTTAGTTTTAAGGTGGCAGATCTAAAAATTAAAAGCTATTGTTTTATACTCAGAAGTCCACTTTGGTTGAATCAAAACTACTACTACTACTACTACTACTACTAAATCAAGCTATGCAAGGTGAAATTTAAAATTTCAGACATTTTATATACAGAAGAAACTCATATAAGGCAATAATCCCTGACCGTCAAGTAAAAATCTCACATACACACACACACACACACACTCTAATCCATTAAAAAGATTCACTATTCGCTTTTACAAAAATAAATCCAAAAATGCTTAATATTACAGCAAATAAACAAAACCCAATGTTATCCCACCTTCTTTTTTATAATTCTGTCCTTGGTCCACGGTTTAGATTTAAGTCCAGTCTTTTTCGGTAGCCAGGATTTCCCTTTTGATGTTTTTACAATATTCTGAAGAATCATCCTTAAAATATTCTTCATGTGGATAGTCGTAAATAGCAGTGAATATAAAAATATTGTGTAAAGCTAAAACCTAATAACAGTTTCTGTGCAACAACTACAGTGAAAAACTACTTAAATGGAGTATTTTTGGTCTATTGGCACATGAATTCAGGCAGTAATGAGGAGCAGTGATAAGATGTTCTAAAGAAACAAGACAGGCCACAGTTGTGACAGGAACAAGATAGGCTAGATCAAGTTTCACCTAATTAGGCAAGGTTGCAGTAGGGGAGTTCTGCTATCCTCTCATTGTGCAATAGTAGTCTTTGTTGCTATTATAATAATGACGAACAGTAAGTATTTATCTTAAATAAATTTACATGTAAGGCTCTGTCTCAAAAGACACAGAAATGACTTTCCTGTTGAAGAGGGCCATGACAGGAGCAGAAGTCCTAAGAGCTGTCAAAATACATTTCCATGGCACATTTTCTTAAATCAAAGAAATGTTTTAAATCGAACAACCAGCTTAAAAACAACAACTCCACCATATATTTATGCCTAAAAATACTATAGTTCAAGCACTACTCCATTCTTGGCAAAGTCTGTCTTCTTGTTGGACATAATTCAAGCAGCAGAGAATATAAACTGTAAACTATGTTTCTGACTGTCTCGTCATGTCAAGGGACAGCAAATGTTTATCATCATTCCTGTCAACGCTGTACAGGATCAGGAGTGGGGAACAGGCAGAGCAATGGTGCCAACAGTGCATTTAGTCCTTACTCTACAATTGCAGGAGCAAAGCATAATTTTCCAGCCTGATCCATTCCCCTCCTAGAGCAAATGGAGAGAGTAGACCCAAAGGTAAAAACAAAACCGAACCAAAACCAAGCCAACCAACCCACGCTATGAAGGATCAGCAGAAGCAGATAACCCATCTCTCTCAGAGCTATGAGCCACATTTTGTGTAGCACCTTACAGTGCTACACAAGAAGAGGAAAGCATGGAGCTCTAAACTCCGCTTGTGAGCCACAGCATTTTTACTTTACCCTCCCCTACCAGCAGCAGCAGAGCAGACAAAGCAAACAAGATCCTGTATTTAAAATGCGTCAACATTCAGAATTAGTACTGTCCTCCAATAAGGCATTTTGTCACCAACAAAAACATTCTGATCCCATGCAGTATTCTTCCTTCCTCCTCAGCAGACTTGTACCATGTTGAGAGATTTATTGAGAATAACATTGGTAGAATAGGGTCAAATTTTTAAAATGCTGCAACTTAAAAAAATTAACCTGTTAGCAACTGAGAATATCTTAAATAAATGAGAAACTCAAGGTTATTTCTTAAAAGGGAAGGGTTGTTTTGCTTTAGGAAGGATGGAAAAAGTCTAATCTGGTTGTTCTCCAAAACCAGATTGTATCTTGATCTGCCAGAAAAACAAACTATCACACGAATAAATATTTGAGAGGAAAAGCTGGGCCTGTTTTAACACATACTGTGCCGCTCTTTCAACTATGGTTATGGTCTGAATTCTTTTAAACTGACCCCCAAACTTATAAAATCCTTACTTAGGAAGACAATACAGACATGCAGACCCGAAGTATATGGGAGGGTCAAACACTAAAGCCTGTCATCCCTACTGGATAATTGGGATCTTTCAAAAGAAGAATAGGAACTAAAATAAACATGTGTCATTGAACTTCCCTTTCATCCTGTCATGCCTCCTGAAATAACTGAAAACATCTGTGTGTAATTTGTTAAATCAGATAAATAATAAAACCAATAGAAACACAGGGTAGCCCCTTATGCCCTATGAAAGGATCATCTCCACACTGAGTACCTGATCCAGTGCAGATATTTGGCTGCTTTAGAACTGTTACTGTCAGGTAAATACAAATCTAGAATGTAAGTAGAGAGGTAAGAATACCACAGTCTCTGGCTACTTAACATATCAGCCTCACAATCCTAAATTAAAGCAAGAAGGGGATTTTCCTCACTAAAATTCCAAGAAGTTTTGAATGTTTTAGATGAAGGAGGAGAGGTACATGCAGTATTTCACTGACATACTGACGTAAGTTGTTCTCCTATATTAAATGCAAACAAATCCCATGTAAGATCCAAGAAGTCTTGCCCTGTGTGACAAAGCTCATACGTAGCAAATCTAAACACCTGCAGATTATGCAAATCACTCAGTAGGAAAGTTACTGCATCCTGTGATCCCACTAAAGTACTTTAATATGAAGACACTCCTGATCTCTGAAAACTACATGGAATGACGTAGGAAAAAAAGGATAAAAAGGAAAATTCAAAAGTATAATTCCCTAAAATGTATGCAACTTTACATCAAATGTCTACACAAAATGGAAAACTACTGAATATAAAGCTAGAGATGAAAACTAATAGATGTGAGCATCTAAGAATACTTAGAGAAGTAATGAAAGAGTAAGAAGAAAAGCAAGAGTTCAGAAGGAATATAACACCATACTGCATGCAGGGTAGCAATAACTTTACATTACAGCTTATTTGTCTTAACTTTTGTTTCACTTTGCCACCCTATTTTACTCTCTCACTATTGTCACTTCTCTTGCTATATAAGCCATTTTGTAAATGCCTAATGTGCAAATGTACAATTTATTAAAACATGCTTAACTACAAATACACGATTGCACAGAGGCTCTCTAAGCTAAACCCTTCCATATTTGTGGAAAATGAATCTAAACAGACATCTTAATATTACGGCCAGATGAAAATTAACTTCTTATAACTTGCATCCAAGATTTAAAAAACCAAAACACCTTGGATTTTTTCTATATATTATCTTTCTGTTTCTACAGTAGCACCCATAAAAATCCATGGATTATACTGGGAAAAGTAAAACAAACAAAGCACCCATAAAAACAAAACCCCATCAACAGTAACAACAAAATCAGTATTTTCACAGATCATTATAAATTAGTAACACTTAATGAGACAGGTATCTAGGTTTACGGATCACTTCCACTTCAGTAAATGGACAACTAAGTTTATGCATTTCTTAAACCTGTTTCACTGAGGTAAAAAACATTATGTTCCACTACACTAAGAACTGCACACTCAATAACCTACAGAGAGAACAATTTTTGGGGAGCATGTTTCCTTTTTCCCATATGAGGCTGGAGTATACGGAAGGGATTTTACAATCTGCTCTCCAAAAGATGTTAAGAGATACAGTGGCACCCCTAAGCCCCCAGGAAATCAAACTGTTTATTCCAGTATGACTACAGACACTTCTATATAAAAACATACTTATCTACATGACAATATTCATATTTTTCCTTTCTTTCACATATTTGAACACATCTTGTCTCACAAGAAAACTGCATTACTTAACAAGAAGGATCACTGAAAGACTTTGGTCCCCACCTCAGGTAGGGGGGAGGAAGACAAATTCGAACACATCAGAGCACTCATCCCTGAGCACTGGAAGAAAAGAGGCTGTTGAAACCCCAGTGCTCAAAAAATTTCTAAATCATTGGAGAGATAATAAGAAAAAGCTGACCAAAAGCCTTTTCCTGCTTGGAAAAGATAAGGGCAACTACACGCACGCTCCAGATGAAGGTTACTTGTAATTTTGTGTCAAAGCTGCTCAGTTCTTCAGAACTCAGAAAGGGAACTGAGCAGTATTTGGTAGCTTCAGATGACTGGGGGAAGGGAGCAGCAGCAAATGGGGGTAATCCAGTAATGCCTTGAAGACTCAAATCTCAAAGATCATTCAGGTTGTATGTCATCAACGCCCAGAAACGCAAAAATACCATACTGGAAACACTGTACAGTAAATCCTCTGATTTAGTGTGTCTTTTATGTCCCTTAAACTGCTTTTTCAGGTTATAATTTTGAACCATGAACACAAAAATTCCTCTATCAAAATATTCTAATGGTTGGTACACATGAAAAGTGAACCCAATTCAAAAGTACTTTCTGTTTAGCTAAAAATGAGCAAAACTAAATTAGTTGATATATAAATTAAATTATTCCAATATAAGTATTGAATTGGATTTCAAAATCACACCGGGGTAAACAGTACAGTTTATAATTCACAATTTAAATTGATTTAAACCTCCTTTACCACTTTACCTCCTATCTGTTCAACAAAAACAAATAGTAGTGCTTTCCACCATCGGGGGGGGGGGGGGGGGCGGAATGTAAAAATAAAGTACTGCAGTCAGGATTTTGGCAGGGGGAGAGCACTGCAAACAAGACTTGAAATTTATTTGTTTGCATGTAAAGCTTGGACATGTATAGCATCTTCCCATATCCAACAAGCCCCTGCTGAAGTGTTAATAAATAACAATAAAATGACAGCTACACTGTACTATTAGCACACCAAAAAAGCTATTCAGAAAAAGGACTGAAAAGATTTCCAGGTGACATGGGCTAGAATAGACTCTAATCCATGTGATTTGGTTTTAAAATAATTGCGTTGATCATGACATGATCTAGAAGTGTAAAGGAAGTCAACCATTACAGATCTTTATTCCATAATCAGAAGTATGTGATTCAGACTTGCAGCTAAAATTGACTGAAACGTAGATGACTTGGGACAATAAAACAGTATATTAGGAAATTAAGCATCAGGCATGCTGAGACATTCAGAGCTGCATGCAGAGATAAAGCTGTACACAGAGATGAGTTTCATAGTTTATTTTCACAAGACACTGTTTCAAGAACTCAGTCATCTCCCGAAGCGCACCTACAGTCCAACTGTTTGGTGCCTGGACAGTAATTAACCCTATTCATTCACTAGCCTGCAGAATCATTCAAAACTTAAATTCCAAGAACTTGCATTTTAAATACACAGCAGTAAAATCTAACCACTTCTCTGTGGAGGGATCTGAATAGCAACTTTAACACTAAGAACCCGGTTTGTCTACTTCAGTTTATCTATTTGAGTAAGTTGAGATATATAACATACCCATGTAGTATAAAAATTATCTTCTAGGATTTGTAAGCAGTGGCTTCACAGATGCTTTCTCAGATGCCCAAACAAGTTAGTTAAGCTGTCAATGGGTAACAGCTTCAGTCCAATAACCACTGGTTGAACTGTTCAAACTTTTTAGGGATACTAGTTTCCTATGCTGTCCATGCCATCACACGGTTTATGCTCTGGCTATCACATTATCTTCTCTACAAAACACTAACAGCCTGATGACCATTTTACAGACATCAATTATACCATAACAATGTGAAAATATCCTCTCCTTACATTTTATCTTTTCAAAGCAAGTGATTGAGCTATCAGTAACATTTATTAAAAACACAGTATGACGACATTTTGGATTTAAGTAATTTGAAAACCCCTCTGGCTAAGTAGAATAAATTCAGGACGGATTTTGACCAACACCCTGGTTAAGATTTTAGAAGACAGTGAGATAGTTCAGTCTTTCTGAAGTCTGTTTGTTTATAAAGTAGCAAGCATTAGGGGAGAAGGAGGAGGTAAGAAAAAAAAAGTTGAATTATTTTGAAAGTACCATTAGTATGTTGAAAGTATCACCTGCAGAGCAGCAGTAAGAATACCATCAGGTGCAGCACTGTCTTGAAACATAAATTAGACAAATTGCATTAGGAAACAGGATTTGAAAAGGATTTTCTCATGCAAAAATGCATTCAAAGTATGTCTTCTCAAACTGTACATGTTACTATAAACTAAGACTTTACCCAGCTTCACGGAGAAACTAAAAAAAAATTTATGCAGATAAGCATGTACTTAATGGCTGTGGTAAACCTTGCTATTCTCAAGCCACTCTGTTTCTTTCCCTTTCAATACCAGAGAGCTACACAGGCAAGGCTTTTCCCCACACATTAATGCAGCTCTGTCTGCCTTTTTCATCTAATATGGGAACTCTCAACAATTCTCAGCTGTTCACCTTTAGTAGCTCTGGACAGACACATTCTGGATTTAAGGAGAACAAGGCTTACTGGTCTCCCAGAGTCCAACTGGCCCCCAAGAGATTAGAACACAGAATTAATCCAGATGCTAGTCAATGCCCCTTGCTTATGAGCATGGGATTTGGGACTGGAAAGATTCTGCTAGATCAGCCTAGCAGAGACCTTGGAAACTCACTGTTTACTTGCTCTGACTTCAGAGAGCAGGGAAGTTATGCTTCTTTGCCATTTTGGACACAGATCTAGACGCTTTTGGTATGAATCCATCTCCCCATATTCATTCACCACCATGGAGTCGTTTCAGGCTACAAAGTCCAAACCCAAACTGATAAAACTGATTACATCCTTCCTGCAATCTACACACTTCTGCCCTTTCTTGTGCTGGTTACAGTGCTTATCTGACCCTGCACCGAGTCAGTTTCAGTGTGCTCAGCTGGCAGAGAAGTATCCTGGGGGAAAAAAAAGAAAGAAACAAAGGAATAAAAAAAAAAGTAAGGGCAAACAACTTCCTGCTGAGTTTGCAAACAGCTCAGCACAGAAACAGACAAATACCAGAGAGAGCCAAGAGAGGGGGCAGCAGGGATGCAGGACTTCAGCAACCCCTGCAGTTACATCCATTTCACCTACACAAAACTGAAGCCTCAGTTTCCTCCCCCATTCTCAATTTATAAACAAAATTCAACCTTGCGAATGCAGAAATCCTTTTGTCAAACTTAGATATCAGATACACGGGGTAAATACAGTGTTTGCAACATATGCAAGTTTAGATGAGATTGCTTCCTGCTGGAGTTGGAATTCCTTAAATAAAGTATTTTATAGCTACAGACTCTTCACGCATAAATAGAATTCTGCTGCTAAGCAAAGTAGTGAACTGGAAACTAAAACAAAAATCTTAATTGTACTTCCACTACCAAAGAACTAGGCTAGAATACACTATGAATCTAGAGAATAAGGAAATAATGGGCAGAAATTAGAAGGAATGCAATACTGCAAAGTGAGGAGTGGGAAATGATGGCAGACTAGCAACTACCCATTAAGTTTTATTGGTTTTCCATTTTTTTTTGTGTCCCAATTTTATATTTGTTTCTCAAGATTTCCTCAAAGACCACATATTTTACCAAAAAACCAATATCCCTTACTTTTTCCCACTTCAGAGAAAATGTAAAGTGTTACGGGGTATGCAATAAAGAGTGGAAACTGGTGAAACCATAACTTATCTCTGAAGTAACAACATTACCGCACTGCAGAGACCTTTAGTTTCACCTCACTGTTCTACTCACCTGTTCAAAATACATTGCCTGGGGTAGAGCTCCACAATAAACTGAATAAACAAAAATACTTGGAGAGAGAGATTCCACTTGCCCATCCCCTTCTCTGTTATCAATCTTAGCCCAACAGTCTGCTCCCTCCTGCACCAACACGGACAAGACAAGAGTCCTAATGCAATATGCACACACATGTACATGTATATACTCACATATATACACGTGTACATAAATCTCTTCAGTGTTCTTTGGATACAGCTATTTTTACATTTGTTTTTAGTGAGCTGGATCAGTTTACTGAGACAAACAGTGCAACCCATTCACAGCCAAAGGTGGGAATGAGCAGCAAGGAAGAGGAAGCAGCCTCTTCCAGAGCTGCAGGAAATGGTTAACCCAGCTCATCATTGTGAAACCTCAGCCCTGAAAGGAATTCAGCTCTCTGACATCCTACTGCACCACAATGATAAACCTGCTCTCCAATACAGCACATGTACTTGCTTCTAAGCATGATCTAAAAAAATAACAGGGTGACCTAAAACCCAGGTAGAGTGACTGAAATTTGAAGTTCGAAACATTTT
Source organism: Aphelocoma coerulescens (assembly GCF_041296385.1). Lineage (NCBI taxonomy): Eukaryota > Metazoa > Chordata > Aves > Passeriformes > Corvidae > Aphelocoma > Aphelocoma coerulescens. The sequence goes on from NC_091019.1 coordinate 58,202,686, forward strand.
TTGTTCCTCCACTAAGAAGTTCATGTTTTTGCTAGTCCTTTGAGTTATTGTAGAATTTATGCTTTGTCCTCCAGGTACCATTGTTGCCTTTGACACACAAATCTGCTTCTGAAGGATGGCGTCTATTATTGCACAATATAATTCTATTATTGTCTGTCATAAAAAAATTGCTTCCAGAACCTCAAACATTGAGCACACTCCACTGATAAATTGCCTAACACATTTAAGATTATTACATGTTTTCAAGTTTAATAGATTATAATGGCAGATTTCCCAACTCCCAGAAAAACGTACCAGCCTGAAGTGTTAAAATTCGTATCTCAGAATATTTGTTTACTTAAAAATCTTACCACAATTTAAGAACAAATGAGACACGGGATTCAAGACTGATAGAAAAACTGTTCATAAATGCAGAAAGATTTCAAAGATACTTGGGATCACCTATTATCATTTTTCACTTTAAGAAAAGAATTTTAAAATCTCCTTCTGCTGGGGTCTGATACAAACCCAGGAATGAACCTCCTATATCCCAGGCTAGCACATTCATTTAAGAGGTGAAGTATTTTGAGCTATCTTGTACTAGTAATTAATATATGGTAATACTAAGCTTTTAATTTAGACAAACACATAAGACTTGTAAATTCCAACAGTGAGTCATGAGGGAAAGGGAGCAAGATGCCTTCCCCCCACTCCCCTAATCAGGCAATAATTTGTTTCCTTCTTCAAAGCTCTAGTCTCAGTGTCTTGGCGTCACACCATGACACTCAGCAATGATTTTTTTATTTTTAAAGATGCCTATAGTTCATAAAGACAAAAAAAAATTATCTAACCCCCTCTGGACATTTAAAAAGATAATAAACTTGAGCTCTGTTTTTAATACCAAGCATTAGACTTCAAATTCTTTACAAAAAAGCACTGCCTTTATTCTATCTATGGGCAACTCTTGGCAAAATGGGGGCTGTTCCACAGCTGTATGCATCTAAATACAAGTATGTGAATAAGCAAGGTTTTTTAAATAATGTATTTCATATCAAACTTGGCTTTGTTAGATAAGTCAGTCTGGTGGAACAGAATTCTGTTGTCAAACAAATACCTATTTTCTCTGGAGTCTACAATGGACAACAAACTCATCTATGTTAACATATGAGGGAGTATCCTTTCCCTCAAAATACTCATTCATTTCAAGAGACCCACAATATATAATAAATATATTTAAATATTCTATTACCAGACTAGCACGTGAATAGTACTTTTTGTTGACATGGTGAAGCTGATGAACTTATTTTTACCACAGAATAGGCCATATTCTGTCAACCTAAAAAAACAGTGACATGATCCAAAAAAACATGAAATGGCCTTTAAGCTTTGTTGCAATAAATAACTCCATTAATAATGGCTGATAAACTTGCAAATTACTCTCTACAGTCAGGTCAGATTTATTCAGCAAACAAGGATATCAGTATTGCTGAGAACTATACAGTTCTGAATTAATCACAATATATTTTATCTCCATATCACTGGAAATTGCTCATATTAATTTAATGAAAATTCATAATGTTGATTTAAGTGTATTATAGTGACACATCTTCCTTTACAGTGTATAATTATATCAGTAACAACCTTCTGAGGGAAAGAGAACAGGGGACACTGATTTAAGAATATTTTGGTTTTAAATTATAAGCAATATAATAAACAACGCCCACTTTGGACTTTTTGGGAAATGTTTTAGACTGAACACAGGACAAGTGTATACTCATTTTAAAACAAACAAAAAAACCCCAACTACCCAACCAAACAACAAAAAGCCCACCAAACCCCCCACTTTTTCTTAATTCACCAGCTTAATTGAAAAATAACTCCTGCAGATATCCATCTCTGCTTTGTATTCTACCAGTCATATTATTCATCTTCATAGGTCCAGAGCTTACATATAAATTCTCTAATCAAACATAAATTATGCATCTGTCATGGGCATCTTCAGAGAAGACTTGCAGTGTCCACAAAACTAGAAAAAAAAAAACCAAACCCACTAAACACTCTGAACTTTCCACTCTCCCTTCTATGAAAACAACCATCCCAACTACCTGATCCTACACACACAGATGTGTCCAGCAATTCTAAGCCTCACACAAAGTCCTGTAAGGCTCCTCCTAGATGGAGGAATGATGACTGCAACCTCACTGATATTCGTAAGTTAAAGGCAAAACCAGAAAAGCCCTGCTAGGAGAACATGCAATACCAACTATTCCTCCTAAAAGATTTGATCCATCACAATTTCTTACACAGTACCCACCATCACCTGTCTTATCACTTTACTGACGGTGTACAGGCTCTACACAGTTCTATGCCTTTCATGTGGTGTTGCCTCACACGCTGTGAAAGAATTATACCCAAAATTAAGGTAAAAAAAGGGAAGCATTACACACTGCTCCAACATATCAGTTCCTTATTGCATTGTATCTCTTTGTAAGTGGGAAAACAGTGCTCCTTTTAAGTTACTTTTTTCTTGTGTGCACCCTTGTGTGCCCAAGATTTGAAAATGCTAATACTTGACAGAAGAGGTAGTTCCAGAATTACTATCCTAGCAGAAAAAGCATTAATTGCATTATTTATGGAAAAGCTTCCAATACTCTTTCAAACACAAACTCTAAAGTATAATGCAAAAAAGCATCTCTACTGGGGCAAACAGACAAAAATATACATAACTAGGCTCCTCCAATCAGGTTATAGATTATGTGGCTGAAAAAGGAGCTATATACACAATATTTTTGCAAATAAATACAACTGTGGTTGTTTTAACCCAAAAGATTTTCTCTTTGAAAGGATACCACATAGTTCCAGGTTTGCACACTTTATTTCAAGAATGCAACAAACACTAACCTTTATTTTTCAGTGAAAAAATATCCCTATATTCAAGGCATACTTATAGGAATACTTAGCAGAGGTGATATTCAGTGTAGCATCATAAGCTCATCGTACACATAGCCCTTATGTCCTCAAGGCAATGAAAGGGTTTACGATTGACATCTCTTGCCAGCAAAACAAAGGGAAAAAAAACCAGGTGAGAAAACTGTAGTCTAAATCATTAATTCTTCTGCAAGCCCAACTGGGTTCAGGACCAAGAATATAATTATTCTGTATTTTTCAGAACAAGGCAAACAATATGAAAAAGGATAATGAATAAAATCCTTATAAGAAAAGGATGCTGAAGAACACAGTGGTTAAGTATGCCACTCACAAAAGAAACTGAAATTGATAAAAACCTCTGAGAAGTAACACTGTTCCCCATGTGAGGGGAAAAAAAAAAAAAAAACACAACACACACAAAAGGAGAAAAACAGGGACTTCAGATACTACTTCACTCTTAAAAATGGTTGTACAAAATGTCAAAAAATTACCAATCCAAAAATGGCCCAGATCAATTACTTCAATAAATGTCAATTTTAAGAAACTACAAAAGTTTGTTGACATTTAGTTTTGATTTGTTGATGCAAAACTATGGTGATGAACTGTTGTAACAAGTAGGTAAGTCTAGCAGTATTAAAATCTCTCCTCTTGCTATTTTTTGCTTTTGCTAATTATATTAAAAACTCAAAGCCTAAAATACGCACAAACAAAAGCCCAACACGTTTAGGGGAAAAAAAGGCTTCCATGAATAGGAAAGTCAAGGAATTCTCTACAGTAAAATGTTAGATCACTAACTTTTCCCTTCTCAGAATACAAAATATTGAGTAAAAAACCTAAAACACTTGGTCCAGTTCTACAGCTGTATGTTCACATTATTTTGATATTATACATTGATGAGTCCAATAAATGGTGTTGGGTATTTTCATCCTTGTAGTCTAGCTGGGGTGAAAAACTAAAAGACTAAAGGCCCTATCATGAGTCCATTTAAATATACATATTTATTTAAATATACATATTCCTGACTGACATACTGTCCATAACAGCATCTAAAATGTCTTTAGAAAAATAAAGTATTTATTATTTTAGGACTTGGACTCAGTAAGCTCTAATCTGCAACATTACTACCCCTGTAGCAAGGTAATTTGTTTTTATTAAAATGCATCTGTCATTTAAAAATGCTTTGAAGTGTGTTTCAAAAACATAGAAAAATGTCTGAATCTTCAACCACCTGCCAATAAATACAAACAACTACCACATTTGAACAAGAAGGTAACACAAGACACTGGCAGAAACACTCAAGTAGGTAAAAAGAAACTTTTTACGAAGTCAATCACTGCACTACCCAAGTTATGACGTTAACCTGAAATCCACACATCGCAAGCAAATACATTTGTTGTGACTTAGCATGTCATTGGCATGCTGGGTTTTCAACAGGAATTTTATGAATGTAAAGCATAACCCAGGTTGAGATTGAAGATGAAGCTGTCACCTTGTTTTTGTTTATACAAGCTAACATTCATATGTTCATGGCATAAGTCTATAACTCCATGAACTCTGTTGCTGGTTTCTAATGTGCCCAGTGCACTGCAATTCTCATCAGTATCAATAAGAGTATTTTAGCACCCAGCAGCTGGAAGTTAAAGCACACATGATGTTAAAAAGCTTGTCAATAATACCTGGCTTTTAAACATTACCTGTACTCTTCAATCTGAAATTTTACACAGACTTTAAGCTATTTATATTCTCCTCTCAGTCATTAAACAAATTTAGAGCAATAAAATTTTGTAAAAGATGTCTTTAATGTTCTCACAGAGAAACATTCTGCTGCAGTGCTTTGGCTGCAAACACTGCAGAGGAACTGGAAATAAAAAGCTAATTTCTACTGGAATTAGAGAAAACATGGGAGATACTCCCTATAAGGGACTATCTCATAAAGCCACATTTGAGATCCAATAGAGTTTGAAAGAAATCAACAAAAGGAATGTGATTGTTTATTACTCCGTCCCAAAGGATCTTGTCATAAAACGAACAGTCATCAGGAACAACTCTCTTCTGACCACTGCATCAGCTCACAGCGACAGGGGAGGGAAGCGGGGGGCAGGAAACGGACAGGGATTTTGTCACAGAAGACAATCAAGGTTGTTTGTGGGAAAATGAAAGGGTTTGTCTTCGATAAATAAGCGACGGCTTCACAAAAGCGGTGACAGGAACCGAGGAGGGAGCCAGGCTGACACGAAGCTGCCGCCTGCGCTCGTTTGACCCCGGCAGGAGGGCCGGAGCCGCCTGCCCCGGGACGGTTCAGCCCTTCCCCGCACCCGGGCGGCAAGCGATCGGGGTTTGGGTGGAAAACCCCCAAACAAACAGACACACCCCCCGCACACCCACTCACCCAAACACAGCGCACCCCCCACGCCTCACGGCGGGCCTCGGCGGCCGGCAGCGACCCGGGGGGACGCGGCCCCCGACCTGTCACGGCCGGTGCAGCCCCCGCGGGTGGAGGGGCGGGGGCAGGTCGTGCCCCCCCACAGCCAGGGACGGCGGTGACCCGCTGCCCCACCCCCCGGGCGCGGAGCTCGCCGGCGTCTCCGCAGCCCCGCAGCCCTCTGCCCCGGCTGGCCGGGTCTCCACCAGGGATGACGGCGGCGCCGCGTACTCCATCCGCCGCCGGCAGCCCCGCAGGAAAAGGCGAGGCGTCCCAGCGCCCGGCAGCGCGGCGCCAGGCCAGGGACCGACGACGCGAACTCTCACCGTTCTCACTCACCGGCATCATCTCCGCAGCCTTCCCCGCGCCGGGCCCGCCGAGCCGTGCCGGGCCTCTCCTGCCGCCGCCTCTCACCGCGGAGGACGCCGCGCTCGCCCTGGCGGCTGTGACAGGTGCCTCCCGCGCGCCTCGCTCCGCGCAGCGGGCGGAAGGAAGAGGCGAAGGCGGCGACGGCGGCCGGGCTCCCAACCCCCTTCCTCCTCCTCCGGAGCACGGCCGCCTCTCCCGCCTCCCTCCCCGGGCGCTTCCTGCTCTGCTCGGCTCTGCTCCGCTCCGCCCGCGCCGCCCCGCCACGGGTTAACCCCCGCCACCGCCTCCTTGCCGGGGCGGGGCCGCGCGGGGAGGCGCTCCGGGGCTGCACGTGACCGCCGGGCCGGGCAGGGCATGCGGGCCGGGACCCGCACCCGCCTCTCGTACCCGCTGGGACCCTCTCGCTCCCGCAGCGCCGTGCTGAGCGTGAGGCTCGCCCCGCCGGTTCTTCCCTATCCCGGCCTCCTCCTCCTCCCGGCGCTCTGCCCCCGGGCCGGGTCCCGGCGGGCGCCGCCTCCTCTGGGCAGGCTGCCAGGGGCCGATTGCCGCCGGGCCCGGGCGGTGGAGGAAGGGGCAGCGGCCTCGGGCGCTCTCAACCCCCGGAATGCGGGGAATGCGGGGAGGCTCCGCCCGGCCCGGCCCCGCCGCTGTAGCTGCCCGCGACCCGGTGGGCGTGCGGGGGCAGCTGGGCGGTAAGCACGGGGCTCGGTGGTCTCCCGTGCCCGTGAGCTGAGGTCGCTTCCCAACGGCTTGTCCTGGTGTAACGAAATACACCTTGGATAAGCGTCACGTTTAGCGTCACCTTCCTTCCACCGTTCCTTCCTTGTGAAATCTGTCTGATATACACAACTCTGTTTAGCAGCAGGAGGGGAAGGTATTTTTGTCCTGATGTCAGACTCATGAGATCTGGTCTCGTGTTTGAAAGTAAGGTTCAGTTTCCTTCATTTTCTGGTCTCTCATTCTGTAGAGTTACAACAGCAAGATGAAAGTTAACAGCTTGGAAGAAGCCAAGCTCATCTAGAAGTCAAAACATCACCATATGTTAGTACTGCAACACATGCAATGTAGACAAATTTCATATTGCTGTGAGTCTTAAATCCTAATCTACAGCATACATGGACCTACCCAGTGCTCCAACTGTTTCTGAAAATGGCTGGTTTCCAGTCTTTGTTACTTTATTTGCAGAACACCGTGACAGATCTCAGCTAGGAGTGGAAAAAAATGTTAACTTGGCATGTTTTTGAGGAGCTTAGATAATGTTTGTGTAAGTCTTTCAGGGTAAGTGATAATAGCATAATAATCTTAATGTATGAGCCTGTATGGTAAGCATAACCTATTCATGCAAGATTCTGTAACAGATAATTGTGTAAATTATCTTAATATATACATGCTTGAGATTTCACTGTGTATCCTTCTCAGTGCATTTGCAGGCTCTGGTGTAAGCTTTGTGACAGGTCAAAGCCTCTGCCTCTTTTACTGAAGTGGTCCTACAAGGAAAATGTATTAGCATCACAAGATAGTACTTTGCCAGTTTAACATTATTTTGCAAGTACTAATTGGAGTGCTACTTGCTGGCAATCACAGTAGTATCATCCTCAGGTTCTTGTAGACTGATTCCACCTCACACATGGAGCTTTGGAAATAGGTTAGACTATGGTACTTCAAACGCCACAGAGAACTCCCAGATCTACTCAGAAAAATATTAACCCTGAAATTAGGCTGACCTGAATAAAACAGGCTCTAAAATGCTCATAGTCATCTATCTTGAAAAATAGGGGGGAGGGGAGTAATTTATCTTCATCAAATTCACATTGAACTTTAATCAACAAAATAGTGACAGTGAGTAGAAACTTACTTGTCCTCTTACTACTTATAGTAATTCTAACTTTAACAAACTAGAAATTCTAAAATTCTAATTTTAACAACAAGGGAATTGTGCACCTTTTGTCACACTTGTTCTATAAAAATTACTCTTTCTCATTAACCAGGTTAATTTTCATTGCCAGCAATTATTGAATGATGGTCTGTTTTTTTCTTTTTTTTTCAGGTATACTTAATAGCTGACTTTTCCCTGTATTCAGCGAATAATAATAAAAAAATAAAATACTGTAAATATTATCCCACTATTACTTTTCCACTGCAACAGCAGGAATGCCTACAAAATGAAAAGTGGGAGAATATGATGTAGACAATTGCTGGGGATGCAGACACTCCTCCACGCTACTCCTCTGTTGGAACAATGGCCTGTAGTATAAAAGTTTCTCGACACTGTGTTGCTTTTGGCAGATGAAGGTTCAGCCAGTGCAGCAACCAGACAGACTGGATACTGAAGGCCAGGAGGAAATGTCTTCAAAAGGTAGAGTATGTACTTTATATTCAAGTCTGCTCCTACTCCTATTTCTGCTTCCTTTGAAAACACCACTTGCCTCATCTCTTCCCATCTTCATTTTCCTATAGAAATGAGGAAAGAAAAAAAAATATTATCCAATATTTACCAAGTATAAGACTTAAAATTCTACCTGCAGCATAGGAAATTATTTAACACTTCTCCCACAGAAAAATCTTTTTGGGAACCACTCTCTTAGCAGTCAAGAGACAAAGCAGCCTTTATACATTTTTTTTATTCCAACTTAAAACCAGAAATCTCTTTACTGTGGGCAGAAAAATGGTCACTTACCATAATGGAGATTTTTTTTTCCCCCATTGCCCATGCATTTCCATAACAAATGCCCGGTCCAATTTTGTCAAAATTATGGTGCTTGGCCCAAGGGACCAGTGATATCTACATTGTAGGTGCCTTTCTTGGATAACTGAGGTTGCATGAAAGCAGCCAGGATTTGGGGAATGCCTAAGAAGATAAGGGAAGAGAATTTGGTTATGGAAGCAGATAAAGCCTGAGGTACTAAACCCAAACTATTTGCTTCCAAATCCACTTCCTTTGTGAAAGGTGTTCTAATTTTGTTGACCTCTTTCTAAAGGAAAGGGTTTGTGCTTATTTGTTGGTGTAAGTATTAAAACATGTTATACAAATATCTTTTATTCTCCTCTTGGTTCTTAAAAAACCCCAGCAATTCTATTTAACTTTACAAAATGAAACCACTATAGCTTAATAGACATTTATTCAACTAACAATATATTAAAAAAATAAAGAATTAGTGCTTATTGGTCATGGTATGGTGAGTTTTTGAGACATGCAGAAGTCTTATTTACCAAGAAACTGAAATTTGACTGAAATACATAAAATGTCATTTAGTGTTTTGTTAAAACACTTGGACTTTAGGTGTACATAGGGAAAAATGACCCAAACATGGTGTGTATTTAACCTAGGTTTATTGGAAAAGGGGGTTTTAACTGCTGTTAATAAATTGCCAGGCCTCTTATTTGATCATTATTATTCTTAGGAGAAGCAGAGATTCCCAAAGATACAGATGGGAGAGTAATGACATTTTCAGGAGCGCTCCTGCTGAAATTCCAAATCCTACTTGTGTTTTCTAAGTATCTTCTAGCGAGATTTTCAAATTTAGATTTTTTAAAATTTTCAAAACTAGTTGTCTGTATCTTTTCTACTTCTTTTCTATGCATAGATGAAAGGAGGAAAATCAGCTTTCCTACCTTCTGATATTCAAGTGTTCTCCAGTTTTGCATTCACTTGTTAAGATGATTTTCTAGAGCATAGGAAAATGGTTTCATGCTTTGGAGGTGTCACAGGAGAATAATTTTGAATTAATGTAACACTTTTTCTTTTCATGTGGTATTACTTTAAGTAACAGATACTGCTATTTATAGCCAGCAACAGTGTCAGAGGTCAAACATTTAGGGTGGGATCCATCTTATCCAACTTTACTAATGTAGGAGTTAGGTGTGTCATTTCAATCAGTTATTGAGGCTGCTTCTACAGATAAATAGGGATGGGGAGGGGAGAGAGGCAGTTCTACAGGTAATTCATTCATGTCGAGATACTCATCCCACTATCTAAATCTCTTGGTCTTTGAAGGTGCCTATCTCTGTATTGATTTAAGATGGAGCCTGGATGGCTAGCTCTGATTAGGGAGCAGACTTTTGGATGGCTACAGTTCAGATGGGTTCCCTTACAACTGGCAGAATAAAATTTTTAAGAGCATGGGTAGGAACACTGGGGTTGTATGTGTGTATTAAAAGAAAATTATGTCTCTTCGTTAAATGAATGAGTGGGTTACTTTATTACAGAATACAACTCTCCTTTCAAAAATTGTATTTTGCATTTGCTGCAATGCAGGAGGAACTGGCTCTGAGTAGGTGAGCAATTTAAGAAGCTGAATGACAGAACGACTTCTAACTTGCCAGGAAGTTAATGTGGTGGCTACAGTGCAGTGCTATGTGACAGGTGATACAAACAAAAAGACCTAGTTTGGAGGGGAGTTTCACACCAGAAGCCTAAAATCTTTAGTGAAATACAGTGTAAAGTAAGAGTGTATACTTAAAGGAAAGGTATATTAATTTGTTACTGTGGCCTTAAGTAGCCTTTCATTCCAGAATCAAGCTGACTTCCTAAGCAATAAAGTGTTCCTACTGAACAATAGTCATATGCTGCCATGCTTGAATTCACATACAGTCAATGCATTTCAAACCCCACCAAACCTGTTCAGAGATAAATAAACTACAAATAATAACCTAAAGAAAACACTTTGATGTCTGTTTGGTATACAGTATTTAAGACACGTGAACAGGAGAAAGATGCCTTGTAATATTCTAAAGTAATGTATGCTGGACTAGGTGAGTCATGATCTGAAGTTTCCATAGCCCAGCATTCGGTGCATCATTCTGAGAAGTGTAACAATTAAAGCAGGAGTGAAGCATTATGTGTGTGTAGCATAGCTGTGTGCACTTCCTGGGATTTGGGTGCCTGGTATGTCATGTGTTCCAGCCCTGCATTTGGTGGATTAGAGGTAATTTCTTTAAACAATAACAGAAATTGTACACTTAATCCAATACACATGATGCAAAAGCACGTACTTAGTGGAAAATGCTGTGGTCTCATTGGGACTGTTGTTATCCACTCTTGTAAAATTATTACACTAAAAGGTATTGTTTTATATTGTAGCTACAGAAGTTACAGTCCTGTAAGACAGATGACATGCCATCACCTTAAGAGATGGAAAATCTTGATCTGCTCCCCTGTAACAATGAAGCCATTAACTATATGCAAAGAGGTGGAGAAAACAAAAACTTGAATATCCTGGGAGAAGTTCTCTCTGCTTGTACTCTTAGTCCTTATAGCCATTTGGGCTCTCTTTATAAAAATCCTTTTTAAAATTTTCCATATGCCTATGATGAGTGCAAGTATCTGAGATGGGCCAGATGATGGGTTATTAGTTGAAACATTAATTAGGAAGGGGACAGTCAATCCTTCACTCGTTACTCCTCTTTTATGTGCTACTGTGTTTTGAGTGTACCACTTGGTTAATATGAGGGGAAAATGGATGGGTCATGTTTTGAGTCCAGCTATTTAATTTGTTACTGTAAGACTAAAATTGTTCTCATGTATCTCACCCATGACTTAGTGAGTTAAGTACTTAAGTGTTTTTAACAATTTCTGTATGAAGTGATCTCAAATACTTTCAGCTAAAAGCCTCATGCAGAATTCTGTGATATATGATTAGTTTTTCCCTCATGTTGCAAAAAAGGTGGGTGGTTAGTCTTCAAATTTTTATTAACCACATCATTCCCTTGTTTTAGATGGCCAACTATTTATTTAATACAATTGAAACCAGTCTGCTTTCTTATGTTTACTGATGTATCAGATGCAGGTTTGTTTTCATATTAGATTTGTATTACTGCAGTATTCAAACGGAGTAATTCCTGATCTGAAATGTACATCTAGAAGAATTTGTCCTTTTCTTAGTTACCTTTCTTGATGTAAATAGATCTAGTAAGAACAAACATGAAGGGGTATCATGTAATGAAGCTCATGCTTCCTGCTGTTGTACCTGGTAATGGGTGAAGGATTGCAGCTTGGAAGGGGAGATTGGGAAAGTCTTCTGCTCAGTTCTGAAGTCTGGGATATACTGAAAGGTATTTTCTAGCAATTACTGACAAAGTGATGTGCAAAGGAGGCTTAGACAGGAAAACATGCCTCTGAGCAGAAGAATGCTCATGTAGAGCAGGAGAAAAAAATATAAACCAAATTAAATGTGTATTTAAAAAAACCCTAATCTGTTTATACTTAGTATTTAAACAACTACATTAATAAGACTAGACTACTGGAAATAACATTCTTTACCTTTTTTTTGTGTACGTACTCATCACAGATTTTACAGATTAGAATACACAAGGTAAGTCTCCTCCAAAAATACAGTACAGAGTATTGATTCTGTTTAAATTAAAAACACCATTGCCGATTTGAAACAGGTTCTGATTTAACATACATCTCTATGGAAAACATTTCTGCACTCTCTCACATATATACTTATATAATCAGAGATACATGTATAGATATAGGTATGTGTATATATAAAAACCACCTTAAATTGTCACTTTTTGATTACCAAAAATTGTCAGAGCGTGGCTGTCTTCTTCTATACAGGTGTATACAATTTATTGTGAATCTGAGTTTTTCAGTCACAAACACTATTTTAGTAGTGCATTTTAATAGAAGAACATCTGCACTCGGGTGATCTGACCAGCAGATGTACTCTAACATTTGCAATGATGTTTTTTGCATATTATGAAAATAATGGGTTTGTACCTTATTTATGCTTAAGGTTCATCCCTTCTGTTTCTGTAAATATTCCTTTTCCACATAAAGCAACAATGTTCTAGTCCAGGGAACATTAATGAGACAAGTTGATTCTGTCTCCAAGTGCCCTGTTTTGTAATCTTGCAGAAATACATTTCTTAATAATTTCTATTTTTACTACTGTGATCCTACAACAAGATTTACTATAATTCTTAGCTACATAAACAGAAGAATGCCAACAGTAGAGGCAGATGAATTGTGTAGGGCATTGATGGAGCCTTACTGAAAATGATTCAGTGAAAAGCTCTAGAAATAGTGACAGTAGAAAATGTATCACTGGTATGTGTTTAGAATCTATTTTAGGTTGACTTATTCAAAGAAGATACCATAATATGCAGCTGAACCTGAGAATATTTAAAAGGCTGGAAAGGAGTGTGTTCATCACGGAGGAGTACACCCAATAATAACCTACTTGCTGAGGGATGATTAGATGCTACTTTAAAGGTTTGACTACTGCTTATGTCTCAAATTCAAAACCAGTATTTCTGTTCTGTAAATGGACAAGCTACAGCACAAGGTACTGGAATCTTTTTTCTATTTCTTCCAATTCTTATGGGAAACTTTTTTTTTTCTTGCCTTGTGTCTTTCTTCCTTCTAGAAAGGCCTGAGTACATGTTTAACTTACTAGCCTTAATTTAAAAAGAGGTGTGACAGTTAGCATTAATAAGAATACATAATTTGAAAGCAAAGTAAAAATATTTTTTGTAAGATGCCTTTTCTAATTTCTAATTCCAAAGGAATTACCTAAATCAAAGTATGCTGAACAGTGTTATGTCTCAGTGTTTACTTAAACGAAGAGTCACGTCCTTTGTTAAAATCAGTATGACTCAAATCCTTAGCTTACTGAAAGAAATGCAGAATTTAAATTTTAGCTAATTATTTTAAGGAAGTGTCTAGAGATACTGAGACCAAAAGAATTTTCTTTTCAAGCTGTATGTGATATGTGGAATACAACATCAGGAGTGTAAGGAGAGAATTGTAATGGCCAGTATAAGAGAATTTAAACAAGACTATTTCTCTGTACAACTGCACTAAATTAAAGGGTATACCTGAAGCATCAAGAGTAAAGAGTCAGTAACAGTGCTGAAAAAAGCATAGCTTGAGACATATATATATATATATATATATATATATATATATATATATAAACAAAATAAACAACAGAGTTAATTATAAAAGTGGAAGTGCTTTTGGTTAGAACTCCCCCCAAAAAGGTATCCCTCCCTGTATTCTTGGTCCTCTATCAAATGGCCGTTCACATTCTAGTCCACTCTATTAATCCCTCCTTTTTCCTCCCCTACTACTCTGCTTCTTTTCAGTTTAGTTGTTGCCATTTTGCTTGTTTACATAGCATTCCATACCTCACAACAATTTCTACTTCATACCCGAAGAATTCCCCCTTAATTGCAGCAATTCTTAATATTATCAAAAGCATGCTAAACACAACAGGTTAAAACAAGAAATGAAGACTACAACTAATACTGCAGAAAAAATCTGTGTAGGCAGCAGTCACCACAGATGGGATTCATTCAGTGTACTGCTCTTAGTTCTACCACCCACATAATCCCCATTATTTCCTAGCAAACACACTTCATTAGCTCTGAAGAAATCTCTGTTGTCTCTCCCAGCAGATCACTGAAGGTACTGTCATGATATGGATATAAAAGTTAAAGGTCATATCACTTAAAAAAACGTTTCTTTAGGATCCTTTAGAAGGTCATAATAATTAAGCATGTTTTCATTTGATGACAACCAACAATATAATTTGATGAACCACTACCAAATTTATCCTTTATAAGTAAAAGTATTCTTCCTGCTAGTATTGAGCATTAGGATGTCATTATCCAGTGGTTCTCCCTGTTCCCTATTTGTTTGTTCATTTGTCCCAATTAATTAAGTGATAGTACAAACTCAAGAAAGCGATGTGCTGTCCCAGAGGAAGGAAGCAAGGCTCTGCCTTTGCAGGAGCACAAGCTGTCATTCCTGATTTGTATACAGGGTGGAGTTCTGCATTCTTTTTATTGCTCCGACTGTTGACGCTGATGACAGCTCTTGCAGGGGAGACAGTGCTTTGATCATGTGCGTAGCTGTGGATGAGGAGGAAACTAGTATTGCCTTATTACAAGGGACACAACGACTTAGGGAACTTGGCTGAGTGAATGCAAAGATGGAAATTCTGATTCTTCTGCCCTTTTTCTGCAAACCCCCCTCCCTCCCCCAAACTGTTGTGCTACAATCTAGTTGTAAAGCAGCTTTGCTGTAAACAGAATCAGATGGGTCCAAATTAAAATGGAAAAAAAAACCTCAACAAGTGCTTGTTTTGTTATTTTAGAGGGGGAAAAACCCATAAAATTATGAAAAATCACCTGATCTGATTCACAAATAGTTGTAGCAGCACAACTGTGAGGAGCAAGGCACTGTGGTAAGAGTGCAAACTCTACAAGCTGGTGTAGCTGCCAGAGTACTCGTACTGTTAAACCACAACTAAACACATCATAACACCCTTAGCAGAATTTAATTAAAACGTCCAAATCATCCATTCTTGTGGTGGTCAGTTGATTTTGAGTTAGGAAAGAGTAATTGTTTCCAAGTACTTTGCCTGCAGCAGTGGAGTAGACTACACAAGACAGTCTTATTTATGAGTTTTTAATAGATTACCAAATCAGCCCTGTGGCTTTATGTTCTTAAAAATATTAGCTGCTAAATGTTAGTCACTAAAGGTCATAGAATTACAGTTTGAAGAGTTTGCTGTTCAAGCACTATCTTGTCACTTCTAGTTCCTCTATTTAATGAATTGTTAACTAACATATTTAATGCCTCGGGGAATCTCCATCTTACTATTCTTTCCTTCCTAGTAACTTTACAGACTTCCGTGAATGAAACAATAGAGGTTTCACACTGATTTCCTCCGTTTCATTTCAAGCAGCTGGTGGTGATGTCACACACAATCACCTGTGTCTAACAAGCACCTGATACTGTTCCGTAGGGACTGAAAGTACAAGATGTATGCACATACCAGCTCTGTATCAGCATTTGTACTACAAACAGTGGATTGCTATCATGATTCAGATAAACAGAAGACTAGTTCAGTTTAGTTACTTTGGATCATTTCCTGCAGCTTTACTCATCCTCCCAATTAACATGAATACACATTTGGGTTTTTTCCAAGTTAGCCATTAAGGAGGTTAAGTAGGTTGGGCCTTATGACTAATGTTTCCTTGGCTCTGACTGTATTTTGCTGCACCCATAGAGTATTCTATTCTATACTTTATTAGCATGCAGGAGAAACTCTGAGATTCCTAATTGTAGGACAGCACTTGAAATGTTCGAGAAATCCCCAAGCTCCAAAATGAGAAATCCCAGTCATAAGTAAGACCCAGCACATACCGAAGTATTCATACTGTAAAGAGACATCTTGCATTAGTATTGTCATTATTAATACACTTTCCTACTGTTGAGCTTTCATGTTCTGTACTGAGTAAAAAAAGAATCAATTACCAGTGCCACAACAAAACTTAGTCAAGAGGGTGCTGCAGTAATTGGATGAGGTTCTTCAACCCCTGAAGATGCTTGTTGTTCCACTAACGTGGTAAAGGCAGTAAACAGTTTTTGTCATTCCTGATGCCTTGTCACAGGCAACAGATTAAAAATGCAGTTGCTTAACTATTTCACTACATAAACTTTAAATGTAATCCTGTTTCAGAAATGTCAGCAGTATAAAGAGGAAACAGCTAAAGGGAAGCAACATGATCCATCAATGTGCAGTAAGCATATCCCTCACCAGTGTTTAGTTGTGAATCATGATGAATATTACATCCATGGATTAAAGTCCTGATCTTACACAGTCATTTGCATAGAAAATGGGTCTGTTCAGGAGCTGCATATTGTCTGTATAGACACTTACCTGGAACAAGAAAATCTTTTAAAGTTGGCTTTAGAAATCACCTTAGCTAAATTAAAAAGAAAATTAAAAGAAAAAAAAAGGCACATATTCTACAATAAGAATATTCACTTCAAGGGTGGGTACTCCTTGAAATGTTTATCTACCTAGGGCTATGCTCCAGGTGCTAGTGCTGCAGTGAAAATTGATTACTCTTTCCACACCTCACTGTATATATGAAATGGCTCTTACAATGCCTCGGTTTGCTTTGCTCTATTGTGTTTTACATTACTTCACCATAGAGGAGCAGGAAGTATAGAGATAGTACTACAGGTGTTACATGTTATGGGTGTGCTGATTTCTGCTTTTGAATCAAGCCACTGACTGAATTTCCTCCTTCTGTATGCTACAAGTAAAAAACCAAACAAAACATCTATTTAAACATAAACGCCAGTCTTACTTCCCCTATCTTTTGTAGATACTTGTGTTAAGGATCACAAAGGAGGGAATATTCTGTAGCCTTCATAGAAATTCCTGACTGAGAAGCACCAATGAAGAACCAGTTGCATATGGCGTTGTTTCAGTAAAAACTGTCATTTTTATAACCCACACACTGTTGCCTGTATGTACTTTCTTTCCCTACTAGAAAATCAAGCAAGTCAGATGGAAAGAAGCGTTAAGACTTGAAATAGGTTAAGTTTACCTAGAAGTGCAGTTAAGTGTGCTCCAAGGGCAGGTCAGCAGAAGCTCTTCTTGCTTTCCAACCCAGGAGATCAGAAGAGCATGTTGATGTACCTCAGTGCCAATGGTCTGGCTAAGGTGAAGCAAATCCTGCAGTGATTAATGTTTTTTTCCTGGTCTGTTTGCCTGAGCTCTGTAATTGAAAATTGCTAAAGCAGGTCATTTGAAGTATGTGTGGTATCTTAGGAACTATAACTTAATGATCATAAATTTGCATTACAAATGCTCTTTTAGTTCCTTACTTGGCATAAATTTTCAATCTGAACTGCTTATTAAGTATACCACAACTCACTCACCCTGTAATTACCACTGGCCTAATATCTGTTCATTTAAGTTCCATTTTCTTCTAGTTTTTATTCTCTATTCCCTTCTTTCGGATGCTTTTGATTTTATATAAAAAAATCAAGTAGTGAGTTCCGATTTCTCATTCATTTTTCTGGAGTGAGGAAACAGAAAAACCCATATAGAAATTATTAAACAAACAGCTAAAACATATCAAGGAAAGGTTAAACAAAGAACACTGTGGAAGGTGGAATAAATGGCAAAAATACATGAAAGACAGATGTCACCTTTTCAAATTCAGTGATGCTATACTTGCCTTCTTTAAAAAAAGCTTTCAGAGAGTAAGACTGGTAATTTTAGTCTATTCAATAGGTACAGCTATTAAGCATAAAGTTTGAAGAAATTAAAGGCAACAGTGTTTGGAATGTTTACCATCAGCAGGTAAGATTATCAAGTTCCTGAATGTTCAAATACAAAACATTTAAGCTATGGCCAGATACTGCATTCAGGAGATTGAAAAGCAAAACTTTAATCAAGCTGAAAGATTTAAGATGTTTCAGTGAAGTAGTTAAAAAGATGTACGTAAGCATTAAGTCATTAAAATGACTTAAGCCTTTTAATCTTCTCAAAAGCAGATTAGGCTACATTTAAACAAAACATGACATGAAGTCTAGTTTTGGTTTTAGACACTATGTATCCTTGGTACAGAATTCAGTATGTATAGTTCTGAACACTGAGTTTTGTAAGATAGCATATGTTCCTACAGTTGCCAAAATATACTTGCTATGGAGATCTTTCTAACAGCTATCTGCAAAAACCACTAATGGCCCATCCTAATAATACATGTATTACTTCTACATTTTCAGGAAAAAGGAAAACTCTTTGAAGTCAGGTAAATGTTTGTGCTCATACCAAGTGCTGCCAGTGCATGATTTCATTATTCCCTTTAAATTTTGATATTTTTGTAAGCTCCAATGGCAAATAAAAGCCATGTAATACCAGTTTTCTTATACAATATGGGCATGTTATTACTTATTCCTTTGCAAAATTTTTGACTAAAGAAAAAGCCTTTCAGAATAATTCCTTAGCTCTACTGAATATGAAAAAAATATAATTGTGAATAATGCACTTTTAAAAAATATCTGTAAATGTTTTCCATGGTGTTTTCATAACAATAAAACTTTTGCTTTTAAACCTTGCAGAACTAAGAACGCTTTAAAAAAACATAAAGTTTGGGATATAATTTTTGGTACCTTTATTACTGCACCAAAAGTTGACAAAAAGCTGGGAATTAAGTCCTCATACTTGGCATCCAATTAAATGACATTTTCGAAGTAAATAGCCAAAAAAGCTATTATTAGGGGGAAAAAAGGAATCTAATTCTATTAAGAAGTTTAGTTATAAAGATTTGGTCCCTTTTAAAGTACTGTTGAAAAAGTTTAACATGGTACTGTTGAAAAAGTTTAACATGGTACTTAGAAGAACTGTAGAAGCTTATTCTAAAAATTAGGTTAACACTGCAGTCCAGCATATATTCAACATCTTTAATTACTTTTTGCTCAATGGATTTATTCTTTTTCCAATTACAGCAGATGGATCAGGTACAGTTCTAGCATTAATTTCCCTATGGTTGTAACTTGCTTCATCTGCAGTAGAGATGAGGAACCACCAAATTCATATTCCAAGAAGAGAAGAGATCTTTAATGATGGCCAGAACCAGAGGACTCTGAAAGAAAGACACAATTTAGAGTGTTGAAACAGTAGAGCAAATCAATTCAGGAATGTAGTGCAGGTCCTAGAATTGACAACTGTACTTACATCTGAGCACAAGAATTGGCTATTCAAATACAGCAACAACCTCAGAATGTGTATGGAAGTAAACTTAGCAAATATTAAAAATCCTCTTTTGCAAGTTTTAAAGCACTATTACAATCAAACACCCATTCTTCCTTGGTTTTGTTATGGTTCTTCCATAACTGAGGTTTATTTACACTATTATTCTAAGTTTACTAGGCAGTATTTTCTCTAATTGCACATTTAAAAAGGTAAATAATGTTTGCATGTACAAATTCAACTGGGAGCAAATGGGTTCTCTCTCATGGTCCGAAAAGTGAACTGAGATACAGCAGTTTGTGAAAAAGTAAATTCCAGTGTGACGTCAGAAGAAACTGTCCATAAATATCTAAACATATAAAGATACAAAAATACAAATCCAAACCACAAGTTTATACTTTCTAATTTCTTGACAGCTAAAATAGCAGGTACTCTTGAAAGTATGCTGATTTAAGTAATTCCATTAAATGGTTGTTACTATTATTTAAAAAAATCCTCGCCCACTCAGTCAAGATATAAAACTTCCATTCTACTCCTAAAACCCACACAAAAGACAATTTATGTGCAGATCCACAGATGTTTCTAGCTTACAAAATCATCAATACAACCAAAATTACTCCTTTTGAAGTAGTCTTTAAACATTTGCTAAATCTGTAACTTAAGCCCCAAACTTATGTAATGTAAAATATTCTGAGCTAATTTTTACTGCACTCATTTAAAAATTACACCAAGGTATTAGATATCTAATACTTACTATTTCCTGCTGATTTTTTGCCTGGAAAAAAAAAAGGCAAAAAAAAAAAGCTGAACAATGACAGTTAAAAATATTTCTCCTACTTACTTTTTATAGATAAATTTTAATTAGTTTTTTACTATTACTAGCTTAAACAAAAATTTTAAGTGTACAAAATATACTTTCCCTGGTACATCTCTGTAAACATTATACTGGTTTTCAAAAGTTGTTTGTTTTTAATTAACCAAGACTCCATGCATTTAGAAATTATAATCATCAAGACTACTACTACAATTCAAAAGAAATATCTACAGAATGTTACTATTTTACGTAATATATGGATATATATCCACACAAGATACGGACGTAAACTGAAGTGAAATGTTTGCTTTAAAATTTTCTTTTATATTTTACATTCCCATTGTAATTGTTCACCTAAAATACTGATTTACAGTGATCAAAAATAAAATTCTTTGTAATGAAAATAGGTGTAAGAGAGTGTACAATTTCTATCTTTGGAAATACTCACTTAAATGATGAATAAGGTGATAAACAACCTGATGTAACTTTGACCTAACTGCTTCAAGCACTGGTTTCGACCAGGTGAGCTCAAGAGGTCCCCTCCAATCTAATTTATTCTAATTTATTCCATTATTTGCAAAATTGTTCCCTAAGTGCAGAAAGGGCTACAGCTATAGAAACTATTTTTACTTCCAAATAAAGCTTAGCATACAAGTTGCCATTTATCCAGGTTTTTTGGCCCTCAAAACCTGACACCAGGACATTTGTCTAAGTCATGAATTAAAGTAGCGTGACACAAACACAAATTTGGAATAGTCTGTCCATTTTGAACTCTCCATGAAATAAAAAGTTAAAGCAAAAGTTAAATTTTTCCTTCCTCTCTACCTCAACTATTCATATTTACTTAATACTCATTAATACTCATTAAGCTCGACTACTTATATTTACTTAAGCTTGTAAGTGCAGTGTATCAGCTTTGGAATGCTACACATTATTTGGACAAAGCTAGAGAAATGCTGAGGTATTATCATTCAGCTGTTCCCACAGCAAGGGGTTCCTTTCTGTGTAAACTTTGTCTACAACTTAAAACACCTCATTGTTCACGACAATCAGTAAAGGGTTTGACTTGGGATTTTTTTAACATAGCCTAAATTGACAAACAGGACCTTTAAGACACCATAAACTGTTGCACCCTTCTGCTTTAAGGGACCTGGCCCATTCAAATTTAATATTTTTGTATTAGATATTCTGTTTCTTTCTCTGAGAAAGTCATCCAGTGTCACCAAGTAACACACATTCTCATGTTCACTGATGTAGATCACATTTTGAGGTGCCATCAGCCTAAAATACACTTTCACAAGTTCATGTGAAAAAAACCTTTTAAAAACTATTTATTTTTAAATTCTTGAGCAAGTTAAGTTAGATCTGCATTTTAAAATTCAATTCCTACATTACCTGATCTTCATAATGTAGGCATAATTACACTGATATTTGAGTATTTTTGTTAGTGGAACCTTCTACAATGAGCATTTAAAACATCTAAATTTTTATAGCAAAGACCTGGCCCTAAGTAAGAGTGTTAATTTCTTATTTGCTAGGTATCTTCAATGACTGATTTTTGTTAGGGGTATTCTCATCTATAAACCTGATCTATAAGGTAACAGCTAATGAAGACTATAATGTGTAACTTACCCCCATATGAAATCTTGTAGTAGACATAACTTGTTAATGCTATACCAACCCATATTTCTTGATAAACAGTGGAGAAGTAGAATTTCATGGGTCTCAATGACTTTGGAATCATGGCCTGCATCATCTGAAAATTATAAGAAGTTTTGTCATGTAAAGTTTTGCGGCTGTATTCTTACCTGCTGGATTTTTAACATACATACCCTCACATACACATATATATACATCTATCTTTATGTATACACACACACTCCTGATACGTATCAGCAGCAGTTTACAGGTTAAAAAAAAAAAAATCCCCAAGCATGCCAAAGTACTTATTCCAAGGCAAAGAAATGAAAATTCAGAGTTAAAGTTACCATTTATGGGCTAACACAAAAAAAACAATATTAAAATTACAGCTGATGAAGGGGTTCAAAGATGAGTCAACAGAACATTTACAGAGCAGCAACAGCTAGACTTCTCTCTGCCTATCAGTGACAGCTTTTCCTTAATGTTTCTAGATTTCCTCAGGAGCAAGTCTCATTCCAGATAAGCCAGAGAGGCTCCTTCCTTGCACTACCAATTTATCTTCCCTCCCTCACAGCTGTCTCTTCCAGCATGGTAATTTCTACTCAAAATAGCAAAATAAATTATGTTAAGCTAATGAATTCATGCTTTATCATGACTATTTGACTTTCAAAATACACCCCAAGAGCAAGAAGCCTGTCAGCGTTGGTTTTTTTCCTTCCCATGTAGCTTTGTTAGACAAACGGAAAAATTATAGGAGGTTTTAAAATAAAGCTTATCCTAATTCCCATAAATGTTAGTTCACATTTGCACCACACTGCACTGAGATGCCCCATGTTCTACTGTCTTATGCACAGCACTTCACCCAATAGTAACTGTTTACACTTATTACAACCCAATAAAGTGAGCTATACACACATATAGACAGTATACAGTAAACCAGAGACCGAGGAAAGAAAAGCAGAGTTAAACTTCTCTGAGGTAATGCTCACTTGCTTATCTGCCGTTACTAAATGTAAAGCATCCTTTGGCAAGCCTCAAAGAGAAGAGGAACAAGGGCAGCCAGTGTCAAAACAATTGGAAAAATGTAGGTTTTTCTTAAAGAATGAAAGCAACTTTGAAGCAATTAATGTGTAATTACGGACAAACCCACATTTATCTCTGTTTATGGACAGCCATTTCTATCATTTATTATTGTGGCAAAAGTTCCTGAAATACCTTTGTGCTTTCACCAACGCTATTAAGGACACTGCTCACTTAAATTTCCACTGTCAGTAGTTTCAAATGAACAATGGACTACAAACAGTCACTCTGCTATAGCAGAATATCAAGACATACTAACAAACAAGGACATTGAACAGAACAGGAAAGCAAGATTTCACCACCGCTGCAAAACACAGGGAATAAACAGTGCTGTTTCCACTTAACACCGTGCTAAAGCCCGGCAGAGAATTTTCCCCAAGGCCTGCACTGGCGCGACGTCGTTCTGGTTTGGTTTTTTTTGGTTTTTTTTCTGAAATCTACCCGGAACAACGCTGTATTTGCTGTCTCCTTGACCTCCCCGCCACAAGCCCCCCGCAGCCCGGGGCACCTGCGGCCGGCCCGAGGCCCGACCCGCTGCACGGGGACGGGCAAGTAACGGCGAAGTTCCAGCGCCACGGGCCGCGTTCCCTTTTCTCCCTTCTTCCCTTCACACCTGAACCAGCGCTGCCCCCACCCGAGACACACCCGAGCGGTGCCCGCCAGGACCCGGCCGGGGCTCGCCGGGCCCGGACCCACCGTGCCAGGGGAGCGGCGAAGGTCACACTCGGGAAAAGGGACGGGTCCGCTGCCGCCGCGGGGTGCGCCGGGAACGGACGCGCGGCGAGCGGGGACAGCAGCGCCCCCTATGGCCGCGGAGGACCAGAGCATCTCCGCGCCGCGGCGGTGCCAGCCCCGCTTCCTTCAGAATCGCGGAATAGGTCCGGCGGGAAGGGACCGTGGTGAGGCACCTGGTCCAACCTGCCTGCTCAGGCAGGGTCATCCCAGAGCACATGGCACAGGATTGTGTCCAGACAGTTCTTTAATATCTCGAGTGAGGGAGGCTCCACACCTTCTCTGGGCAACCAGTTCCAGTGCATGGTCACTGCACAGTAAAGTTCTTCCTCATGTTCAGGTGGAACTTCCTGGGCATCAGTTTCTGCCTGTTGCCTCTTGTCCTATTGCTCAGCACCGCCAGGAAGAGCTTGGCTCCATCCTCTTGCCACCCTCCCTTCAGATATCTATATATACTGATGAGATCCCCTCACAGTCGTCTCTTCTCGACGCTGGACAGGCCCAGCTCCCTCAGCCTTTTCTCATAACAGAGATGCTCCAGTCCCCCAATCATTCTCTGTTGTCCTCCAGTGGACTTGCTCCAGGAGCTCCACGTCCCTCTAGGACTGAGGAGCACAGATTTGGACACAAAACTCCACATTCACCTCTCCAAGCCTGAGCAGAGGGGCAGGATCACCTCCCTTGACCTGCTAGCAATGCTCTTCTAATGCAGATCTTCACCTCAGTCCTGCTTCCCAAGAACAAGCACAGCAGGTGTCCCGTGCCAGGACAATGCTGGGAAAGGCCTCTCACAGTCTGTGCAGTGCATCCCTTAGGGAAGAGCTTGTCCTGGAGGAGTGCGAGGCACCCGCTGGGCCGTATTTGGGAGATCTGCGGCACCCATGTGCCTCGCAGGCTGTTTCCTCCAGGTGCCGGGAAGGACAGGGTGACTGGAATTCCAGAGCTGTGCTCGGGCATTGTTCTTGTGGGGTGAGGGGGGGAATGACTGCCCAGGCCTCCCGTGGCTCTGAAAGGAAAACAGAGCTCAGACCGTTTTTGTGTGTGTTAAAATGCTTTAGTGGGATCATAGACTGCATTTATTTTCCTACTGAGGGATTTACATAATCTCCAGGTGTATACATTTGCTACATATGAGCTTTGTCACACAGGGCAAGACTTCTTGGATCTTACCTGGGTTTTTTTTGGATTTAATATAGGAATATGACTTATAACTTATGTCGATGAAATACTACATGTACCTCACCTCTTTCATTTAGAACTTTCAAAACCGCTTGACATTTTTGTGAGGAAAATCCTCTTCTTTAATTTACGATTTTGAGCCTGATACATTAAGCAGCCAGGGGCTGTAGTATCCTTATCTCTCTACATATACCCTAGATTTGTATTTACCTGACAGTAACAGTTCTAAAGCAGCCCAATATCTGCACTGGATCAGTGGGGAGAAGATAAATCCTGTTAGACAAAGTAAGGAGCTACCCTGTGTTTGTGTTGGTTTTCGTTATTTATCTGATTTAACAAATTACACACAGATGTTTGCAGTTATTTCAGAAGAGGGAATGACCGGATGAAAGGGAAATTCAAGTGACACACGTTTATTTTAGTTCCTATTCTTCTTTTGAAATTTATCCAATAGGGATAACAGGCTTTAGTGTTCGACCCTCCAGTATACTTCTGGTCTGCATCTGTATGTCCTGCCTTTCTAAGCAAGCCTTTAAAAAGCTTTGGGGGTCGGTTTAGAGGAATTCAGCCCGCAGCCACAGGTGAATTGGCTGGGAAGGGAGGGCCGATCCCAGCCGGGAGCGCTCCCGCCGGGGGCGGGGGCGGGGGCGGGCGGAGGGTGGGAAGGAGCGCACGTGCCGGGAAGGGCGCTGGCGCGGGACCGCGTGCCGGGAGCCGCCATCCGCCGCCATCCGCCGCCATCCGCCGCCATCCGCCGCCATCCGCCGCCATCCGCCGCCATCCGCCGCCATCCGCCGCCATGCTGCGGAAGCTCACCGAGAAGCAGAGCCGAGACTGGTTCACCATCGGCGGGGCCGTCACCGCCGTCGAGCTCCTGGGCCAGGAGGCGCGGCTCGGCCGCCCTGGCGCTTCGCCCCGCCACCCCGCACGGGAACCACTGACGGCTGCGGGGTGAGTGCGGGGCGCTCTGCTCTTGATGGCCTCCCCCTCTCAGCTGTGTGCCCGTGCCTTCGGGTGTGCCGGGCATTCTCCAGAGTCAGGGCAGCCTCCTCTGGTTCCTCTGCTCTGCGTGGGCCCAGCATGTGCAGTTGTTGGATTCCAGCCTAACACCCCCGGTGGCGTTTGTGGTTAATGTATTTTTGTGCGTTTAATACTTAATGCTATTCTCTGATTTGCTACTTAGCTCTGTTGTCTCCGTCGTCATTAGGTGTGTTGCGTGTAGGGTTTGCTTTCTCTGAAGTGCATTAGCACTGGTGTGCAGCTGTACCTAGTCCTGTTGAAAAACTGTATTGGACTCAGTTTATTCTGATTCAGGTGCATTAACTTAAAATTTTATCAGTGGCAAGTGACAAATGAGATTCCCGAGTTCATTGCTCTTGTGACCTAACTGAAGCATTTAAGTTACCCCAGTAAAGCACAGCAGAGGTATATTGACATGTTGCTCCTGATGCATTACTCTCAGATGGCAGAGTTTACAGGCAACGAGAAGTGTATGTGTTTGCATAGCAGCCACGTACATTTGGTTTTCATTGGAGTCCGGATATTGAAATCCAGAAATTGGACTGTGGCAGTGCATACTAATCTTGGTATTTAGGCCAGGTGTGGTAGTGTATCTGTGGTTGCCATAGAAAAGTGTTTTGTATGCAGTTCCACATAGTAGAGTATTTTTTGAAATGAGCTGGGCATACGCTCTAGAGTGAGTGTTTGGGGTTTTATTTTTCCCTGTGTGATGCACAGCAGTAGAGGTTGCAGTATTTCAGGAACTCTCATTAAAAGGTGTATGTAGGCATCGGAGAAAGAATGAACTTTTTGCATAACATCTTGCTATCAGGCAGTCTGGTATTTCAGCAGAGACTGTTTAGGCTGTTGGTGTTAAAATTACTTCTGTGAATGTGATTCCTCAACCCAGTACGCAAAAGGTGTTTGTGACTTCTCAGTCTTCATTTAGCTGACATTAACATTTCTGTAGTACTTACGAAGTGTTTGACAAGAGATTCTTGAACCCAGCTGAGCACTAAGCCACAAAAGCTATTTTTACATTTCCTGTACACAGGAGAAATGATCAAGATTCATCAAGCCTTGTGTGCCTAGGCAGAGGCAAATCTTTATTTTTGGTGGGACAGATACCTCTTCCCACTCACAAGTCTTAGCAGATAACCTAATTGTAAGTTTGACAGTTGTGTTAGTAGGGAACAATTATTTTTACAGGTTTGGGTTTTTAATTTTTTTTTCCCCCACGTCCAAGGGGGACAGAGGTGATATGCATCCTAAGTGACCATTTATGTAAGTGTGGACAGAATTTCTTACCGATAGCTATAAAATCTTTGAGCATAGGTGATGGGTATATGTGTGTGCTGCCACAGAATGCAAGGAATCTCTATGAGAAGCTGTGTTTGCTTAGGTGTGTTTTGTTTCCATGCATATTTCTGTTTCACAGCTCTGTAATACTGGGAATGTGCTTACATTTAGAGTGTTTTTGCAAAACTTGAAGTTTCTGTAGGAGATTTAGGTTCAAGTGGTTAGAAGGAAAGGAAATGCTTGTATTTTATTCAGTGACTTCTTAGAGTTAGAAGAGCTGAAAACAAAATAATTTCTCCTCGTTTGTTGAAGCTGCTTGTAGCATAATTGTCTATTTCATTCAGAATTCTTTATTTGTTTCTTGGGAAAGTCAAAGCCAAAGTTATTCCAACTTTTAAAATACATATTCGTATTTATTTGAAATTAGATTTACATTTACTGATGGAGACTTGTCTGCCTACCACTGTTGTCTGAATTTATATGTAAGAATGCATGGGTTTAATGCCAAATTAGTAATAACAGGTGTGTTATTGCACACAAGTGTGTGTATTAAGTAATATTTTACAAAAATGTTACTGAGATTGTTTAATGGGATCTAAAAGCCTCATGTCCCCCTTAAAAAGAGATGTGAAATGTGTTGTCTTCCTTTACCAGTGATGCCTCATTTTCCAAGGCTTTTAAGATTATTTTGCTTCCTGAATGACCTCTAGAATAGCAGTGTTAATAATTGAGGTTGTTACATAAAGGTAATAGAAATAGAAACCACAGAAATTGTGGCTGGAAGTTTGATCGTTAAATAGCTCATTGATTAACTTTTTAATTCCTTTGATTCTGTTTGACTGAAAGAGAAGAAATTTAGATCCTTAAATCATTCCTTGTTATCAACACAATTGTGTTCACATTAAGACAGTTAAAGGTTTAAGTGTGGGAAAGGTGGTTATTCTCTCTTTTATTTCCTGCATTTCATAGGTGTACATTCGCCAAGTTAGCACCTTTTTGAAGCTAATTTATTTGGCTGGAAACACTGCATGCTGTTTGCTTTGCTTGACACTTGTGCAGGTGGGAGACACTGCTGTCCTTTGGAATTACTACCACTCACCTTTCTGTTACCAGAGTGGTTTGTGTTGGCTGCCTGCCTGTTTCAGAAATACCTGCTGGCTCAGTGTACGGGACAATGTAGCTTCAGAGCACCTCATGCAAATTGTGTAGCGCATAAGTAAAAAATACTTAAAGAAGCAGTTGTAGAGTTCTTGGACAGTGATCTCCCACAAGGTAGTGGTGACTGGCCAGCAATCTTACTCCTGCCTGATGTAGCTGATAAGGTAAGCATAATCCTAGAACATGACTTGTCTCAGCTGGTTAGCTGAGGAACAGATTTTCTTGGCAGCATATTGCGGTAAACCTAAGAGATTTCTTTAAAATATGTTTAACATTTTTAGTTTGGCTTCTTGCTCTTACACCGTTGCTTCTTCTATGCTTTTCTGTGCTTTTTAACTAGAGTATATAACAATTTGGTCAGGAGGAAGTGCTTGTGCTCCACAAAATTACCCCACATTTCAGTATTTGAAGAAATGGACAAAGTGAGGCCTTCGAGGATGGCATTTTCTCAGCCGGTGGATAATTTTTTTCCTCTACCTTGTGCAGTTTTCCTTTGCTTTCTCCTTCTCCTTTCCCCCCAGGTGTGGACACTAGAACTGGATGCAGTAGCTTGATTAAAACATGCATATAAAAGTAGATGAGCCTTTTTGTGCATTTGCTTGGCATTGTATAGGGATTTAACATTGAATTAGCTATGATGCCTGCCTTTATTTTTAAACTATTATGCAGCGACTGCCTTTTACAGTATGGCATAGTGGATAATCCTTGTTCCTGGACTTAGAAAACTGCATTTGCTCACGTTAAAGTGAAATTGAAGTGAAGTTTACGAAGAATAAGTGAGTTGTATCTGGGGTTATCTTGTGGAGTTGTTTTTGTTTGTTTTCTGTACCCATTTTTGGTGATCATTAAGGTAAGTGGATCTTCCATGGTACTGGCCTTCCATTTTCCATGAATTAAAATTTGGAAGCCTCATTTTTAGAGTTTTTTTAACCTATTTTCCAGTAGAAAGCTGTGAGGATACCATTTTAAGAAGTAAACTTATGTGAATTGCCATTGCAGGAATCTCACATATTTGACCTCTTAAAAGCTATCTGAAACCAGCATTACGGATGTTAATTCTTAGTGTAATACTAATTCTGCCAATGCCTTTTAAATACTCAGTACCTGTTAACCTCCTTCATGTAGGAAAGGTATTTGACATTTAATACTTGGGAGAGTTTCATCACTGAGGAAAAATCTTTGAATCCTTTGCTGCCCTCATGCAGGGATTAGATTAGAACTTCAGGACAAGAATCTCCAGCTCCTGGTGGTGCATCAGTAGGGCAGAGTAAGTTTAGAACAGGGGTTTTGTTATTAATCCACAAACTGATAACTGACAAGAAGAGGGCCAAAAGTTCATAGCAGCTCTGAGTGCAGGTACAACAAGTTTGCACATGCTTTTGAAGCTTTGTGTATTTAGTTTATGGGAAGTGGAGGGACTAGTTACTTTTGGCATTGAGCTGCAGATTTTTTTATTTTAAACCTGTTGGAAATATTTTGCTCTAGTCCTCCAGTGCTTTGTCCTTCAGGTGAATGTAGGAGTTCTCATTGTTTTATCTTCTGTGTGTATATTATGTTTTATTTTCCTACATGAAATGTTCTCTATATCATAAGCTTTTCAAAGGTTTTCTTAAGCAGTGTTTTTAAAAAGATTTAAAGGTGTCTAGTAAAAGATTGTGCCGTTTGTTCATCCACTTTCTGTTGCATTATTAGTAAATTCTTTCTGGAGTTGGAGATACAGCTGTGGAGCATAAGATGCCTTGAAGTTGTGTTACTAGCTCGATGAAATCTGAATGTCTTCTTCAGTATGTCTGAAGAAAATACCAGAGGAAGCACTTTTGTTTATGAAATAGTGTATTCTGTGCATTGGGCCATGTGAGTCTTGCCCTCTTGCCCAATTTTTTCTGATCAGGCAGACAGATTAAAAGGAAACACGGAGAAGAAGAGGTTATATAAGACATGTAAAAACTTGTTACATACAGTGATGGGAGCACAATTGGAAATGTAGCCAACTGAGTTCTGGCATATGTTTTCTTTGATTTTCTGCTCTAATTGCCTGCTGTGACTGTGACTGCTATGTGTGTGATTAATCTTGTAAAACTTTGTGAACCCCCAGTGATAGATAATAGCAGCTGAAAAACATTAAATTTTGTTATGTGTAAATTGAGAATGAACACCTTGTGTGTTGGAAATGATCTGTTGACTCCTTGGATAGTGTAGAGAAGTACCATCTGATTTGATCAAAATGTTGAAAGTTTAATGCAGAATTTGGATTTCAGAACAGCTTTCAATAAGTCAAATGAAAAATGGCTATTTGAAATTAAATAATTCAATAATTTTTTCAAGAATAGAGAGATAGTTGTTAAATGCTGTTAAGCATCTAGTAGTTTTGTTTATTTGTCCACCTTGACATACTTGCATGTGCAAAGTATAATTTAGAAAAAAAATATAGAAATAGTACCTGCAGCATGTTATATGTTCCATCTGTGTTTTCATGCAACTTACTCTTGAAGAAATAATTACTCAGGTCCAAAAATTATTTACCAGTTTATTTGATATAACTGATAATTATATTAAACCATTTCTTTTACACAGTATAAAGTTCCCGTAGAGCCTAAAAGCTATGTGACAAACACAGAAGTTTTTGTCTAACACTCTGTGGATTGATGCTGTTTCAAAATATGGAAAGCAATCTTTTTTTTGTTGTTTAAATACTTCTAGCTCTATATGGCTAAAAATTAAGATGCTTCAGAGTTTTTTTCAGAAACATCTACATTTTTGATTAAAAGATGGCTTCAAACACAACAGCTCTAAGAAACTATAACGATAAAAGGCGAGTTGATACTTAAAGTTACTGCATACTAGCTATTACGAAGGATTTTAATATCTGAACTTGGAATAAAAAGGGGAGCATGTCACATTTCTTACTCTTATGTGTCTGGATGGCAATTACAAGAAAGGAATGCGGATGGCTACATAACTTTTTGAAAGTAACACAAACCAACTTAACTTGATGGGTAGTAATAGGGTAGATTCCAGATTCTGTGAGAGAAGGTGGGAAACATGCTTTGTGTGTTTTTGTCGACATAACTTGAAACTGTGGGGATTTCATCTTTGTCCGACTTGTTGGAGCCGTCGCCATGCGGACTGAAATGTTCAGAGCAATTTGTATTCCATGCATCTACCAGCTGCTCTGCTTGGTTTTCTCTCTCAATGGTGGTAAGAAAATCTTTTAAAACCTGCTTGAATATGTAGACTATTTCCCAGGGTAAAACATCATTTTCTGCCAAAACTTCACGAAATCTAGAAACAAACAAAAATTGAAATCTAATCATTGGCGCTGAAAACTTTTCTTCTCTGCTCATTTGGGGTGGGGGAGGAGGAAGTGACTGCATTCTGGTGTCATTTTTTCCTTGCTGCCACATTTCCCCACTCACCTCCCCCAGAAGATTGTAAGAGGAAAAGAGCTCTTGACAATGCACTGGCTGTGCTCCAGCTATTGTGGATTGAAAATGGTTGTGATTGGGTAGGCTCTTTTTTTTTTTTTTTTTTTTTTTTTTTTTGGGTCCATCTGGGTAACTTGATTTAAACTGACTTTGCCCTTAGGTATATTCTGGGCTTTAAAAGGCAAATGGACTTATTCTGTTGTTTCTGAGTTCCCAGAAAATGTACGTAAAATGCAGGGATAGGAGAATTTTTCTTTATAAAATATGTGGAGGGATTTTTTTTTTTTTAATTTTTTTTTTTTTTTAATTTACAGTGATTTTCTAGTTTTTAGGAGCTTTCTGGTATTGTGGACAGCAAGGCTGGATTTCTGCATAGTAGTGCATTGCATTAGTCCTTTTATTTGATTTTTAGTTACTGGGTTGCTATTTAATAAATAATAGGGATAAGAAACAGGAAAAACTGGAAGCATCGAAAGGTCATATGAGATTTCCTTTGTTTGGATTAGACCAGGAAAATCCTGATTTAAAACTTCCTTCAAGTGCAACATATTAAAGTGATGATGTAATTTCTAAAACACCTGTAAAAATGTGCTCCAGTTGCTGGTCATTGCCGCTTTTGAAGACCAGAGCCAAATACAAACTTTGATTAGGTAGAGAAACATCTTACTTGTGATAGAGAGTTCAGAGTCAGGGAAATACGAAACAATTACCTGCTGAGAACAGTTCCTGTTTGGCAAGGCTGGATTTGTGAGCACAGAACTTCGAGCTGCCGTTGCTCAGTAGCTGGAATTGTTGCTTGAGGGTTTTGGTTCTTGAGCCAGTTGTAATCCATGCCCGTTTTCTGGACTTTCTGTTCATTTTCAATCTCTTGCACCAGTCTTTCACGCTCTTTCAGGTGCCATTTCAACTCCCTCAATAGGGTTTTTGTAACTACTTCTGATCCAGGACATCTTGTGGGTTTGCAGGAATCAGTTTTTGACCATTTCATCCAGCCGAAAAGTGGCATTTTTAAGCTGTGAGGGGAGAGGAAAAAAATGAGTTTTGCTTGTGTGTGTCCAACTGATTTAGTTCTTTTTACCTGTAGACTTCCTTCTTAGGAACTGAATGTTTGAATGAGACTTTTTTAATGATCATAAAATAGTTTGCTGTACAAAATCACCAGGCCATCATGAAATGCGGCAAGCCTTACACACCTTATAATTTTTCCTGTCTCTTTTCTGAGTTAACATACTATGTGAAATTTACAGCATTTGAAAGTGTATATCTATTGTCTTGGAAATATTTCATATTTTATCCTGGAAGTATATATGATTAAAAAAAAAACCCAAACAAAACCAAAAAACCCCACAAACCCCATCAAACTAACAAAAAACGCCCCCAAACCCCACAAAAAACCCAGTCAAATAAGAACACTCCCTCCCAACAAAACACAAAGCCCCAAACCTCCGAAATTTGAAGTTACACATACATTTAAAAATGAAATTAATTAATTGATAGTTAAGTACTGGAACTTTGCAAGATCTGGTTTTACAACGTTGGTATCAATTTTTATTTTAAATATTTTAATTAAATTATTGTTCACATAATCTGGAAACAGAAATCTGGTAGAATAGACTTTTAAATTGCAGTTTGTAAGAAATCATGCACACACAAGCATGCAAATTGGAATAAAATAACATAAATTACCTTTGCAATTGTCTGTCAACAGTGTTGTTTCAGGTGGGTTTGCTTGAAGGTCTCTTATTCTAGCATATCCCGTTTGCAGGTTGTTAGTACTGCTGGAAGAAAACAAGGGGTTTTTTTCTCTTTTTCCTTTTTTTTTTTTTTTTCATTTACTCAAACTGTGCTCAGAAAAAATTACTTTCTGTACTGAATATGACAGTTTAAGTTTTTCTGCTTTTAAGGTTCTTTTTCATCCTCTGTACTGGGGAGAAGCAGTAATCCATTTAACCTAACATGGTCTCTTAAATACTTTCTACCAAGTCCATTAAGATCTCCTACCTTTGAATTGAGTTCTGCCGATGGCAGCAGTTTGAAAAAAGATGGTAACAATTTCAAATGCTTGTTGCTAAATCCATCCAAATGTATTGTTGGCAGTGAGATGAATAATGATAGTCTGAAGCAGCTACAGACGTGCTTGTAGCTAAAGTTAAGGCTGTCGTATGATGTGATGCTTGGCTGTGCATAGCTGTAGGTCACAGTTTAGAGCTGTATTTTTATGCCCGTAGAGTGCTAAAAATAACTATGTTGCTTTTATCATCAAACTAAACTTTCAGGCCATTGAGATGCTGGAAGACTTATCTCCCATTAGAGGGGGATCAGGCTGTTCTGCTGTCATTTTTAAACAGCTAAGAATAGTTTTTCTCTAGTAAAGATCATCTAAAGCTTTTGTTAAGTGAGTGTTGACAGAAAAGATGTATTTGACAGTTGCTCAGGATTTTGTTGCTACATTAAATGCTTCTTCCAGATGAATTTCATCAATCTCATGGTTCTATACTTTTTCATTACTGTGCATAGCTGTTAGCATTTTTAATTAACATTTCAAATGTGTTTAAAGAAGCCAGACTGTAACACCTGCAGTGTGCCATGAAAGACACGTTAATCTAATTAAAGGAATAGAATGATAAGGAGATGCAAATTGAGGTCAAACTGATGTAAAAAGCCCAGAATTGTAAGTCTTACCGTAGACATTGCTTCTCTCTGAACTGGCTGTCAGCTGCCTGCTCCCTCTTTCCTTGATGAATATTTTGAGCATATCCATTTTTAAGGTTCATTCTCGGGGATGGTGCTGTGCACGCCAAAGGTTGCTGAAGGAGCCATTTTCCGTTCCAGTTATCCGGTCTCTTCCTATTAATCTAAACAGTAGCCACGGTTTAAGAAATGCTGCTTTTCTTGCCCTTGTTCTAATGACTGTCTTTGCTTCTCTTAAGTATTTTTAATTCCTACCTTTTTCCCTCCACTGGTGTGTTGAACTGTTGGGAGAACAAAGGTTCTCTAAATTTGTTCTAGATGTCATACAACATAAAGGATGACGTGTATGGCTGTTATTAAAGCTGATACTACTTATACATTGGAAAAATTCAAATGTCAGTATTAATCTTCTTCAACTGGAAGGTTTTCACATTGCATTGTATGTGGTACTATGAAAAAGGAAGGGAGCTAGGTTTATGATGACAGAACTGTCCTGACAGATTTTCAGATGAAATTAAAATGCTCCTTGCCACCTCCTTTACAGCACAGTTAACATGTCACCACTTTTTTCCACTGTATCAATCTGCAAGTAAACTGCTGTACAGTGTAAAACCATTGCAGTGTCTTTGTAAATTAGAGATGCCTACTAGAAGGTGTGCAGAGTAATTAAATGAGAAACCTACAACTTAATCTTCGGTTACATCATTGAAGATTCAAGGCAGGATCCTGAGGGTTATGTTTATCTTTCCATTGATAGGAGAGCATTGAAGCTGAAAATTTGTATTGCTTCTACTTTTGTATCCAATTCAGGTGTGTATTCAGGAAGAGATGACTGCTCGTGTGGGGCTGGCACTGGAAACTGGACCTCAAAAGTACAGCAGTAGTTTATGCAGTTTCTATCCATGGTTATCTGCTGGGAGCTTTTTTTAAGAGTTAAAATTCTACCCAACTGTCCCTAAATGTATTTGTGGATCTGCAGTGCTGTGTCAGGGTGGAAGTTTTGCCTTGACTTAGGCTGATAGTGGGTCTGTTCCCTGAAGGCACTGTGGAGTTTGTCTTTATTAGTAACTTAGTTAATAATGTCTTAGTGCCTAACTCTGAGCGTCCTCAGTCAGAATAACAAGTGTTCCCTGGTGCGTATGCAGAACAGCTCCTGTAGTCATGTGCTGGGTTTATTCTGTTATTTTTTTTTACCCTGAATATAAATTACACTCAGTTCCGTTTACTCCTTGATTTTCCAAGGTATATTTAGGGAGTCTGTTATTCATTCTTAATTTGTCTGAGGTGAAAGGATTGTCAGTGTGGTGTTAGTACCTGTCATGTTAAAAGAATTCCTCCAAAGGTGGTGTTTGCACCTATGGTGATGGGTGTGTTCTGGGTATGGTTTGTACTGAAGAGCTGCAACCAAACCCAGCATTGCTGGGAGAACCCTCATTTTCAAAGTGATTTTGTTCTGCCATGTGGATGGCTTGGTGTGAGGGAGTGCAGGTATGGTTAATGGCTCTACTAACCTGAAAGTATCTGGTACTCAAAATCTCATCTGTTCAAGTAGTTCCTCTTTTGTCTTTTCCTGTTTGATATCACAGATGTAAGGGGGAACTTGACAATTAAGATGTAAGTTAGAAATAGTGCTTGCTTTTATTTTTTTAAAGTTAAAATTTCTGTCAAGTTTTATGTTGAAGGCATAGCACAGCTACAGAGTAAAGATATTTATGTACACTTAGGACGTGAGTACAACAGACAACATACAGATTTGAGTAGTTGAAACTTGCCACAGGGATATAGAAAATGCATGTTTTGGGGGTGCTGAATATGCCTGAATTTTGACTTCTTTGGTGCAAAAGCAAAGCTTAACTCCAAGAGAGTGCGTTAAGAATGACAGTGGGGTGGTTTTGTGAATATTTGCAGGACATTAGCGTTTGAAATGAGTGAATTCTTACTTGAAAATCATCGTGACTAACTATACCATCTACGTTGAGAAGATGTGGCTGTTTATGACGAGATAATGTTTCTCAGCTAGAAAGAAATGACACAAGATGTTTATTTTACCCTGTCTGCTGCTTTTTGAAATACCTTGAAAGCTTTTTCTAAAAAAAAAAAAACAAACAAAAACCCACAAAGTAAAATAATGCTTTTAACACAGGAAACTTAAATATTTACATGATGTGTGATTAAGTTGTACATTCTGAATATGACCTTTCAACACTACAGCAATGAATAACTTACTGTAATAATGCAGAAGGCATATTCCTGAAACAGGCTTATCATGCTTGCAAATCTGCTACTCTCACAAAGAATAAATGTCCTCTAGGGATCAGCTGTTTTTCCAAGTGTAGTGTTTTCTTATGAACAACTATTGCTCCAATTGTATTCTGGGAGAAAAAAGCCACAAATTAAAGTCAGCTCTGAGTTACAGCAAGAAGACTTTAGTCATAAGACATGTGCCTCAACATCACATACACAAAGTTCCTAAACTGACAACCAGGTCCTGTAATAAAAAAGGCAGTCTAGTTAAACCTGGGGCTGCTGCTGTGCCTGTCTTTAAGGTCTATGAATTCAGTACTTACTTGTGCAGATGTGGCGTGCTGTTGGACAAAACACTTTTTTTTTTTTTTTTTTGACAAAGCCAGTTTGAGAAGAAGTTGGTGCTGAACAGCAGTTAATTCAAAACCAGCTCCATTTAACCAAATATTATACTGAGGTGAGGATCCAGGCATGATAAATGGTGAGAATAGTTGGAGGAGAAGCTTCTTAATCTTTTCTTTGAAAAATTTTACGGCATCTGTACCGTCTGAGATGTTATTGGCTCTTGTAATTGAAAGGGACAATAAGTACAGCTCTCTTTATGAATGAGGCATATGTCACAGACTCAGTGTGACACTGAGAAATTATTATACTAATTCTTACTTGACCAAAAGTGCTGATAGCAGGTCATAACGATTGCTACCTAGCTAACATTTCAACATACTGGTGTAGTGTTACGTGTTCTGTAATTCTTTCTTACTATCTTTTGCTAATAATCATATACTGTGTTTTGCTGCCATAGATTTTGTGTGAAGGGCTGGTGATTTTTGTGGGTTAAGCTCCATAGACACCTCAGCACCACAGAGCACCTCACTTAAACTTTGCTTCCCCCTCAGTGGAATAGGGGATGAGGAATGGAACAGAGAAAGAAAAAGAAAAACTTGGGTTCAATATAAAAGCTGTTTTAAGAAGTGGAACAAGAGAGAAAAACAAAAAAAAGTGATGCAGAGGCAGCCACACATCACCTCTCATGGGCAGACCAATGTCCAGCCAAGTTATGAACAGTAGATGGCAAACTGAACTGAAACCCCACTCTTTTCCCTTTTTGTTGGTGAGCATGACACTACATGCATCTTTCTGGTTTGTTTGTGTTGCCTTCCTGGTTATGTCCCCTCCCAAACCCTTGTGCACCCTCCAGCCTATTTATGGGGCAGGGGAAGGTACAGTGTAAGAAACAGCGAGGTCCTTGATGCTGTGCAAATGCTGTTCAGCAGTAACTAAGACATTTGTTTTCAGAAGTGCTGATTTAGTCACAATTTTAAAACACAGCATCATGGAGGTGCTATGAAGAAAATAACCCTATTCCAGCCAGCTCCAGAACAGTTACAAAGAAAGGTTACCAATGGTCCCATCATCTGAGCAGAGAGAGATTTCATAATATAATTTATCCATAGCTAGCAGCTTGGATGGTTTCCTTCCATTTTTAAGTGCAGCACCACTCTTTGGGTGTAATCAACTTTGTAGTGTATTTTCTTTTGATTTGACAGAACAATTTGCTCGGGCTGTTTTGGGCTACAGACAGATGGTGAGTCTACTTCCTCTGATCACTTCAGACAGCATTTGACTACTGCTTTTGGTTTTTTAACAGTTATGAGCATAATTTGCCATAAGTCTACACAAGAGGCCTCCTGGTAAGACTCCACATTTGGTCCTTTGCTGTGACAGTGAAGAACAGAATAATTTTCTTTTAGCGGTGTTAACTGACAGAAGTTTGAGTAAGCTGTCATTGCACTTCTGGTGCTGAGATGAATAAAACCAGGACGTGTTTGAAGCTGATTTCTTCCAGTTGGACTGTGTAACATTAATGTCTCTGGTGCTGATGACACTTCACTAATAGGCAGGGGAGTTTTAGGCATCAATTTGAAATTGAGGCTATCCTGCTTTTAATACTAATCTTCAGGAGCATTCTTCTAAATTCAGAGCAGTCTCTTACTTGCATTTTATTTTTCTCAGAGATTTATTTAATCTGGATTTTACCAAGTTGGTGACCAAATGCAGAAAGAGAAGCTCATCAGCAGCTCATCTAGAAGAGTCCAGTTCTTTGAAGCCCAGCAATTCATCCTACTGACATAAAATCTCAGAGCAGAAGACAGTTAATTTGAGGATTTGGGCTGTTTCATCCTGGCATTTGTGCTTGTTAAGTTTCTTGTATTTTAACTGTGAATAAGGTGCAGAGTTACTGGTTTGATATATGTGAAGTATTTTTGAGTTGTTGAGTTTCCACAGTCTGTCCAGTTCCAAACATTTGCATTTGAATTTTTCAGGATTCCACAGAGTTGTTTTAGTGCTCTTGCCCCCCCCACTCCCCAGCCTAGTTAAGGTTTTAAAACAGGCAATCTGAATTACACCTGTGAGTAAGAGCAGTACAAGCCTTTTAAAATGCTTATATATGGAGACTTTATCACTAAATCTAGCAAATTACATTTTAGAACAGCTCTCTTACTGGGAAAAAAGCATGCACCTCACTGATTCGTAGATTCTTGAAATAATAGATAGTGACTTTGTGAAATCTGTATTTTAGTTTTTAATAGGTCACATTTATTCTGAATTCTATTAATTCAGTCTGTTTTTGTGCCTGAAGCATGGCTTTTGAATGACAGTACATGATTTCATTGAAGTTAGTGTATTTCTGCAGGTAGGACTGATCTTTTGTATAGAAAACCACCTTCCAATTAAAAGGAAAGAAATTTTTAATATGTCCTTCAGTAAACCCAGTGGAAGGTTATTTACTGTCATGGCAAATGTTCAGTTATGTAAAGTGTCACATTACTTTAGTTTCAGAAGAGAAGCTTTGAAACAGTCTACTGTATATATCTTACTAAAATTGTACGGCAAAATACTGCTCTGTATGTTATAAGGTTAAGTGTTTTTTTCAAGTGATTTCCCCCCTCCCCAAAGATCTGTAAATAGGTGGACAGTTCGTGTGCGTGACAGAAGCCATGACTTGAGGCAGTCCTTCTCTTGTCATCTGTGAAATGGATGACACTAGTTTTATGTTCAACTTCTAGTCCCATGTGCATAGGATTTTTTGTGTTAAATGAGGCAGAACATAAGTAAGTAGAAAGTACATGTATAAGAATTTTTAAAAATGCAGTCCCAGAAGACTTTGATGTTTCAGTTTTGTCTCTAGGATGGACATATTCTAGAAGTTATATGGCCTTGAATAGGAGCTTCTACCCCGAAATTAGGTGGTTAATAGAAATTTTTTTGAAATTGGATAAGCAAGCATCTTAATCCTTGGAATTTCATTGCATGCTTGGGTATTTTCTTCATACAGTCAGGTGTGCTGCGTAAGCAATGCTTATTTTATTTTTTTTTCAGGGAATAAGATTACATATATCTGTTAGTTTAATAAACTTTTTTTAAGCATTTCTTCCAGAAGCATTAACTGTGTTCAGTGTAGGCATTGGCATTGTAGTTAATTTATGTCATCAGAAAGGGCCAAACAAATTACCTGTCATAGTTATGGTTGAGATTGGGCTGTTGATTCTAACTTGAATGTATGCGAAAATGCTTTGGTGGTTATTATTTCAAGGGCTCAAATACACTTTATTTACTCAGTATACTCTGGCCTTGTTGATTTATTAGAGGTCATTCTATAGCTTGAAGAAAAGAAAGACCTTTCTCTAGCTGAATTTGTTTAAAGAAAGGCACCCTCAGTGTATTTGAAAGCATTTACAATCAAATGTGTCAACAATTTTTGGTGTTAAACTGTGTTTCCCTTCTAGTAATTCCCCTGAAGTGGCAGCTTGTATTTAATTTTGTGTTTAAAAATACCTTGTTTCAATCAAATGCTCAAAATTAGTTTGACTGGGCATGTGTACCAAGATTACTCATATTTCAGAAGAACGCTACCGTAGTTAAACCACATGATACGAAGTGAGGAAAGAATCCTGTTACCTCATAAGACAGTGTTAATTCTTTTCCAAGCAGAGGAGTGCACCTCTTTGCCTGGATGGAAGGGGTCTTGCCAGCCACTGCTTGTCAGGCTCAAAGTTCTGTCTGCTACTTCTGAGAGTGTTTCTAAAAATAGGTAGGTCTTGAAATGTACACACCTTCATGGGTAGAGGATGTACCAAGAGTTACTTGTTGAGTGAAGTCACTGATTGTGTTCTCAGCGCTTTATAACTTTGCCTTTGTCCACCTGGGGTGAACAGAGTGTCACATGGTTGCAGGTTCAGCCATAGAAATCTGGCTCCTTTAGAGAATGAAATACACCCTTGATATGCATAAGATCAAATTCACCTACTTTTTAAAATGAGGGATATGGAAGAAAAACCAGAATATTTAAAATCTCCTGCATTTCCTTCAGTTTGTGACTTGAAATTTCAGTGATTGTGTTAGTCACAAAAATGCTTTTTTACTGCTTCTTAATTTGGTAGAATTTTGGCTGTTTTGTATGTGCAGCTGAAAAGGCTGGAAGCTGGAAGGCCTAGGGAATAGGTACTGTAACATGGCAGGTGTACCAAAGATGGGTTTTCACTGTCAGGAAGAATAGAAATGGGGAAGAAATAACTGGTGTATGGAACAGACAGGTGATTCATAAGTAGAATCCAGAAAAGTCCCTTCATTAGCACAGCCTTTCTCTAGCCTGGAATTGATTTGAATTTCTGAATCTTGTTATTCTTTTGCTGTCAGCAAATTTTGTTCAAAATCATTAAATTTCCACCTAAGGGAAATTTCTTTCTCCAGGTATATAGGATGATACCTCCCACTGATGGCATATTAATGATTACTTAGAAGGAGTCTATCATTCTGGTGATGTAGGAGAGCTCCAGGGGGCTTCATAGGGATTTCTTTCCATTTTGCTTAATACCCCCCGTTATTCTGTAAGCTTTTAATTTTATTAATGCTGAAAGGTACAGCATTAAAACATCAATAAATGATACAGCAAAGCTTATTTGTTCATTTCATATTCCCAGATGTAATTTTCCAGTTGCATATTATTTTTCTCAAGACTGGGGCCTGATTTGGTAAGTCAAGTGCATAATTTTCATTCCTAACGACTGGCTATTAAATATCTTGTTTATTCATTGTGTAGCCTGAGGTTTATTTACTGCGTGCTGTTTTCTGAAGACAGAAAACCTAAATCTTGAAATAAAATATTCAGATATTAAAAAAAAAAAAATATCTGTTCTCACAAATGACTGAGGTCATGCTGTCCTCATTTTCCTCAAGCTGTACAGGCAAAGGTTGAAAGCACATATATATACATATATATATATGTATATATAAATATACACATATATATATATATGTATATATACACACACTTCTCGGAGCCGGTTTTGAAATGCTTAAGAGTCTTAAAATTCCAGGAGTTATAATTAATTAATGTCTATTTGTTTATTTATTTAGTTATTATTGTTCCTTATCTGTTCCTTAACTGATTTCAGCTACTGCTTAATACTGATGCATCTGCAAGGCCTTAACTTTGAGCAACATGCACTGTCCCACCTTTCCCAGCCTTAGCCCCTCAGTGGGAGTTTTCTATTGCAGTGATTTGCTTGCTGTTGTTCAGGGCTCTGACAGTCAAGCAATACCTGCTGCTCTGTGACAGCACTGACTGCTTGCACTGGATGGCTTTTCCTCTCACGGAGAGCCTAAGGAAAAGTTACATTTACTGCATAACCAGGTTTTATTTTCAGAATATGGGTGTCCAGTGCACTCAGTGAGGCTGCAGGTTTATGGAAGTGAAAAAATAATTGGTTAGATCTGTAAAATCTGTACAGTGTGTGCATACAGTGCTGCTCAAGTGAGATTGTGCAGCCAAGCTTCATTATGGTATTTTCAGCTACTGAGTGCTTGACTTTGATACCATAATCGAATTTTTGGGTTTTATTTGTGTTAAATATACACTCAGTAGAATAACTTACGTTGCAAGTATATGAATTTTTGTATATATTGTCTCAGATTCAGACCTTTTGAGGAGTGTTTCAGAAGGGTTTGAGTTATGCAAGTGTTGGAAGTAGGCAGCTGTTGCTCACGTAGCCATTGTGCAGATGGCTGCTGAACCTTGCATTAAGAAATACTTGAGGTCTGGGGGAAATTGCTGTAGATCTATGCCCAAAATATTGTTAAAATTGGATCAGAAGCTATTTCCTACTGTGTTGGCAGCAGTAGGTGCTAAGTACTTAGTGTTCTGTTCTGAACTAGGCTGAGTGAATTGTCTATAGCAGAGCCAAGCTGGCACAGAGTTTGCCTTGGCAGAGAAGGTGGGTGCTCTGTGGCATCAGAATCATGGGAATTTCCCTCTGTTGAGGGCTGTGTGACGTAGTGCCGTGTTAAAAATCTCATGTAGCTTTCAGTGTCATTGTCCTTGGAGTCAGCGTTGCCTGTTTTTTGGGTCAAGAAATAAAGACTTCCACAGCAATGTCCTTTCATAAGACACAGAAACAGTTTTGCTGTGCCTCAGTGAATTGCTGCATAGGAAAGGCTTGCACAGGGCCCCGTTTAAGTTAATGTGCAAAACTGTAATTTCAACCCTTAGTTTGTATTTTTTTAAAAAAACCCCACTTTTGATGTGTTCAAAAGTCTTCTATGTTTCTATGTTAGTCTGTGATTTAATAACCATACAGTTAATTGTTGTTTACACAATATGTTATTCTCTGGTGAATTTCATGTGGATTTCTTCACACTGTTTATGTAGAAGAGACTTTTAAAAATCTAATTTCATTACATTTATATCACTACTAACATTTCTTGTATGTAATAGATTTCCATAAAATTCAATGATCAGGTGATTGTGTTTTTTTCCCTGACCACCATAATTTCTTGGCTTCCAGTCAAAATTTTATTCTTAAAAGCAGTTGAGATGATTGTGTTTCCTCCTGTCTTCTTCCCCTGTCCGCAGAGAATCATGCAAGAATTAAATGTATTTTCCTAATTGTATGTGTCGAGAACTGATGAAACAGAGCTATTTTATCTTTGTTGAGAAGAAATTGTAGTCCTTCATTAGAAGAGAAATTCCTAGGTATTGAAGACTTAAAGGATGGTATTTTGGGAGCTCAATCTTCTTGAGTCTAAACAAAAAGATTTAATATGGCATTTTCCTCAGGCTAGTATCTTAATGCATAGACTAATTTTTTTTTTCTGAAGTTTGTTCATTGAAGTAGTTCCTGCATGACATGGAGAACTTCCTATATACTGCTGTTATTTCCAGAGATACCAAAGACTTGGATTAGGAAGCATTTATTGATTTACCATTCCTTTCCTCTTCAGACTGCCTATCTCAGAGAGCGTTGGAACTGAATATAGTAAAAAATACAGACAAGCAGAGGAACAAGAGCTGAATGTAGCTGGAAATGATCAGCATGTCTATAAACCAGGTAAAAAAAGAAATTAAATTATTTACTTCCTATTACAAACTCAGATAAACCTGTCCTTTTTCTCCCTGTTGTCTTTACCCTATGTCCTTCTCTAAGCAAAACTATGAATGTATTTGTTAGCTTAGTGTGAGGTATGTGCATTAGTTTGTTATATATAAAGCATGGTATTAAAAAGTAAACACCTCATTCTCTGGAAACCACAATATATAATGCTGTTGCATAGATAAATGTGCACACATCTGGCTTGTTGTATTGGTAAATGTAGATAATGTGATTGAAATAAATCTACAAGAAAAAGATACTACTCACTAGATTCATGCCTTTGTTCTGTTTTCCCATTTTCTATTTGTATTTCTCTATGTACTTGATTGTTGCTTTGAGCTACCTTTAGAGAGAAATTAGGTTGCACTTCTTTTCTAGGAGCTCTGGTAGAAGCAGTGTAAGGCTGACTCACTTGTCAGGGCAGCTCAGCTTCAAACGCTTACTGTGCCTCTTAATTTCCAAATTTGTTAATGTAGCTGATTTCATGAGAAAAGGACATTTATGTTTTATCGGTCTGTGTGTCGTTCTCTTCATACTTTCTGTACACCTTTGCTGGTGTACCAAAATGTGACAAATTAAGACATTTTCTAGAAATTACTGTCCTTCAGTGCATCTGCAAATTCTCTGGCCTCTGGAACTCAGGCTGATGAAGCCGCTTGTGGGATCTGTCCTCAGCTGAGACGCAGTAGGGGCCCTTGTCCAGTTCACCACGTG
Source organism: Aphelocoma coerulescens (assembly GCF_041296385.1). Lineage (NCBI taxonomy): Eukaryota > Metazoa > Chordata > Aves > Passeriformes > Corvidae > Aphelocoma > Aphelocoma coerulescens. Next base: position 58,247,301 of record NC_091019.1, read on the forward strand.
CAGTGTGCCTCATCGTCTGTCCTAACCACAAAATACTGTCTTTTGTTCCCTTGACATTACATAAAATCTGTGGGAGGGAGTTATTAAAAGGTGGAAATGGGGGAATAAAGAGACTGGAAGGAGCTTCCCGTGTTGTACTTCAGGAATGTGGTATTCCCTAGTCCTTCATGTGCTTTGCTAGGTAGGGAGAGACAGCAACAAGTTGAATAAGTTTTGTAGATGTTTCTTTAATAATACAGTGGTATTGATTAATGCAAGGAAATACCATAGCTCATTCAATACCTTTTACCTATTAAATCAGAATTCTGTCTAAAAAATAGACTAGCAGCTTTAGCAGCCCTAGTCATTAGCATGACTTTGGATGGGACTGATGCTAGCAGTGTTCCTTCTGTAAAAGAAACAGGATTATAACTTAGGGATTTTAGGAAATACTTCTGTGTAGTCATCCTCGTACGTTATTTTATAAATACCTTTTTTCTTTTGGTCTACCCTAAAATATTTGTCCTTGAAATTTATACCTTCTCATATTTATTCTCACCTTCCACTTGTAACTTACTGAAGCAGCATCTAGTTAGCAAAGAACCTTAAAAAACGACTAAAGTATTGGCATATTACGTAATCTCTTACTATTAATCTGTTAGATATATTCCTCAGTCCCTTGCCCCCCTTCTCCCTGTTCTGTTCTTTGTCTGTCTCATTGTCTGGAGTCTCAGTTGCTTCAGGAGCTGTTCGTGCAGTGTTGATGCCTGCCTGCTCTCATCAGTGCTCTGCTCCCAGCGGTATGTGATCCAGTGGCAGACTCTAAGCAAACTGGATAGTGACAGGACTGGAACATTCCTACGGCGTTCTGAGGCTGAGCTGCCAAATCCCACCTAGATAACATAAAAACTTCAGAAAATCCTGGTTCTTACTGCTATTAGCTTTGACTTGCAGATAGACTCAGAAATACTGTGTTAGGATAGTAGAATAAAAAGCATAAGTAGCATAAGAATTGTGCTGTTAATTTCATTGTTTATGTGTATGTTGTTCCACATTTGAGGCTGCTTTTCTCTAATGTAGTGTGCTCATCATTCAGATTTCAAGAGCTTGAAGATGTATTTGTAACTATCAGCTATATTGATCTGGAAGTGTATGTTCTCCTCAAGAACATGAGAATTGTCATAAATGATGAAGGATTTATCTAGACCAGGACCTATGAGTCGAGCTGTGTTGAATACAAATGTAGTCAAGAAATGACCTTCACAACATGGACATGAGAAACTGATTTTCTCTGAAGGTTCTGAATTGGTATCCCTTTTGTAGCTTCTTTCTCTCAGATTGCTGTTCTAACTATAGGCAATATTTTCTGTGCAAATTGATAGCCTGTTTGAAGTCTTGCAGTTACTGAAACTGCTTATGTTTGTACTGCTTGTGCCTCGTTACTTGACGAAATTCTATTGAGTTTAAATCTTGTGCTTTCCAATTTCTTTGAAAGAGCATATGCTTTTATACTCAGAGGACAAACAGAAATGCCTGATCTGCTTCTGTGTTGGGGAAACAGATCATCAGGGAACTGCATTTAGAGTTCTGCTTCTGCAGAAATGGTAGAAATGATACTGCTGTGAAAAGAAAGTTGAAGTGATTAAATAAAAGCAGAAGAAAATTCTTTGTCATAACTGTTACCAAAACAAGTAGAGCATTAGCAGTTCTTCCCTGGCCCACCAGGCTCATTTCACATTTGGTACTGGCTCTTCCAGGCTCCACACACTTTTGATTCAGTGAGGTCCCTGGGGTGTTGTGCAGAGAGAAACCTTCCAGACCTGGATGCATGGGACACTTATCACTTTAACCATCTAGTAGAAAATATTTTTTTCCAAATTTGGGTATTTTGAACTGTACAGACTAGAGTTTTGCACTTCAGAAAGCTTCAAAAATCCTTAGTTCTTTTTTCTTTTTTCTTTTTTTTCTTTTTTCTTTTTTTTCTTTTTTCTTTTTTTTTTTTTTTTTTTTTTTTGCTTTAGCGGACACTAATTATTTTCATGAAGCTTTGTGGGTGGCAGCATTATTTTTCTGTTCTCAGTCTTCATGATTTTCATGCCATTAATTGGATGTCTTCCTGGAGGTCTTCTAGGTTCCACCTGAAGTAATTGCTTTCAGAGAGAAAGAAGAAATTTAAACGTTATTTCTGATATATAAGAAACTGAATTCAGAAAAGATGCATGCCAGGAGGATTAATTGTAGGGACAGATCCTCACCCCAAAATCTTTTGTATATAAAATAGGTTCAAATTAAAGAGGATTGCAATAGAGAAGTCTCACCAGACAAGTATTTTCTTAGGAATTCTCTGGATTAAGCTCATCAAGGATCAGTCAGCAGCACCTTCATGTACTTGGTGTTTAATTCAGGTAGCACCATGTTTTGGGCAGTCTTTTTGCTTTTTGGCTCAGTGTGGCAGCCAGTTGTTAACGTGTAGCTTTCTTTTCCTATGAGCTTCCTTGCGAAGTGTAATCACTTTGTGTGTTGGTAGCTCAGCAGAAGAATGATGAATGATTTAATAAGCATCTCATTTGATTCATCTAACACGTACTTTGAAATATATTGTAAGCATCTCATTTACTTTGCTTAGTGGCAGATAGCAATACAGGTGTGCAATCTCTTCTCCCAGAACTGGTGAATATAAAAATCTAATCTTACGTTAAAGGATCTCTTCAAATTCAGTTCAGGAAATGGGTACCAGAGGGAGTATATCTGCTGTAATTACTGAGATACTGAAAAATTGCTCTAGGCACTAGGCTGTTCTAGTCATGGCAGTTGACATCTCTACAGGACTTCCATAGTACTTGAAAAGGAAGTGAACAGGCAAATTCGTCTTCCTCATAACCAACTTTTCTGTTTCATTTTTGCACTGACTCTGGATAGAGAAATTATTTATTCTGGACTGGCATTAACACTTCTTATACACTGAAATATTTTGCTTAGCCTAAATCAGCATGGGGGGCAGTTGCATGCTTCCTCAATTTACTATTTTCAGGTTGGAAGAATACTGCATTCTCTGTATGTCAGAATCCAAGGTGCAGGTTAGAGCGTGATGCCTTACGAAGGTGTGCACTGGTTGGGTCAGTTGTACTGGTCATAATAATGCTTTTCAGAAAGTATAAGCAACTGAAAAAGCAAAAGTTTGTGCCTTTCCTGCTGATAATTCTGTAGATCTGTAGCTGAATTTTTAGGTGCATCTATATAGGCAGGAATGACGTGCTTTTCTGAAGACCGGTTCTCATTGGTGGATTTATTACACATTAGATAGGAAAAATCAAAAAGAAAAACCCCAAGCAAACCCAAATGTTTGAAGGTGGTTCCACTGTATGGCATAGAGTCTACAGCTGAATGGTTTTTTAAATCAGTAGAGTAGCCTTGGAACTTTTCATAGGGGTGTACATTCAAATGTTCTCTTCTGCAGCAGGTCTTCATGGTTCAGAACAGCGACTTTCATGTTTAAAAAATAAAGGTGAAAGTCTTAAGGTCTTTTAAGATGGTTGCTTAAGTTTCCCATCCCAATTTCATTTTGTTATGTTTTTTACTAAGGATCATAATAGATTTCAGGTGGAGTTTGTCCTCAGTTTGTGGGGCATTTTCAGTGCTGTTTGGGTCATGTCAGTGTTCATCTCAAGTTGCCGGTTTGCTGAGGCCCAAAACTGTTCTCTCTCCAGGCAGAAGTCTCACAGTTGTCATGGTATTAGTTCCCTAAACAAACTCAGTAATGTTTCTTTCAGTTTAAGCACAGAAGACCTGTCTTGAAGACAAAAACCCCAAACCACACAGTGTGTAGTACTTGAAGCATGGTTATATGGCTGTCAGTTCTTAAACTCTGTATGGTGATTGTGGCTAACATTGAATCACCATTTACTTCTGGTATCATTTTTTTTTTACAAATTCCTGTGCTTAGGAGAGGGTAAGATATTGCTGTCTTAGAACTGTTATATAAAAAGCAGTATTAAAAAAAGTTATGCTTCATCAGTGAAAAAATTATATATACAAAATTAAATTGTTTTTCAGCAGGTACATGAATACTAGCAGCTGTTTCTTCTGGTTTGTTTCTTTGTGGTTTTTAATTGAATTAATTGAATTTTAGGTTAATGATTTCTTACTAATACAATGGGGTTTGTACTGAATTACAGAAGGTTATTACATGAATCCATGAATCCATTTGAATTTTTTGTGCCTCCCTCCTTATTTATAAGCACTATTTTAAAATTGCTTTCCTTTTTTACCATTTTAACTTTTTGAAATTCCAGTTGTTTCTTTGAAAACCTGATAGAAGTGGGAAGGTTATGTTGCTCTAGCAGGAATCTGCTCGCACTAGGATCTGTTCCCTAGCAGCTTGGGGTTTCTTCCAGCGTTGGTCAAATCACACACAGCTATGGATGTCTCACTTGTGACATGTTTGTGCCAGAGGGAAGCCACTCAGCCTTTGTACAGAGTTGCTGTGGCAGAATGCTATATATATGAATTTTTCTGGGGAATATATTTAGAAACTTGACCAAAAGTATTTTAAATGACAGTTAATACTCTGAAGGGATGGTGCTATCAGGTTCTGGTTTTGTTTGTGTTTAGTAGTGCTAAGTAGATCCTTGTGCAGTGATCACCTTTCACTGTTGCATTACAGAGTCCAGGTAAAAGAATTTTTCCTGTTGCAGAATGTGGCTTTAAGAGAACTCTGTTTTTTAGTGCATTATTAAACTGTCATAGTAAGCTGTCCAGCTTTTGGGGCTTTGTTTTTTAGTGTTAGAATAACTTAATTTGTATTCCTTGACACTTTGAGACAATGTGGGGGCTTGGAACGCATTGAAATGTGGCACAGAGATAAGATGCTGTTCTGCCTGCTTCTGCTTCACTGCTGTGTGAGATTGTTAGAACCTTTCCAAAGAAAGGGAGCTGTAACTGCAGTCAAGTATTTAGGCTTTAGCCTTTATTTTGAAGTAATTATTGCCTTTGTAAAAAGAATAATAGAGTTCTGTCTAGCTACTGTATTTCTTAGAGAAATAATGACATAATAAGAAGGTTTTACTGCCTGTATTTAAGTATCCATTTCACCATAATACCTGGTGAAACCCTTTTGAAGTAGAAAGCATTTCCACTTTTGATTTCATTATGCTGTGGGTTTTATAGCTAAATTATTTAATTGTAACTTGCAGAATTGTTGTTTACCACAGCCTTGTCCAGGTTTTCCCCTTCTACACCTCCAGACCTGTTCTTTTGTTTTGCGTGGTCAAACCAACTGCAGACCTCTGAGCAGAAACTCATGCTGGCACTGAAAGGTTTTTGTCCTGTATTACCCAATGACAGTGGGGACTGACTCCTGCCAAGAGACTGCAGAGTGTAGTATCACACTGAAAGGTCATCATGGTGCTAAAACCAGATTTATTTTAATTGCTAAGTGGTAGAAATATAATGGTCTTCCTGTCAATAAGTGGGTTATTTTGTACTGTGTCTCCAGTAGACTTTAAGAGGAACAACATGTGTACATAAATAAGGCATATTTTTTCAGTATTGCAAAAAATTCTTAGGTGTACAGGTAGAATTGGCAGTTGTAATGCAAACTGCAAAAATCCAGTTTTTTAAATTAAGAGAAAAGCATATAGAGTTGTATACATCCTTTACACTGATGGTGGTTTACACATAGAAACAATGTTTTTCAGAGTTCCTTCCAGTAAAACAGCAGTTGCATAAACACAAAATATCTTTAATTTACTAATATTAAAAAATACTAATTCTATTAATACTTAAGGTATGCAGCTCACATTTTAGAGATGTTAGGTTTCCAAATACTGTTGTCATAATCTCCTGCTGGTCTTTCCCTTTCTCTATTGAGGTAAGTTACTCTTGGTTATTTTTGTGCCTAGGTACTTCATTGTCTCAGTGTGAATCAAGTGATTCAACTTCTATACCAATAAGTAGGTGTAAATATTTGGATATGCCTACAGCCAAACACAGGGAAAAGGTAATGTCAGTGTGCCTTCTCTCATGGAATAAATCTGAAAATAATGTTTTATTGTGGCTTTGGGGTGGGTTTTTTGTTTGTTTGTTTTTGTTATTGTTGTTTTTTAAAAGGAAACCTCTGTTGCTGTTTTAAACGCTGTACAAAACTTTCAAGTTTTTTACAAAACCATTGCATAAAATTTCTTAGAGGAATAAACGTTGCTGTTAAACTTTCTGTTTATAGACACTCATGTAGAATATGTATGTGAGTGTGTGCCCATATTCTTTTCTGTGATCTTCTAATGTGTTTTAGAATTCCAGTTATCTCCAGATGCCTACAAGCTGATAGAAAAGATGGCACAGTGTTTTGGAGAAACTTGCTTTGTGGCTTGGAAGCTGTTGATACTTAAAATCTGTTTTAAACCCTGTTTTGAGTTGTTTTGTAGACTTAGGAGTTTTCTTGAAAAATTGTTTCAGATAGTGTCTCTGATACAGAACAATTCAGTTGTGATTGTAGAAGGAGCGACTGGCAGTGGAAAGAGCACACAGATTCCACAATATATTTTGGATTATTGCATGAGCCAGTCTATGCCCTGCAACATTGCTGTTACCCAGCCTCGGAAAGTTAGTGCCAGCAGCCTTGCCAGGTGGATTAGCAAGGAGCGATCATGGACACTAGGTGGATTTGTAGGATACCAGGTATGAGAAACCTTCAAATTGTGTTTTAAAATGCATTAAAAAGTACTGTGTATTCTGTCTTGATTGCTTGTAAGCAAATCTAGCATACTAAAGGAACATTAGAGAATCTGCTTTTTAAGTGGAGTTGCTATTTTTTATCTGTCTCCTGCTAAGTGCTTGTAATCAACTTGTAAATTTGAACAGATACAAATCCTGGTGGCACTCCCAACAGAAACATTTGTCTGCGTTGGACACATCTACATTATTAATCACTGGAATTGTTGCAGGAGAACTGTATTCTATCATTTTTCCTTTGAACTCCTTGAATAACACACTTTATCTATTTGACTTCACTACATTTACCTGTCAGTTTTGGCAAAACTTTCATGCATTTATGACTAGGTTGTTTTCTGAACATCCTGTTGTTCCTTTTTAACGTGTGAAAAACTCGAACTAGTTTTTTTCTCGTAAATCTGTCTCCTCCTTTTGCTTTGTTCAGCTCAGCTTCAAGATCGGGTCTGTCCCTCTGTTTATAAACTTGATGCCACTTTCCTCTTTTGTTGCAGGTCCTGGTGCTTTGATCAGCTCCTTGTCAGTACCCACACTGAGCTGTGGGGGTGGTGGTTTCATTGTTAGTTGGGCAACAACTCTCTGGATGAGCTGCTTTGGTTCCTCAGGCCAGTGCGTTTGCACTGGTGTTGACAGTGGGAGGGATGTCCTGAAGAGTTGTCTGCTTCTGGAGTCCTGGGAGGAATATTTGCTGGGTTTTTCTTCCTCTCTGCTTCATTCTGTTTCTTGTTGTTTCTTCCTTTCTTTCTTCCACTTAGGGTAATACGTATATGTTTGCTAACATGCATTTAGAGCTTTCTTCTTCTTCATGGGTCTGCAACTTCAGTTTACTTCCTAATGTGCTACATGTGGTGCCATTTATGTGTGTTAGGTGTTCTTTGTTACCCTTAAATTGGATTTTTGTACAGTTTTCATATCTGGAGGGTTTGATTTTTAACTGACTGTGTTAGTTGTTCATTGCATGGGCTCTTCAGCATCAGGCTTCTGCTTCATCTGTTACCCATATCTGCTTTCTTCTCTGCCACATCTTATACACAACAGCAATAACCAAAACAGCAGTCTGTTATCAACATTATCCTCCTACTAAATCCCAAAACCATAGCACTGTACCAGCTACTAAGAAATTAGCTCTATCCCAGTGAAAACAAGGACAGTTATGTATAATGTTTTTTTCAAAGTAGTTTCTATATAAAGCCTTTGTTGTGATTTTTGATGCCTTGAATTAGTCATAAAATTGCTAAATTGAGTCATTAGGCTAGTGAGTGTCCAAGACATAAAGTGGTGCTTCCAGACTGTCTTCAGGACAGTGTATGTGGGTGTGCTGTGTTTGTTTCACCAGCACTTGTGTGAGCTGAGCAGAAACAGAGTGAAATGGTGGAGCACAGATATGTCTACGAGGCTGATGTAAAGCTGCACATGAAAAAATGGTCACAGCTCTTCCTGCCTTGGGTAGGTTGCACGTGAGAGAGCTAAAATTACAGAAGTACTTTAGAATTCAAAAATCTGCTATTTAACATAGGGTTGTAGAACTTTCAGGAATATGTTGCCTGGTCTCAGTGATAACTTAAACCTCTTCCCTTTTCCTGTCCTGTAAGTAGCTATACTTTGGCTAAATCTTCTTCTTGCTCTTTATATCAGTGGCAAGAATCGTGTATGGTTGTACCTTTAGAAGTCTTTGAAGAATTCTCTGTCCAAAGTCCCCAGTAAGGGATTTTGATACTTCACAAAACTTTGGAGTTTTAAATTTTTAAAAAATTTACCCCTAAGAAAAACCAGTTAATTGGTTCTGGTAACAACACTTCTGTACAGAGACTTGTGCAGGTTTGAGTAAGTAATTTGATGGGTTTACACTGTGTTTGTTTTGGGAGTTCTTTCAGGTGCATGTTTCTGTAACTCCATTAAATACCTGTTGTCCAGCTAGTATGTATTTTTCTTACTGCTATTAGTTAAGTTTAGAGAAAGTTTCGACGAAGGAGACGAGGTTGCTGTATATGACAACTGGAGTTCTTCTTCAGAGAATAGTTTCTGCCCGGAGCCTCACTCAGTTCACACATATTTTCATTGATGAAGTAAGTTGTTGGAAGTAAGTTTAATTTTCATATTAAGAAAGCCTTCTCTTTTGTCTCTTACCATGCAAGAAAAGAGAAATGCAGACATTTTCTTTTAAAGATGTCTTATATAAGTTGTCTAAGGTAACTGAAATAGGCTTGTCAGCGTTCCTTTGAGAAACAAATTTAGAACTGAGGGTGGGGGGAGGGTTTTTGGGAGTGCTTAACTCTTGATACAGGTGCCTTGAAATGTTTTTTGAAATCCATCTTGTGGAATTCAGGAACCTGTCCAGCTAGGCCTGTCGGGGGGAGGCAGCTAGTTTTCACTTACTTGGATATTACAAAGTCTGTTCTTCAGGTGTGTCCTGAAAAATATCTCTGTGAAAGTTCTGTCTCCTGGCTGTAGGTACAGTTCACTCATGTGGATTTCATTATTGTTGCTGTCACTTCACTAAAAAGCTAAAGAAAATACGCTTGTAATTTGTGTATTTTTACATAGGTATATACTTACTTTATGTGGGAAGCACTATTTGACTGTTAATCATATTCAGATGTGAACTTTTGTGGTCACAAATCAGGAATGTAAATCACATGTAAGATGTGTGACATCTTGGGATGTAGTGATACTGAAGCGGACTTACGGGTTTGGGATTTTTGGGGGGAAGGCTTTGGAGGGGGGCTGGTTGGTTTGGGTTGGTTTTGGTTGTTTTTTGGGGTTTTTGTGTTTTGTTTTAGCTTGTATTTTTTTATAAATGCTGTTTTTCATTTTTATCTTATTACTGGTATTGTAGCTGAGAGCTACTTTAATTCTTGGATATTTGAGGATCAGGGAGATAGTACTTAGTATACCATTAGACTATTACAGTAACAAGACTGTCATGACTGCACTTGAAATAGTACATTGGAAATCTGGAAAAGATTAGGCAAGTAGTTACATTTTTGTATGAAGAAATTTAGTACTTCATTTAAACAGACAGAAGAGCAAAAAAACCTCAAAGCCTGAAGAATCATATCAGTGGTCTTGGAAAAGATTTGAGCACTCCAGTGTATTAGCAGAGTGTTGGAAACCTTAATGTTTCCTTTAATAAGGAAATGCAGGTTAAATGTAGATTCAAAAGTTGAACCATAGAAGGTGTATACACAGAGAGCATTATTAATCCTTTAGTTTTAAAATGTATTAATTACATGCAAAAATTAATGAGTGAGGTTTTCTGGCCCCTTACATAGGAGAATGGGTTTATGCAGAGGTTTTTAAAACTTTGTTTTCTTGGGTGCTGTAATTTGAACTGATGCTATTGGCTTGTACCACTTGTTTCAGCAGCATTAATTTGTGAAGACTGAATGTGGCTTCTGCTTCCCCAGCCAGAATTCTAGTCCCTCCTGTTGCCATATGCCTGCTTTTCCCCCACACCTACTACAGAGATTCTGATCTTGCGCCCACAGTCACTGTTTTTAACAATTGAATGTTCTCCATGACAGAATTGGAGGTCTCATCCCTCTTAGAGTACTGCAGACATTTAGGAGCATACTTAAAGAAACTAGGACCAAAAATCTTGACATCTTACAATGAGACCTTACTGGCAGCCTGAAAACTACCTTAGCTAAGTTTGGTTTTGTAATGGGACAGTATTGAGTATAAATCTTATCTTTATATTATGTTAGAAATGGCTAATTAGCTTGCAGGAGATGAATATTGACTTGGGAAGGCTGAACTCCAGAAAAAGCTGCTGCACTTAAAATATTTAAACTGTAATTTAAGAAAGGGTTATGGTCATCATGGGTAATGTTGGGAAGAAGTGTTTGCTGAACTGTAAGGAGCAGTCAGAAGGCTGAGGTGCTAGGATCTATAAAGAATTGGGTGTAAATTAATGTTTTAGAAAGCAGTTGTGTATTTGGATCATAGCTGGCAGCCATTGGGAATGAGGCACATCTATTCGATTTGCTTAGTTTTCAGACAAACCAAAACAGTCCCTGGATCATTTGGGATCTTACCAGTACAGTTGATTTACCCAGCATCAGTATCATAGACTTAATCTGTCACTATCAGCTCTAGTAGAACCAGTGGCTAGAGCTCAGGATTGATTTTCTAGTCATTATTCTAGATTTTCATAAATTAATAGTGACATGATTTTCACAAAGGGTGCTGTAGCCATCTGAAGACTGTTCTTGGGATTTCAAGGTGTTATTAACATGCCTAGGCTCAAAAGCTGTGCTTTCTTTGATGAAAACATACTGTTATTCCAAGTTAGTAAAATAAAGCATAAAATTGAGTAGAAAAGTAAGAGATTATCCACAATTTAATTTTCATTAATTCATCCTCCTCTTTTTGACAATGTCTTTCCAGGTGCATGAACGTACAGAAGAAATTGATTTCTTGCTCTTGGTGACTCGTAAACTGTTGTGTACAAACTCACAGTCTGTAAAGGTGGGTTCAGACTGAATTCTTGCAAGAAAATTTTTGCATGTCTTTTATCTATGAGAGTCCTATTTCTAAAGAATTTGCAACCAATTACTCTGTTATTACTTTTTACTAAAATATTATTTAGTTTGCCACTCCTCATAAGTAAGCAAGCTAAGGGGCATTCTTTTCCTGGCTGCTGTAATGTGTTCTGAGAGACTTCTTTTTTTTCCCCTCATGTTAAAATGCATTAGTTTCTAAAGCCTGCTTAAGGCTAAAAACTGCACGATGGATATTTGACTAGAATTACATATTGGGTATTGAGGGCAGTGCTTATCCTTGGTTAAAATGGTAGCATTAACTCTTGGAAATAAGTGAGCCTTTTTGTTCAAGTGGGACAACATATTTGAAGAAATAGCAGAAGATACAAAATGCTGTACTGCAACTTCTGGGTAGAACTGGTAGTAAAACATGGCTGAGGTTTTTCTCTGCATGTTAGGCAATTCTGCTTTGTACTAAAGCAAAGTTTGCAGACATTTAGCATGGCGTGTTTAGTCTTTGGGGTCCCAAAGTAATGAACTCTTGAAATGTAAGAAACTAAATATAAGTGATGGAGTTAGCTGCACAGAAAGATACTGAGTTAGCCTATTTGAGACTGCAGATATTTTGTGAGACTACATGTCTCTTCAGTGCTTCAGTTGTTTAATGTAAATTTTTCTGTTCAAAATAGAGTCTAGGTTGGGTGGTTTTGTTGCCATTGGAAGGGAATATGGGTTTCAATGTGCAGTCCATCCCATTGATCCAAACTCGGTCTTTAGATCTTCCAAACATGCTGTCACTGAAAGTGTCCTTTCATTTGGAGTAGGGCATGGCATAGGGCTGTGCACTTCACATCTTTCACTTTTTATCCCTTTTCATGCTGATTTAGATTTTAGAGAAAACTCTTGTCTTTAAATTCAGAGACAGTAATGTGAAACTATTCAGCCTTTTTTAGCACTTGGCTCTGCCTACTGAGAAGAGCAATAATTTGATCAAACTGAGTTGGTGAGAAGTTTGCCCTTGATGCTGATTATCCGGTTGGTTTCAGTGGCAGGGATCCCTACAGGCCCTGTCATCTTTTCTGTTAGAAAACATTTTTCCATTTGAGGTTCCTGAAAAGTTTTTCATTTTCCTCTATAGTTCCGTTTCAGTCTCAAAATTGTCACTGAAAAATTTTATTCTCTTTATATTATTCTCTGCAGTCGTTTCTGCAGATGACAGTTTTTTAATATCCTACAAACCTGAGAGAGGCCTGTATTTGAGAGAGTTGGGGGGATGTCCCTTCGAGTTTTCTTTATGTCGAAGAAGGGTGAACTCTTGATCTCACTTGCGGGCCCTTAGCAGAGTGAAATGGGCTATTCAGTTTGAATTTATATACTAAGCCCAGTGTCTCCTACTTCATGCCTTTTCTGCAGAGAAAGGGAGCTTTGATCTGGCAAATTCATTTAGAAAATGTAAGGTTATCCAATCCTCTCTGGATTCATGAAACAAAAGAGTATAAGGATCCCTATTTAAGAGAGGAAACAAAGCATTTTTAACTGAGGGTGGTGTGAAATACATGTGAGCTGTTGGTTCCTGGTTTGAATGTTGCAGACCTCAGAAGTCGCAGGTAATTCAACATTACATCAACTAACAGGAGTTAGTTGAGTGATTCTGATGTACTGAGGACAAGATCTACCTGCTGAACTATCTAAACTATTAAACTATGCTGGATTTTCTGGCAGATGGCTGCTGCAGATTATTGTTTTTAGATCACAGAGCAGACACTGGATTGTTCTGAGGTTGATCTGACTGGGATAGGGTTGTTGAAAGAGAACCTCTTAAAGAGTCTCTCTATTGGGTCAGACCAAATAGTGTAGTTTCCATAGTGACTAGTAACAGTTTTTGGTATCATCTAGTGGGTCTTTGGACATAGCCATGCTGTACAAGTGGTTTTGGACTGCTTGATCTTGAACTGTCTTCTTTGATTACCCTCTGTTCTGATGTGTTCATGTGCCCTGTTGGTGGTATGTGCTTGTTAAATTTCTGCTTTAGGAGTAAATAAAACTCTTGGTTCAGTTATGTGATCCTTCAGGCACTCTGTTAAGAATCTGTCATTTCTTTCTACTTTGGAAGGATTCCATGCAGATTAGAGTCGAGATTACAAAGATTGTCTGGAAGAAGGGGTAGGGGTTTTCCTTGCTTGTAACTGCATATTTAGATTGGATTTTGTTTTGATAGCCTTTGTGGGAGGTTACATTTAGCCCATTAGACTGACAGAGGTGAGCCACTATCTGTTGAGCCATGAGGCAGTCCATGCTGTAGCGGGACAGGTTTCATATATTTGCAGAATTACATCCTTTCAAATTTCTCCTTTCAGGATCATGTTAGAAAACTTCATGGTTTAGCCTGCCCTCTCCATGTGTTACTTGTGCTTTACATGTGCTTTGGAGCTGAGCACAGTGGTACAATGCCCACTTCATTAGTTTGCCTTCCTGGCATTTTGTAAGGGGGATGGTCCTGTGTTTTATGGCATTTCTGGTTTGGGTGGTGATATCTTTATCAAGATTACTGTATGTTTTTGGTTGAACTTTAACCATGTTGCCTGCCCTAGGCATCTAGCCTGAGCCATTCTCTTACAGGTGCTTACCTTTCTCCACGTGCTAGCTAGGGTACATTAAGCCTTTAGTTTGATTATCTTCAATATACTTAGGTCACATACCTGTAGTAACCAGAATTAGACCATTTTGCATGAAGAGGAAGTGGAGATTCCCCATGTAGCAGGATGATTTGTGTTAAAATTAATGCTTTACATTTGCTGTTCATTTTTTTTTTTAACAGATAATATTGATGTCTGCTTCCATCAACTCTAAAGAATTAGCTGATTACTTTGCACTTCCAGTTCATAATGGTCTGAATCCAGTCTGTGTATTTAAGGTGGAAGGCAGACCTTTTGCAGTTGAAGAATATTATCTTGATGACTTTAAGGAAAATTTTGATTTCCAGGTATTGTAAATACAACTTCATTTCTTTGGACGTAATAAGAAATTGGAACAGTCAATTGACAAGTGTAATAAAATGACATATAACCACTTTTATATTGCAATTCTAGGTAAGAATTAATAGATGAGGATGAAACAGGAGTCTTCTTACGAGCAAACTAGTTCCCTTCACGTAACAGAAATGTTTCAATAGTATGAGGCGTTTTGTTTGATAGTTTGCATTCAAGATGAACGATGTTAAAGTGTGTGCAGAAAGTAACATAAAAAGACTTACGGATCTCTTTGAATATAGCGGACAAAATCGGGAATATTTCCTGGGTTGGTTCATGTTTATTATGTAAAAAGGCAGAAAGTGGTGTGAAATGAAGAGAAAACAAGCATTTATGATTAGAACTTTGATGTTATCAAGTTGGCTTCTCTATCAGCTAAGGCTCTCCTGTTTTTCTTTCTTCTTTATTTTTTTTTAGTAGAGCCAGAGATATTATACAGTAGTTTTGAACCTATTTCTGTTGTAACCATGTAGGCCACCGTGGCAAATGTGTAATGAAAACGTGTTAGAATAACAGATACCTCTCAGTTCCCTGGTGTGCTGTGCTGGAGTACTGCTTCTCTGATGCCTGAGGAGGGGGGTAGATACTGGCTGAAGATGTGTTTGCTTTATCAATCTTTAGCTTATAAGCTGCACCGAATGTATTTTGTATATTTCTGTTTGTAGGGCTCCTGACATTATAGCAAGTATTTATGTAGACATCAGATAATAAAGGAATGAATGTAAATATGAGTTAATCTGTTTTCTGTGGTTTTATAATAGGAGTTTGTTTTACATTTGAAAAACAGCTGTGTAGGAATTCACTTGAGTGAACTCTTTCAGTATTATGGTTCAAGGCAAAATAAACAGGTTAAAGCAGAGTAGAACAAATGCACTCAGGCCTGTATTATGATACCCAGTCTAAAAATAACTGGGACGTGAGTGTAATTATTGGTCAATTTTGATAATTCATAACACTATTAGAATGTTATTACAATGAAGAAGATGAGGTATGCACTTAAAAAGCAGCAGTGGGTGAAAACACTGTTATTATTTAGCTTTCATCCATCAATTCTGCAGAAAATAAAATAGCAAAATAAAATAGGTAGTTTGAGAAACCCAGAAGAAAATAATTGCTTCTGCTGTACACAGCACAGGCACTGGTTATGCCTCAACACAGGCAAGCTGAAATAAAAGGCTGTTAACTGTTGAAGTTTTAATGCAAACAAAAAAAATAAACTCAATGCTTATGGCAGTTGGCCCATCAGTATTTTTACATTAGTATGGCAGCACAGACAGATAATATGGAAGAGATTATGTAATACATAGGATTTTGTAAAAGATTTTTGATGATCACAACAAAAAGATGACCAGGAAATTGAGTAAGAAGCTTAGTTCAGTCAAGTTGGATTTGTCATAGCTGCATTTGGAGCTGAATGTCAACTTGCACACCTTTCACCTCAGAGACCATGAACAAAGGAACTGCTTTCAATACTTAGGCCTTTTTATATGTTTTATTTTCTCTGTGGTTTTTATTCAAAGTTTTCATCTGATGCTTTATCTTGTGTTGTCCTATCTATAGCCATTCTGTTTCTGAGCAGGATGGGGAGAGTATGTTTGTCCAAGATGTTTCTTGTGCCTTAGGGCAACAATAGAAGCACATAAGTGCACTTGATTTTCTTTTTTTAATATATATTAAAAAAGGACGAAATTGAATTCTAAAGCACTGATTCTTAGTCTTGGTCTTGTTTCTTATGGTGCTGTGTGTGAAGATTATCTCTAAATGCTTGTTACAATTAAAAAATTAAAATGTGGAAGGTCTAAGATGATTTGTATAACATCCTAATAAAATGAAAGTGGAATGTGAATGTTAAGACAGTTAATGAGTTAACGCTGCCATATGGAGGCAGGGGCACATCTTTCATCATGCTAAAATCTAAATCAGTTAGATAACTGCCTGAGGTACAGGCTTCAGACTTTAGTTCTTGATGTTTTATTTTCACCTTTAAAAGCCTGTAAAATTTACATAAAAGAACACAGCAGTTAAAAGTAAATGCAGTCTTTGGTCTTTAGATAAGCAGAATTTTTCTAAGTTTCCTTTCGATTTTAAAATTAATAACTATAAAACCAGATTACATAAATCTTAAACTCATTTATTAAAGCATCTCAGTCAAAATCAGTTAAGTCCTTTTTAACTGTCTCTGGGCTATGAGGTGTTCACCTTTGTCCCTTTTCAAAAAATCTTAAAATAATTTGATGTTACTTTATAAGTGTAGAATCCTTTTGTGAATCCTGCAGATCTCTTGGCTTTAATACATCACTCATTTCTGCATGGGATAATGTTTTAAAACTGTGCTTGAAAATAAAAATTTTGGAGGTTCATTTTGACTTGAATAATTTGTCAATTCATTGATGCCATTGTGATTTGGAAGATGAATAGAAGTGCCAGTCATTATTTTTTCTTCTGTATGCCTGTTTGCAGTAAACCCTCTGCTGTGGCTAGACAGATATCTAGCTGAATCAAAGATAAAGCTTTCTACTTGAATTACTTCATTTGTAGGAAAGAATACAAATAAGAGGGGAAGAAGGGAGAAACATTTTTCAGTGTAGCACTGGCTTAATCTTGCCCAGATGCTGGGTCATTTATAGTTGTGCTGTTTAATTTGTGAGTGTTGGCTTACAAAAAGTAGTTTATTTTTCTTTTGGCGTAATAGACTTTGTAAGCACGTTGTTCTGGATGTTTAACAGAATTGTGGTTCTGTCCTACCGGCAACCTCTAAACCCCAAGAATCATTGAAACACAGGTTTAATGAAAAATGCATGAAGGCTCTGTCTATAGGCAATTTTAAAGCTACTTGTGTAAATGCTTGCCTGTTGTTCTGGATGGTGTTGGAGATATGAAATGCAAATTTAAAAAGTGAAGCAAAGTGCAAAAATGCAAGCCATTTTTGGCTTGCAAGGGTGAAAACTCCTTCATATCCATAGAACTGGAGTCAGTCCTGATGGAAGGTTGTGAGCTGCTGTCAAAAGCTGTTCTGATTATGTTATATTACTTCAGTCAGGTTTGACTGGGCTTTTGGATTTGCTGTTTGTCACATTGTTACCTTTTATTAGGAGTGATGTGGAAGCCTTGTCGTGTTAAAGAATACTAAAGGTACAATCAGTAGCAAAATTGAAAAGACAAATTGGACAGTTATTTAAGCAGGAATAATATAAACCAAAAAAATCTTATGTTCAAGCAGCCCAGAAGAGGTAACTTTCTTAGATTTTTCACATATATTGGGGCAAAAATAACTGTGAAGAAAACAATCAAGTATTTTTGAGGTTTCTCATGGGCTAATGAAACTGAGAACTGAGGTTGCAGTAGCAAATGCTGATCTGAATCAGTGTTGCCAGACTGGTGCTAGGAGCAGTGCTTTTGTGATTGTTACAAGCTCCTTTACAAAGGGAAACCGGTAGAAGAGTAACTGATTTCATTTTAATAGTTTAGATAGTTCAGTTGTCTGTGATTTTAGCTCTCTGAAACACTTGGTCCAGTAAAGAGTTTGCACTACAATGAGGAGAAGCTCTGAGAATGAAAGGCGAGCAATGATTAAAAGCCATTTTGCCTACCAGGGGAATTGTGTAATACTGTAGACCTTTTTCAAAGCAGGTCTAGTTTATTAAGAGTTTTATTTTAAAAGTGGAAAGTGATTAAGTTACTGTCTTTGCTCTGAATACTTGATAGTTTGTGTTCTTAAATGCTAAAGCCTTGAGTTTGTACAGAATGCAAGGAAACAGTGTAGACAGAATCATCATGGTTCTGTTGAGCACAACAGAAGAGTAATTCTTTGACAGGGTATGACCAAAACCACAACACCCATTAAGTGGAAAAACAATTTAAATAAGAAAGAGGTATATGATTTGTGTGTGGGCAGGTAGAGAGATCTGTGTAATAGTAGCTGTGAGAAGCGCTGCAATGTCCTTGTCCCCATTCCTCCTTGTCATCCTGTTCCCACTGGTTGTGATCAGTCCCATGTGCTTGACACTTCAGGATAAGGAGTATGTCCTGCAAAGAGGTGGAGGGTGGCTTAGTCCTTAAGTAGATAAATATCGGAAGTATTTCTTTAGCGTTAAAATGATAGGATGCTCGAAGAAAGATGTCTATTTAGAAGGTAATGAGTGTATCAGATGAAGTTACTTCTTTGTACAAGCTTCTGTACTGGATCAATTTTAATTGCAAGCACTTGACAAATTGAAATACATATGTGAACTTCAGTCTTTTAGCCTGTTACACTAAGTTAACCTCATTACCTTCTCCACACAGCTTCATCCTCAGAGCATTGAGGAACCAGTGATAGAACAGAAAATGTATCAAGTCGCAGTGTCTCTGATTCAGTCATTTGATGAGTTAGAAAAGAGGAACAATAGGTAAGATATAGTGCAAGATCTGGAATCAGTGGCTCTGGGGAAAATGAGAAGCTAATTAAGCAACAGCAGCAGCCCATGATTATTAGTGGAAACTTAATTTTACTTGCATCTCTGCCTTTATTTTATATATTTGTTTGATTTGTACCCTCTGTTCTTAAAGTGCACTTCATGCCCTGAAGTGTGAGTGACTATTGAAGGCAGCCATGTCATATAGAAACTATATTCTTTCTGTAGACCAGAGCTGAGGAGTATTTATGTCAAGAATGAAACCAGAGCTACTATTTTATATTATAACCTAAAACATACATTATTTCATGGAAAAAAAGCATAAAAACTAGGCATTAGTTTTCAGTGGCTGTTTAATGCCTTAATGTAATTTGAAATAAGAAAATACTGGATTTTGCTGCTCTGTGTTTTGTAAATTGATGTTTAGTATCTGAAAATGTAATAAAGTTGCTTCTACAACTTCTGTCTAACAGTGAGTGTGTATTAAAAGTAACCTAATTATGACTAACTCCATTGCAAAATGAGAATGTTTCTTTTTGTCATAGTTTTGAAGAAAAAAACTAAACCTAATGCTCTGGTTCCAGTGTTTATATACTGAGTTTTTCAGAAGGCATAGTTGCAAATAATGGTTGAAAATTCACTTCTTTAGGAGGTTTAAATAATGCATGTTACAAAACATGCGCACTTCTGCTTGTTCTTCCAGAATGAAATAACTTGGGGTAATGAAGCAGACTGAGATTGTAAAACTAATGAAGCTGTGTTTTCCTGTTAGGGAGAAGAACTTCAGTGGCACATTAGAACGTGGCAGCGTGCTTGTGTTTTTACCAGGTGGGTATTTGTCTTAATAACTTTTTTTTTGGTGTCTGTCATCTAATGAGCTTTCTTCTGGCACTTCTTCCAGGGATTTATTAAACACATACTTAAATGAGGTTCATCGGTCTCTTTGGGTGTTTTTTTCTTGGAAACTTGTTTAATTGTGGCAGTAATTGCAAAAGTTGTGAGTCAAAAATCAAGTTTTTATGTATTTTTAAAATAATGAAGTTAATTCTGTAGTTAATATGTAGAAATGCAATTGCTCAGTTTTTTATTGCAATTATTTGTTATTGTAGGAAGTTCCTAGGATTCTTTTAGAGATGTTTCCTTATCTGCATATAGTGTTGTCTTTATTTAGATCGTTATTGTAAAAGTTCAGATTCACTTTTTTCTTTCCATGTACCTTGGTTGGTGTAGTTTGCATGCTCATAATCACACATGATGACATAGCAATTAATGATCAAAAAGCTGGCTATACGTAGTTAGAGTCTTCTGTAAAGAATAAAACCTAAGTTGTCTTGCATAAAAATTATTGTAGGCTTTTGTTTTGACTGTCATTCTTATTTGAACCTGTTAGCTGGATTTTAGAGGCAGTGTAACTAGCCTGCAGAGTACTTTTCCTGAACATCACAAATCTGTTACCTGGTGGTTTCAGGTATTCTTTTACTTCATGAGCTGAAAATTTGTTAGTTGAAAACTTTGAAAAGACTTGGTTATGTTCAGAGTCACCTTGAATTCCAGAGCAGCTATTTCCTTGGACACAGCGAAGTCTGTCCCTACCAGGACTTTCTTACTCTGTAAAATGCTTATGGATGTCATTTCTCTGCTGTGTTGAGCTCAGGAATAGGCATGCCAGGGCTAGGGCTGGAAGTACAGCACACCAGCTCAAAGATACACTGCACTTGCAGAGCAGCTTCCAGTGGCGAGTGTTCCCCATCAGCTAAAAAGTATTAGAGCTGCCTTTCCTGGAATCACCTTCTCTATAAAATTAGTGGGTAGAAGGAATTATTTCATTGTGTCAGTGTAAGGCCCATTCTAGTTTGTGATTAACAGTGTAGGGAGACCATCTCTGTTGCCTCTGGCCTCTGGTATTGGTGTTTGTCTGGTGTGTTTTCAGAATTCCTGAGGCCCTCTGGGGCTTCATTTCAGTCTGAAATTGCTCTTTAGCACTTTCAAATCCTAGGTCTTTATCTTTCACTTTGAGGTGTTTTGGTTTGGGTTGTTTGTGGTTTTTGTTTGTTTGTTTTTTGTTTACTGTGCTGCTATCCCTGATGGTTTATAACTGCAAGTGATATACTGATTTTTATTTTGTTAAAATACATTTGGTAAATTTGTGGAAACCTGTGCAGGTAGTGCTTTCTGAATGAGCTGGTACACTCAAGTTTGTGTTTTATTTGCTCAGTGTTTGACCTTGTGTGGTTTTAAACTGGATATTCAAGACTGATCCTGAACACAGAGTTAGCAAATACTCCTTGAAGTTTTCCTCAAAAATGTTTTTATACAGTACTGGGGAAAAGGGGAGGAGAGCCCTCAGTTTACAAGACGGCAGCTGAGACAGAGCTTTGGGTTATTTTTACACATTTAACATCCACATTTAGGATGTTGATTTGAGATGCTTAGATTTTTTGAGGGCTAAGGATTACATAGCATTTTGAACATTAAAAATAACACTTCCACAGACTTGTCAAGTTAAGTGTGCAGCAGCAGCCAGAAAGAGCAGTACTCTGCTGAGGATGCTGTTAAGTGATTTTTGCCCACTGTCTTTGAGGAACTCAGTGATGGGGCAGAATCTGCTTCCAGAAGGAGCTGCAGCTGTCTGAAGCAGGATGCCATGTTTTCCCTTGTAATTGCCTGTCTTATTCACTGATTATTTTTTTTGTAATGCTGCTAAGTCTTATTCTTTATAGTTCAGTATTCAACTCTCCTTTTTTCCCAGAGCTTGTCTCTCTGTAGGTAACAGGTGGTAGAAAGTGCTATGTTACACTGTAATTTTCTTAACATACATCTTCATAGGCATGAATATGTTCCAAGTGATCTAATTTTCTGTTGTACTTGTGTTGACCTCTTTTTATCTGTTCCATATTTTCTTCTGCACTTCTCCATGCCCTGCTCTCCTTATTGTCCTTGTATGTTTGCCAGACAAACTTTGTTACTAGTTCCTGTTTCATTCCAGACCTTTGTTTCCTATTGGGATCCTTGTGTTCTGTAGGTGTCATGGTCAGTCAACTCTTGTCGTTTTAAAAACTGGTCAGCAGATACTGCCTGCTGTGTCTAGTCAGTAATTACTAGGCTGATTAATAATTACTGTTAACAGTGATGATGCACAGTCTGCTCTGCGAAACATGAATCAAACTTCTTTTAGTTGTGTTTAATCATAAAAATAACCTCCAGGAAAGTCTGGGGTTGAACAGATTTTTGAAAATGGGGCTTTTGGAATTGAAGTCTCAATAAGAAGTAAACTAAGCTGCTCAGAAAGGTTTGTGTCTGTGGAGGTATTCAGGAAGATAGAAAAATCCCTTTGGCATAAGATTTCCTCTGGCAGATGAGAAATGCATGCCCCAGAAAATGGGCACTGGAATGGCCAAAGGTGAGATGGCTAAGACAGAAATAGCTTTTTTTTTTTTTTTACCTTGGCCCTGCTCTTTGAAAGAACTTGTTTTGGTGGAAATACCCAATTTTAGCCTAAAGCAGACATTCTCAGCATGTGGTGAGCACTGTCAGTTGTGAGAAACTGAAACAAGGGGTAATAATGGGATATTGTCAAATGGCCTTTAAATCTGGTGTTGCACTTTGACTTTATTAAGTGTGAAATTAATGCCAAATGGTTCTTGAAAAATTGACTCACTGGGTTTCAGTGACTTACTACATTTGCTGTTTAACTATTCTACCATTTTATTATGTGGTGTAAAAGAGGTAATAATGACAAGCAATTTATAATTGAAATAGATGATTTAGAATTGTTCCTGATGACTAAAATGAAAAATAAACTCATGATTACTTTTTCCCTAGGTTTAGGTGAAATAAGATACATGCACTCGTGCCTCTCACAGAAGTATAAAAGGTAAGTTAGACGAAATTGGTTTCAGTTCAGTTAAATCTGAACATGAGTCTTTCAGCTGTATGAGTTCTAAGTACATAGTAAGGTTTAGCACAGAAGTGTAATCAACTTCAGTATTCTTGCATCAGTAAATATTTCACTAATGTATTTTCTTTAGGTGGCAAGTGTACCCATTTCACGCATGTGCAACGTTGGAGGAACAAAGTAAAGTATTTTCAGCTACAGTTCCTGGCTACAGAAAAGTAAATATTTTAAAACCATTCCTTTTTTAAAGTATGTGAAACCTTTGCTAGAGTAGTAATAGCAAATAGTAATGTGTTTAAGTAATATTAGCTGTTCTAGCTCAAACCATTTTGTGAGGACAAAGCACTTTCGTTTTTCAGTGTGTAAACTGATGGCCTTTCTTACCAAGCTGTCGTTTTAACTGGTATTGAGACCTCAAGAGAAGTGCAGTAACTGGAAGTTACCCTTAAAGTATTGCATGATGCTGTTTTTATCCTTCAGAATGGTTTGAGCATGTTGATTCTTGCACCTGCATGGCAGGGGAGTGCTGCTGGTGGCACTGAATAGCAAAGTAGTCCCCCAGTACGGGAGACTCTGACCCACTTTGTATCCCAGGTTTTGGCTGCTGCCTTGGTTTTCTTCATCTGTCATCACTAAGAGGGTATTGCTGCTAATAGTGTGATGTTTTCGGATGGAAAAAGCACCAGGAAATATTTCCATGCTTCCTTGATACTGTCCTATGCTATACTACTTTATTTTGCTTTTTTTGAGCTCAGAACAAGAAAACACAAGGTTTTTTGTACTGTATTGCCTTGTGTGGTATTGCTTTTTTTAATATGCAGAGCAGAAATGCTGTGTTGCCATTATATTTATATTTCTCATAGCAAATTGGATTTTTCATGTAGAAACATTAATGTGAGTAATTTTTTATTTATGCATTCATTGCTTATTTTTTGCTTCAAAACTCAGGTTATTTTAGCTACCAACATAGCTGAGAGCTCTGTAACAGTTCCTGATGTTAAGTATGGTAAGTTGTCTACCTCTTGTGATTCTGTATACACTGTATTTGTAATATTTTCCATACATGTGCTAGGTTTAGTCTCCATGATGCGTCACTGTTGAAAGCACTGCTGTTGGAGTGTTGAATTCTTTCTTTCACAATGGAGAAATCTGAATATATGAACAAACACAACTACTGAGTGGGAGGTTGGTTTAAATCTTCACTAAGGGGTAATTTTAAATGCAGTAACAAGCAGAGCCAGACCTGATGTCACAAATTAAGCTTTTTAATCACATTCTGACTATGTTTTGAAATAATTGCATCAGTTTAAGCAAATTTTGATAGAGTTTCTAAATGCAGAAATGATTGCCTTTTAATGATTGTCATCTACAATGATTTATTATATTTATGATAAAATCTATTAGCACTTTGATTAGTGTTCAGATATCCTGGGTCTGCTTGTTTATAAATCTGATGTTCTCTTTATTGCTATCCAAGTTATTCAGACTTTACTTTTCTGATAATACAGATTATTCCTGTGTATTTCTTTCCAGTGCCATGAGGAATTTTTTTTTTTTCTTCCTTGCAGTGATAGATTTCTGCTTAACTAAAATTTTGTTTTGTGATAAGGAAACTAATTACCAAAGTTTGAGGCTTTGCTGGGCATCTAAAACAAACTGTAATCAAAGAAAAGGTAAGATTACAATAGGTAATGCAAAGGAATTTTAGAAGCTGACCTTCAAGAAAAATTCTTTGTTGCTTTTTATTGTATTAATAGTAAAAAGAACAGATTATTTTGGCCATTAATACTTGATAAGTCTTCACCATGTCAGGATATAAAAATGTGGTTAAACAACTATGAGTGAATTTTTTTTTTTCTCAAGTATATTTTCATAGGCATGTTTTGTATTTTATTGAAAAGTATAAAAAATTTGCAGACCATGGATTCTTTGTTATTTAATAGCAATTTTTTGGTCACGGGCCACTTTAAAAAGGAGAGGTCAGTACTTCTAGGTATTTATTAACTGCTTGTGAGTTTCAGCAGTAAAAAAAACTTTCATGTGTATATGTCACTCTTAAATGAGTTGAAATATCCACAGCAGTGTTTCTAGTTTACACTAGTGTTCACAGCACAAGGATAAATAAGATTTCCTATTGGCTTTTTGAGTAAGACAGTCTGCTTAAATATCAAAATCTTTTTAGCTTCAGTCAAAAATAGTACTAAATAAATTAATAGCAGTGACATCTTCAGATATAAAAGTACTGTTATTATAAGTATTATGAAGTCTTCACAGTTACAGCCAGGTGCCCACCAAACTGCTCTATCACTCCCCTCTCCTCAAACTAGACAGGGGGAGAACAATGGTAGCAGAAGGCTCAAGGTTTGAGATGAAGACAGGGAGATCACTAAGCAACTACCATCACAGGCAAAACAGACTCCGCTTGGGGAAATAAGTTTAATTTTATTACCAAACAAACCAGTCGGGGGTAATGAGAAATAAAGCCAAGTCTTAAACACCTTCCCCCCACTCATTCCCAGGCTTGGATTCACTCCCAGTTTCTCTACCTCCTCCTCCCTAGTGGGTACAGGGGGATGGAAAATGGGGATTTTGGCCAGTTATCACACATTCTCTCTGCTGCTGCTTCCTCCTCACACTCTTGCATTGTCAGATATGGGTGAAGTTTCCAGCAGCTTCTCACAGAAGCCACCCCTATAGCCACCCCCTTTGAAGACCTCACTGTGAACCCCAGTATACAGATTTATTTCCGTTTGGTTCAGGGTCAGCATAGGTCACAACAGCCAGCCAATGTACAACCAGTAGAAGTAGCATTTTGTGTAGCAGACTGGGACTTGTTATGTGTGGGACTTTACAATATGGCCTGATTCTCTAGTGGGGTATCCCACAGGGAAGAGTACCCTTTAGTTAGCTGGAGTGAATGGTGTTTGGATTTGTGAAGATAGACTTCTGAATCATTGTGTTTTCTGTAAATAGTAGATCATAAAGATGTTTTGCTGTTTATCATTGTATGTTAAAAGTTGTTTATATTGAAGATTATTTTCTAGCTATTAGAGTCAAATTGGAAATGCCTGTTCAACTGAGAAAAATGGCAGTTGATTTGAGGGCAGTTATGCAAAAGAGGTATTTGAGTGAAATATTTATGTAAGTCTTTTGTTAGTTACTGCTCCTATGAAAGCAAAATGTTTTTGTCCTACCCTTATGTGTCCACTGGGCCTGTCTGCTGCAAGAGAGCAGAACACAGCTCAGCCTGCAGCATCAGCTGTCGTGTGCTGCTCAGCTGCCCAGAGGGTTTGTAGATGGATGGGTTTGGAAAAAACTTGGGCACTTCACAAATTGGTGATTTGTTCTTCTATGTGAAGGTCGTGCTGGACGTGTTTCCAAAGGATATTGTTACAGGCTTGTACACAAGGCCTTCTGGGCAGACTGTATTCCAGAGAAGTCAGAACCTGAGCTGCTGGTAAGGCTTTTGGGTTTAGGGTTAGGTTTTCTGTAATGTATGTAGTCATAGCAGAGAAGCTTTGCTTTACTTTCCCTGAAGACAATTGGAATAGTTACTAATAGCTATAGCAATGACTAGAATTGAACTTGATAACTAATTGACAAAGATCATTCCACATAGTTGCCTTATAGAAGGAGATGCATTATAGCAGTAAAATTGATGTGGAGTAGAAATAAGCAATCTGCTTAAAAGGAAAAAAAACCTAGTTGTACAACAATTCATTTCAGATTTTGCTAAATTGTAAACTTTAATGTATTTTTTAATGTAAAACACTTTGTCACACTTCCCATGGGGGGAAAATAACAATAATCTTGTCTTCCCTTCAGCATTGTCCATTGGGAGCTACAGTCTTAAAATTAAAGAAGCTTGATATAGGGGAACCAAAAGCCTTGCTGGCGACAGCTCTTTCTCCCCCCAGTGTAGGTGACATTGAACGTACAATAGTTCACCTGAAAGAGGTAGGCTTCCTTTTAATGTTGTTAAAATCAAGGTAATAGGAGCATACTGCAGAAGTGGTTTTCTATGTAGTTAAAGTAGTAGTAACCTTAACTGGAACCTCAGATACAAACTCTGTCTAGGTAGTCTTTCACACCTTTGTCTGTTGTTGAGTTACCATCCTCTTGAGCATAATTTCTGTAGTTATACATCTTAAAAAAAGATTATAATTCCATCAGAGAGTAATGATACTATTTGAGGACTAGCATCTGTGGTGAGAAAGAATAGAAAAATAGACAAAAAAACCCCTTGAATTCTGTAAGTGACAATGTTTATGAATAAGTAATAAATCACACTCTTACCCTGTATTATGTATAGAGGTCAGCCTGAAGATACCCTTCTCACCTGTACAAGGAAGATGGTGATTTTGATTTTCATTTATAAAGTTGATAAGGAGTAGAATCTTCATTGCATTAAAATGTTTTCCTTTCCAAAGTGCATAAGAAATAATATTTGCATCATTTGTAGCTTGTTTTTATATCCAGTATATGTATTCGCTTTGGTTTCAAAGGTACCAGGCTTTAAAATTTGTTTGAGTTTTACTTAGTCAGCTTTTACAAGTGAACACATTTTAATTTTCCTAGCTGGGAGCAATTACAACCTGTGTGCAAACAGAAGAAAATCTGCATGATGGTGAGCTGACTTTCTTAGGAACGGTGTTGACACAGTTGCCGGTGGACCTGCATCTTGGAAAATTGATAATCCTTGGGCATGTCTTTGGTTGCTTGGAGGAATGCCTTATTATAGGTAACAAAGAAGGAACATGTGAGATCACTTCTCTAAAACCAAATGATTTGCAGGTTTTCATTTTGATTTGTTTTTGTTGTAGCTGCAGCACTGTCTTCGAGGAATTTTTTTGCAGTACCTTTCAAAAAGCATGTTGATGCATACAGGTAGTACCCCAGATGTTTTATAACTTCCTAACTGCGTTTGAGAGCAGAGGGCAAAGTTGATCACTTAATATAATTTTCTGTGTCATGAGTCTAATTTTCTGTTAAAGTGCCAAGCAGTGCAAAAAGCAGCTTTTCCAGGTAGCTGATACTGGAATGTATTTATTTGGGAACATAAATCACAGAGCTAACTCATCCTTTCCTAAACACAAGGCCTGATTCTTCAGCATTGCCTTTCTCATGTGAACATGTGGCAGTGTCTTATTAAAATGGTTTTTAAAATAGCAAGGACAATGTTTATTATTATCCTGCTCATACAGTGCATCTCCTTCAGCAAGGAGATGTGAATAAGAGCAAATTATTACAGTAAGTGTATTGATCATGTTTATTAAAGACATGGAGGGTGTTAATGATGTAGCATTCTGAGCTGTGTAACACAGGCAGTATTTGAAAAAAAAATTGTTGCTAATACTCTTTGTTTGTATTGACAGGAAAAAAATGTTTTTTGCTGGTAATAGTAGGAGTGACTGTATTGCAATTGTGAATGCATTTAGGGTAAGTCTTTTTTTCCAGCTTAGATTACAGTGAAATCTGATAGACCAAGATGGCAAGTCTCACCTTTGTAGGATCAGTGCATCATTTGTGCTTTGCAGTTGTTAGAAACTTCACACTACTGCTAGCTATTGATTCTTTTGGCAGTCTTTGTCCAACTGTGTGAAGTTCCAGTTGTCTCTACTGTAATAGCCAAAAGTAAAATGCCAGAGATGTGATGATGTTTGTAGATCGTTTTTAACCAAGGGCAGTTTGGACTAGTAAATTGTAGTACAGAATGAGTTTGGTGACCTTTCTCCAGACTTCTTAGCTTTGGCTTTGTGATGTTTTTGTGCAACTGCCGTTTTTTGGTACTCTTGGCTGTTTGGTGGCTCAGTACCATGGACAGGGGTGAATTCCTCCATGTAGAGGCAGAGCTGATACAGCACAGCAAAGGCTTCTGCTAGAGGAACTTGCTGTTCAGATCCCAGCATTTTATATTATGCATGCTCTTGTGTGTTCTGTAATCTTCTGGAGAGTCCAAAATCTTCAGCTGCTGATTTAGCTTGTTTATTTTTTAAAACATGTTGCCCTTCAGCCAAAATGGACTTGTTTTTTTCTACTCTGCTGTCAGCATCTTGTGAAGCACACATGGACATGTATGCCACATGTAACCACTGATTCTCAGGCTCAGAAATAATGTTTTCTGAATTCCCCTTACCATATTTCCTTTGTGTCACCTGGTAATTATCACCTATTCATCTGAAGATATAAACCAGGATGTTGTCCCGGAGAAAAAACATGAACATTCAGACAGAGCTTCCAGTGAAGTATCTCTGTGTGTGAGTGATGTGAAAGCTTTGTTTTGAATGGCTGATAAGATAACAGGTTAAGTTCAGGAAAGTTTATTTCCAAATTGCTTGGTTCAGATCAGATTTCTTCCAGGGTAGCCTCTATGAAGGTAGGGAAATGCAGTCTGGCTGTTCAGCTTTGCTAGTAGTCAATGTCCACAGTAAGCTGGGATATTGTATCATGAGGTGACTTACTGTCAAACTAGAAGAAGTGGATTCTGCAGGCATCCGTCATAAGCTGCTTAATAATGAAGTTATTGTCATTAATATGCTGGGTATTTTAATTTCTCTTCCAGCCGTGTTCTCTGGGAGGCATTTGCATCACAACTTACCTGAATCAGTCAGTTCACTTCCTTTTGTCCTAAAGCAAGGAAGAGAAAAAGGTTTTGAAAGTAATTTGGTTTATTATGGCGTCCAATTAAAGCATCCAAATTGTTCAGTTAATTATGAATGTTTGCATGTGCTTTAACACTCCATCCATTTCCTCTCATAAAGCCAGGTGGACAGCCTGTTAAAAAATTATCTACAGTGTTGATACAAAAAAAAAGTCAATAGTTGAAAATGTCTCATTAATATTTGTAAAAATTACTACTAAAGCTCTATATTTTCTGTCTGAATATGACACCATTTTTTTCTTAGGCATGGCAGGCCTGCAAACAACAAGGAAAGCTGAGACATCCCATGGTTAGTTAAATTTTATTTATCTATTCAAGGTTGGTGACTTCAGTGCTGGAGTATTTTATTTTCATAGTAAATATGAAAAGTAAGGAGCTTTTGCTAGCAATGTTTATTTGTAATAATTACGACTTTTCATACATAAATAAGATAGGCTTTGAGAGAAAATGAGTGTTTGAATCCAGTGCAGAGTTGTTTGAAGACAATCCCTTATGTAGTCCCTTTCACAGATGAATCAACAGTGGCCAGAGGGTTTGAAATCCAACCTAAAAAGTGAAATTGAGCTGTAGTTTAAAGAAATACTTCTAATACGCATAAGTATCTCTGTTTTTTTAAACGCACCAATTTCTGCCCCCTCAGAAAACCCTGAAAGATGGAAGATGTTTATGTGCATCAGTCACAAAAACCAGTAGCATGCACACTATAACTGCCTCCAGTCCTTCTTTTGTGTGTACAAGATAAAACCTTTTTTATTTCCCCTGTTCTTTCAGCGTGTGGTATCTTTTATGAATGCCAGTGCATAACAAAACACTGAATTATGACAGCTAGCCAAGATGGCCAGAATCTGTCTGATAAAGATGGGCATTCAAGAAAGAAGCTCTTGAGTTTTTTAGAAGTGTTCCCTGGATGCCAAGAAGGCCAGTGGCATCCTGGCTTGTGTCAGCAGTAGTGTGGCCAGCAGGACCAGGGCAGTGATTTTTTCCCCCTGTCCTTGGCACTGGTGAGGCCACACCTCAAGTCCTGTGTAGAAAATACTGTAAGACATTGAGATGTGCTGGAGCATGTCCAGAGAAGGGTAATGGAGCACAAGTACTGTAAGGAGCAGCTGAGGGAACTGGAAGTGTTTAGTCTGGAGAAAAGGGGGCTCGGGGGAGACCTTGTTACTCTACAACTGCCTGAAAGAGGTCGTTGTGAGTTGGGGATTGGCCCCTTGCCCCTTCTCCCAAGTGACAGAAGGAGAGAAAGTGGCCTCAAGTTGCACTAGGAGAGGTTTAGATTGGAATTAAGAAAAGTTTCTCCACTGGAGACGTTTCAAAAGGCTGCCCTGGGAAGTGGTGGAGTCACCATCTGTGGATTGGTTCAGAAGGCATCATGAGGGTGTGGTATTTGGGGACATGGTTTAGTGCTGGACACAGCAGTTCTGGGTTAATGTTTGGACTCAATGATCTTTCCAACCTTAGACCTTGGAGGTCTTTCCAAACCTTAACATTCCTATGATTCTCTAGATGTGGATCTTAAAGTAGGTTTTTTAGTAGCAACACAGAGGAGTTGGACTTGTGGGTTTATATGGAAAGTTTACATGACTCACAACTGCATTGGTGATAACCAGAATATAGTTTTTGTCAAATTGACTTATATCTTCATACATGGCATAATACTTAATATGAATGCAAAGAAAGCTGTGAAATGTGATTAAATTCTTCTTTTGCTATATGTAACTATTATTTGTGTGCACACAGAAGAATGTGAGGGAAAATTTACTAGCAGTAGAAGAAAAAAGTTTCTAACTTTATTTTTCAGGAAGAGCTTGAGTGGGGTCGATCAAATTGTGTCCATATAAACAAGATCAAAGAGGTAAGATTAAGTAGGTTTTTATAAGCAGAAGGACTTAACTTTCCTCATTCTCTGTAAATGTTAAGATCTCGGGTAAGACTACTGTGTTATGTATCTATCTATCTATCTATATTATATAGATGTATATTTTCTTAAAATGAAGTATGAACTTAGGTGAAAGGAATTTTCCTTTTGTTAGGATAAACAAAGTGGTGTTAAATTATTAACTGTTTAACATATTTTTAATACTTTCAAGAAACCTCCAGTATTATTTGCTAGTTTTATAGGTTACTCAGATCACTGGTTGTGGTGTGACTACTGTCTGTTGTTAAATATCTTCTGTATTCTGGTTGGGAAAACTCTAAGCAAATACAGTTAGTTACATAGGGAGGCCTGGACTTGAGAATTTGTGGGGCTTTGTTGGTAACATTACTGCAGCAATTAATGAAAACTCTGCATCACAATGGGCTTCAAGCTTAATGTGATATATTGTGTGGGAAATAAATAAAATTCCTGAGTAACTGATGAGCAGAATGGCCTTGGCCATGATTTCACCAGTTCATACCTTTGACACGAGCTAGGGCTTGTGTTCAAAAAGCACAGGAAATAATAAAGATGTTGATAGTGAGCAACCATCTGGATAAGAAATGACTGTAGTTTTATGTCTTGGATATGTGATGATAACAAAAAAAAAAAGATGAGCAAAAAGCAAATTATGTAAAACTGGACAGTGGAATGATCAGTCTCACATGTTAGCCTCTTTTGGGTCAATTTCAGATAATGCCAGAAGAGGTTGTGCCTGACATAATATATAAGGATTTTAGAGTGGTCACCTTCACTTAACACTTAGTAAGATGTGGGGACTTTTATTTGCTGCAGCTAAATATACTGATTTCATCATCCCTTGTGTTGAAGTGGGTTTGCAGAACTGGGTTCCTTTCTGGCAATGGTAGTTGTTCTAGTAGTGTCCTAAAACTGCCAGCAGTAGAAAGGAAAGGGAAGTGTCAGTGCAAAGAAGTTGTACTTTGGACAGTACTTTCCATATTTACTCCAGAATCAGTTGGGAGAGTGAAGGCATTCACTGTTTGGTCAGAGGGCCAGTGGCTGCTTGGGGAAGCTTCTTGGAAATGCTAGAGATGGAAAGTTTAATATGCTCTGCTGGAGGGTATAATTTTGATGTCTCTCAAAGTAATCACAGTTGTCTGCTAAACTTGAGGGTGTGGCATGATCACCACTGCAGCTGGGTGCAGAAGTCCAGGTTGATTTTTACCTGCTAAAGTACAAACCTAAAATGATTTAAATATAGAATATCATCTTCTAAAAGGTTGTTTCAGTTCTTTTCCTAATTTTGTTCTATATCATATGTGCATAATACACTTTGTGACTGCAGAGTTGTTCTTTATAAGGGAAACAGATTGAGTCACAGTACTGAAGTTATTTTCCAACATAGAGGTGATAAGCAGTATATTGGTGAAATGCATACCAGTCACCTGAAAAGGGAAGGGAGTTTGCCCAGTTATTTCAGACTTTTAATAACAGATTTTACTTTAATTTATGGTTGGGTTTGATCCACTTTAAATGTAACTTAGAGATCAAATTTCAGGTGGCAGAGTTATTTCACAACTTGAAAAGGCGAGTCAGTGCATTTAACATGCATGTTAAAGCTCAGCCATCTGCTATGGACCAGGAATATGTGTGCAAACAACGCTTCATTTTGCAGGTAATGCTTTACTGTCACAAAGAGATGCTATTTTCCAAAGTTGCAGCTGAATTTTCATATACTAATATTGATGAACTAGTATTACACTATTTTTTCAAAATTCTTTGTGGATGTTGCAATTTCGGGTAGAAAAAAAGTAATTTTTTTGGCAGTGTCTTGGCAATGTAGAAGGACAGCTAATGTTAGTTATTTGAAAATTATATTATCCCTTGTTTGAGGTGCTCTATTTGAACTCTGGCTTGGTTAGTTAGTGTGGAGGGGGTGCTGGGAATTTTAGGTCTTCCCACCTATTTTAAATCTGTCAAATTTCCAGTTAAATTTCTTGTCTTGTTTGGACTGATTAGCCGTGATTTTATTTTCACAGACCTGTTTATCATTTCAGTGGCAGTTGGTTTAACTGTGTAAGTAGTGAGCTTCTTGGAACTGAATTGTTAGCTCTTGTAAGATGCAGCCTGAAAACTGAACAATTTACCTGTAGCTGTTTTGTGTGAATTTATTTAAATTGAGGCTCTTGAAATCAGAACTAACAACTACAATTTTCAAGGAATAGAATAGAGCAAGTCTGCATACAAAACAATTAAAATGTTGTAGAATTGTTCCAGAAATTGAATTCTTTTCACAAAAATACATTTTTAAGAATTTGCGTGAATTCGTGTTTAGTCTGCAGTTCCAGTAATTCCTGGACAGAGACAGGAAAAAATATTCAAATGAGGATCTCTTGGTATCTCTTCATGTTGCTAGAAACTGAATATAATCTGCTGTGTTTCACAAAATACTTTCTTGATTTCAGGTGGTAATAGCTGGTGCTTTCTATCCCAACTACTGTACTTTTGGAAAATGTCAGGAAAAAATTGCCATGAAAGACCTTGCTGGCAAAGATCCAAAAACCACTGTAATGGTATGTTAAGAAGGTGAATGACTTGATTAAGAATCAAGTAATAGAAATCTGAAGCATTTGGGTGGTATTTTCAAGTTCTGTTGTGTCTTGGGTGAGGACAGAAATAATTACCTACTCTGATCCTCGGTTGGTGACATTTGTCCCACCTCCCATTCTTTCAATACAACAAACATTGCGTAGGTGGGCAATTTTAGAGGAATTCCTGAGAGCTGCCTCTATACATTTGGTTGCTAGTCTTGCACAGGCAAATAACTTCCATCAAACGAATAAAATATTTGGAAGAAGAGAACAGGACTATTGAGGGTACTTTTTGATGAGTACTTAAGTAATGTGTTATTGCAGCTTCAGTGTTCCTTCTTTTGTAATCTCCTGCTTGTCCGTGCATGGCATACGTGCTTGTTGCTTTAAGGTTACTCAGGGGTTGCACTGGGCTTTTTTTTATCTTCTAGAACTGCTTTTCATCTGATTGCATAAGTGCAAGCTTAAAATGGCTGTGTTGATTTTGCAGACTTGTGTGGTTCGAACTAAGAAAATATTTGGTGTATCTGAACTGGGTACGACACTGTAAGGCAACCGTGACCTGTGCTTAAAGAAACCAAACCTTCTAAGGAGCCTCCAAGAACAGACTTTTATTGGCACAAGAGAAAATAGATGAAAAGGAGAGAGAGTCAGAAAATCTTGTTGACAAGGGATTTTTTTGTGCTTCATACTATTTAAGGATATTGAAGTAAATTATCAGACTAGACTCAGTCTTGTGGAATAAAGAGGAGTCTTGCCACAGCAGCATTGATTAATAGTAAACTGGTAGATTTAAAGAGCTACTTACTTTTAATGTATTTGACTCTT
This sequence comes from Aphelocoma coerulescens, assembly GCF_041296385.1. Classification (NCBI taxonomy): domain Eukaryota; kingdom Metazoa; phylum Chordata; class Aves; order Passeriformes; family Corvidae; genus Aphelocoma; species Aphelocoma coerulescens. The sequence goes on from NC_091019.1 coordinate 58,281,767, forward strand.
GATCTGCTCATACATCAACTGCTTGTTCTCTTGAAGAAGGAAGAAATAGCTGCTGTATCTTCATCAGTGTAAATGATCATCTTGGGCACAAGTGCTGCAAGTTCCTCAAGCTGTCACTTGGAGAGACTCTTGCAGCCATATACTGCTCCTAATGGTGTGTTGAAGATATAAAAGACAATAAAACCTCCCACTCTCTGGTCTCTCTAAATTATCTTCCTTTTAGGCAGTTTCTGCAATCTAACCTAGAGCATGGTTTTGATCGGCAGCTGATCTTAGTACCATAACTTCAGGGCATAGGAGCAGTGTGAAAAAATAATCTGTTTTTTCTCTCTAAGGTTGTAAGAGCCAAAGAAAAGAAATAGACAGTTGGATAGGCCCTGAAAAATAGTTCAAAGTCTCAAAGTTTGAACTTGCTAACTAGGAGTTCATGATTCTATATTATATCAAGGTCTCTTTTGAGATATTATTAAGAAAAAGACAAAAGAACATCTGGCTATGGTTGCATATTAAGAGTTGTGAAAGCTTACATTAGAGTTACTCCTCTACACAAAGAAGACCAGGAGATTGCTCTTTGTCATCCATGACATGATGGAGCCATGTGAGGGTGCTTTTTCAGTTGTGCAAGGTGTCCCACCATACCTCAGTAATTCAGTATGTGACAGTTCTGCCAGGTTATGCAGCAGCTGTAGGTCCTTCAGTTTCCCAGTGTGTGCACACTGTATAGGATATAGTTCTCAATTGTGGACAAAAATTGTAGCATTCCAGTGGTTTTCTGTTACAAACAAAATCAGAGACACCAGTCAGCTTTTTGGAACAAATTTCAGATTAATATGTATAATTACAAATTAATTTGCTTCATTGATAGTTTATCTACTATTCTGGTTATTCTGGTTTGAAGCAGTAGGGCTTTATTAGCAGCAAAACGATGCTTTTTATTGCCTTTTGAGATTTTTGAATGTACTATAGTATCTAGCACTTTTGGAATATGTTGGAGTTTAGATTTTATATAATTATTGCAGCTCAGGTGAAGGAGAAAGCTAACTATTCAGGTGAACTTGAAAGTGCATTAAAGCAATTGAATGTATCCAAATTTAACCTCTTTTTCTTAACAGCTGAAGAACATGCCTCCCTATGGATATATATACCATAAACAATTGCAGTCACTGCTTAGACAGTGTGGGCAGGTAAAATCTATTTCCTACAGTGGATCAAGGTAAGTGTAAAATAAAGTATCCCAGCTTGTGTTCTCAGTTACAAATCCAGTAATCAACTTCTTTGTCAGTGATGTACTGACAAATTTAGTTAATTTCTTTTCTCTTTGGAATCACTAAATTATTTCTTATGTATTGGTTAGAGTTAAAAAGGTAGTTTTGAAGTCTGATGTGCACTGATTGGAATAACATTAGATAAGCTAGCTGAGGTAGAGCCTTCTGGTTTGTCTCTTCTGTTCTCTATCAGTGGACCTTAATTGCAACTCATCTGTCTGTATTTATTTCTATCTTTTATACTGGATTTAGCTCATTTGTACAGTCTGTTGGCTTTTTTGAGCTGATAATCTGACTAATTTCAGCCTATGACTTTCCAAAGTTTAATTCATCTAACTGTTCTTACTCCTTTTCCAATCTTTAATGCTTTTCTTATTCACATATATTTTCACATCCTTTTCTATTTGCATTAAATTTGGCATGTCCTGGTGACAATGTTAGAAGGTTTTATCACCATCATGATAATTAAAGTTTTAAGGTACATAAAAGCAGTAGACAAAGCCTGTGAGGAAATTAGCTTTTACTTTCTGCTGGCCTGCTAAGATAAAGACAGGGAGGAAAAAAACACTTTCTTTTTCTTTGTAAACAGAGCTTTTGTGGAGTTCTCCCGTAATCCAAAGGAGGTCTTTAAGGTTCTTCCTGAAGTGTACCTGGCAATCAAGATGTCACAGCTGAAGATTCCTTTTGAGCTGTGTGTTCATTATCCAGATGATATCAGAAGACAAGTGCAAGGTGCAGCAGCTGCAGGGTTGGAATTTCTGAGGTAATTACACTGCATATGTAAAATGTGTTTCTTTGCAGCAAAATGAGGTTTGCTGGATTCAGTGGGAATTTCCTTGGAACTGTCACCAAGGAAAAAATGTTAGGTTCAGAAAACAGATTTTAATTTAATTTAATTTTTTTTTTAATTGTCTAAGAGGAATGTTTTTGCAGGACTGGAAATAACATTGTTGTTTTAAATATTTCTTTATAGCTAAAGGTGTTTTGCTGTTAAAGAGAATTTCAAGTAGACAGTTGTCTCCCGCCCCGAAGCTCTACTCCATTTTCCTTTGGCATATGAAAATATGGATGTACACAGTTATTTCTGCTCATGATAGAGACAATGTGGGGATTACTATAACCAAAATAAATAAGGAGTAGCATTAGGGGACAAAAAAGAAAGGGAGGGAGACAGAGCTTAACAAAGGAACGTGTGGGGAAGCATAAGGACATCAGGTGTACCAACATAATAGGAAATAATGCTGAGGAATGCAATGTAGGGAGTCTCTTCGGTCCACACCCACTTTTGCTAGGAAAATGTGGCATGTGTGTTCCATTGTTACTGTATGCTGTGATTCTAAGCTTCAGGTTATAAAAGTAACCTGATAAAATGGTATTCTGCCTACCTCCTGATTAGTCTTGCAGCCATTTCAGTATTTTAAAATAAGAAGTCTGGAATAGGAGGGCAGGAGTGAACTGGGAATGTTAAAGTGCAGGGGAGTATTTTACTTCCAGTTAATTGTACTTAGCTTTTAATAAAATATTTTAGCAGTTTCACTCTGCCCAAACCAGCACTTAAAAATGTTGTGAAAATTGGTTCTTCAGGAACTCAAGGCTCCTAGGCTGAAAGGCATAATTTTAAAGTTCTTATCTTTTGTCAAGCAAAAGGAATATTTTGTATATACAGACACATTAAAATTTCTCTATAAAACTGCTGAATTTATATTTGTGTTTTTGTATACTGTATTTTTAAAAAATAAGCTTAGAAGAAAATGCTGTAGCAAAAAGCCTCACTATTTAACCTTGATTCTTTCAATTTTTAATAAAGTGATGGCAGAGTTGTGTCCTGGTATGCATCTTTCTGTGTTTGGTTATATTACAGTTAAAACAGTTACTCTGTAGTAATTTGGTTCTGTGTGGTCATTTTCCTTTCTAATTGAATTAAGGTATTTCTAAATAAAAGTAATTAAGTACATAAATGTGCCCTAGGGATACCTTGGAAAACAGATGAAAGCAAAAAAATTCATCCTCTTGAGTTTTCTCTTGTGAGTGAAGTATTTAGCATCTTCCTTCCATCTTAGAGTACATGTGGACTGTCAGAAGCAGACAGTGGAGCCTGTGGAAATCTCATTTGGTGATTTACAAATGTCAAAGAAGGTCTCAAGTCGTTTTCTGTCCATCAGGGTAACAGAGGTAGGAATGTTCTACATCTGAAGTAGGTCACAGCTAATAGTTAGTTAGTACCTAGATAGATACTAATAGTTAGTACCTAGATAGCTTAGCAGAGATTAATATCTGACAAGCTTAAGTTAAAAAATTGGGTACTGATAATGTTTTTAGTGCAGAGGTGTCTGTAAGAAGCGTGGGGAATATTCTTGGCCTTATTTTTAGTAGTTCTTTGTTAAACAGTACTCTCATGTTTGCACTTGACAAAATTTTTGGGATTTGCTGGCAGTAAATGTTAGTTGGAAGTAGGCATAAATGTAAAGAAGATTAGTGGAAGAGGTAAAGCACTTGTGTAAACTATAAAAATGAAAATCAGTAGGTATTTGGGCCATTTACGTGGTTATTAACTGCCAGTTTTCTTCAGAAACTGTACATATGAAAAATGAGATGAATTAATGGTAGTATATGCTAATTCAGAAAAATATTTCATGCACAGAAGTGTATTAGGGGAAAATTACATGTATATACAAATATTTCTGAAATCTGAAGCTGAGATTTTTAAATTTTGTGTTAGATCATCTTCATTAGTTGAGTAATTGCAATATGTATGCTGCTGAAATAGAATTAATAAAAACATTTAAAGCGCTGAGCTAGGGGAAATGATAAGATGAAGTATTAAACCAGCTATAATAGTGGCGTGTTTTGCAAGTGGAGAAAAGAATATTTTCCTCCTCTTACTCAGATAAATCTCTTGGATAAAAAATATTAGTGAATTTAATCAGACCCATTACAATCACTTAGCTATCTATGGTACTTCTGTTTTAATAAGTCAGCTTTAATGATTGTAAATAAAGATGGGTTTTTATTGCAAGCATTCAGTATAAAGTCTGAAATGGTTATATGAGTTTAGACATTTGAAAAGATGACTTATTTTATTCAGTTGGATTTAAATAGGGGTATGTTGTCACCACTTTCCTGAAGTATGGCTCATCATAGCAGGAACAATGCTGATGTGCTGACACATGTAGCTAACTGTTATCTGTCACTGATAAAAAGAAGTGCACCAAATCTGTGCACCTGCCTAATCAACTGTCTACCTTGTATTTTCTGTATGCTAACTTGGTTTAGGAAAATGGAAGCAGTCTTCTCCTAACTTTCTGTATTTTGGTAATGCTTATATTAAAATCTGTTCAGATGAAGAGTATGTTGCAGTAACACAGAAAATAAATATTTTCAAAAGAATACTGAATTATGAGACAGAAATTCTTCACTGCATTGTTGCAGTATGTGAACTGTGGTGTCAGGAGTAGGAGTGTTTTCATGTATTTTGCTCAGATGTGGTTTGTATTTGATGTAGAAGAATAATATGAAATCTGTTATTGTCTAATTTTTATACTTTCAGGTAGTAGAAGTTGGACATTTCTGGGGTTACAGGACAGATGAAAAAAATACAGCTGTACTCCAGGCTCTAAATGCTGAAATTAACTATCAGAACCTGATGGATTTAGCAGTGCCTCCACGTGTAGATGTTCTTTGTCTGGCACCATTCACTTATCTGGGAAAGAGAGGATACTACAGAGCTCATGTTCTGTATGTTCATGGAGATCTTGCTGAGGTAATGTCCTATGTCATATTGAATTGGTAGCATGTAATTGGGTTAACAGTCTTGGAGCTTTGATGCCTATTTTTAAAATTTATCTTTTCTGCAAATCACTGTGGCCAGAGTAGATTAATTTGTTTCTTTTCCAGAACATGGGACTTTTTGGTATTAAATTGAGAAGCTCTTGCAGAGTGAAATAAAATAAAGACTAAAACCTCCAGTGAATCTGAAAGCATGGGGGTTTTTTTTGGAGGAGTGTTTATGCTGCTGAGTTCTATACCATCAACAAATTCATCAGAGTATTTTGGCTTTTTGTGCTAATATGAGTAATGGAAATTAGTGCCACAGTTGGTATTGATTTTTCAGGCCAGTACTTTTCAGCATTTTAAGGACAGATTTTTTTTTGTTTTTTTAAGATTGGCCTTTGAATTTCTTTCATTTCTTAACCTGGTTGGGTGTCAGCACTACAGAGTCAATACTGAATATTGTCATAGTTTAACGTCATGAAAAACTAGTGAATAATAGTGCTAATCTCATCACTTTCACATTTGAGTTTATAAACTCAGGTTTATTTATCAGTCACTGAATACCTGTTCACATTTGCTTAGCTGCAGTTGTTAGGGAGTATCGCTCACTCTTAAGAAGTAAAGTTCTGCAGATGTGGGTATGGGGAGAGAATTTAGAGCCTTTTAGAGAAACTTGCCTTTTCTAGATTTAGTGGATTATTTGCATTACAAGTTGATATTTAGGCCAAGGGGTCAAATAATAGACATGATAAAATTTGACGTATTTGTTTTGACATGACTTCGTTTGCATGCTTTCCAGGCTTGGAATTTGCTTCCACGTGACTTGATAAGATTTGTATTGCACTGTAATTTTTAAAGTCAAACTGTGACTCTTCTTGGCACTAAAAGTAGCACTTTTAATATTGTGAAATCTTTGCAGATACTTTTGATTTTCTTTTTCCAGGTTTTTTTTGTCGATTATGGCAATAGGTCAGAAGTGCCTTTGAATAAATTAAAAGAAATTCCAAGCTGTCTTCAAGGGCTTCCTTTCCAGGTAGGGGTGATGCTGTTGGCTGCTGCTTACTAGATATTTTTGTGTCTCACCTGGCAAACAGGAGTGAACTTCAAGTCAGGATGCTTTTCAGAATAATAATTGAATAATATGTATTTTGCTGATGCAAGTACCTACAGATCACCTTCACTAATAGGCAGGTGTTTTCCAGAGCAGGAATTCTTGTGTGTAATTGAACTACATTGCATTTAATTGTAGAGAAATTTTAATTTTGTAAAGCTGTGGTTTTTCTTTGTGCTGCATTGCTGTTCTTTGAACTGCTGGCTTTCCTGGGATCTTTTCAGATAGAACTCTCTTTCTTTATCATTAAATATGAGTATTACAGATCTAGTGATCTTTTGACACAAATTAGAGGAATTTTATAGCTACTTTTTCAGAAAAATAATTCTCTTGAGCTGTATTTACAAATAAAATAACAATACTTCAATTGTAATTCAGTTTTTCAGTGGTCACTCATATTTTTAAGCTAATAGAAACAGGTGTATCATACTAACTGTATTCTCTGAAGCATTTAATGATGAAAATGAGAAATGGACCAGCAGAAATTGGATTAGATCTTGACAGGGCTAATTTGGTTTGGTTTTCTTTTATAATTGATGTAAAAAAATAATTTCGGCAAGAAGCATCCTTTTTTGTATTTTCTACACACATATTAAATGGAAGTGTATTTCTGCTTCAGGCCTGATCTTTTAATGCCAAGTTTTAATGACTGGCTAGAAAAAACCCCCAGGGTTTCTGCTGTAAATTCATTCAAAGACATAATTACAGATAGTGATTGTGGACATGAGAACTTAATTACTCTTGCCTGCCAGGGACAGAAGAGCTCTAGTGGTCCTACCAAGCTTTCTGTTACCTTAGTTGAAAAGAGTTGTGGACTGTGATGGTTTTCCCAGAGAAGACACCTCTGTGCTCCTAAGATTTCAGTGTGAATGGTGAATTACTACCAAATTATCCTTTATGTGCTGTTTGCTCTGATTCCTTAGCAGCTGTGTACTATACTGAAGTGATATGAGCTGTCATGTGTTGGCAGTGATGGAGCAGGAATTATGCCAGTAGCTTTACAGCAGCTCTAGGAATTAGTATAAGCCACAGCAATAATTATGAAATAATTTATAGTTATTAACTCAGTTTGTTGAGAAAGCAAAATATTTCCTTGCTGATTCTCTGGTTAGGCAAGCGTTGTTTTCAATGGTTTCTGCTGTTGGGGAATAGAATTATTGGGATCAATAAAAGAACTGTGCAAGCTATTGGGCTGGAGGTTTTTAGGCCTGTGTGTGTGAGAGACATTTTCCGTGGGAAAGTCCCTGTGTGAAAGTAAACAGTTCGGCCTGAGAACATACAGGGAGTAAAGAACCTGCAGGTGTGATATCCGGGAGTGATACAGAGGAGTTGAGCACAAAATTCTTTTTGATCATAACAAGACTCTGGAAAACTGCCAATGTAGTCCAATTATGTAGAAATAGAAATGTGTCTTGATAAGCTTTAAGCCACTTAGGAGCTAACAAGCTGGTATACTATATAAGTGCCTTTAGACTGCTAATAAATGGGAGTGCATTTATTCAACCATATTGGTTTGGCTTTTGTTTCTCTCTCCCCCCGCCGGGGATCCGGGCTCCTCGTCCCGCGTGGCCTCCAACATTCTGCTCTAGGCTTTGGAGTTCAAGATCTGCAAGATGTGTCCCTCTGCCCAGTCGCTGGTGTGTGGGGAGCGGTGGAGCTGCAGCGCCAGCCAGAGATTTGCCTCGCTGGTCAGTGGGTGCACTCTGCTTGTGGAGGTTTATTCCCTCGTGCACGGGGTCCTGCACGTGGATGTTTTCCGTCCCTCGGGGCGCAGAGGCCTGATGAATATTCGGGATGTGCTTGTCGAGGAGTGCTACGCTGAGCTAGCACAGGAGTCCTGCGAATCACGAGTATGTATTGGCTGAGCTGCTGCTGCTTTTTTTAATTCTAATTTATTTCAGTTCAGGCTGTCCTGAGAAGCTGAGCTGCAGCTTGACTAGTGGCAAGGTTAATACTTGAATAGGGCAGTGTATTTTTATGTGTGTGCATAATGCATATCGAGCTGTTGGCCAAAAGCATTGCTGCTCTGAGACCCCTTCTGGAAGAGATGTTTACCGAGAAATTACTTCCTCAATTGAACTGCTCCACTCTTGCTTGAAACTCTGAAAAACTGTAACTGCTTCATAGTTCTAACTCTCTCCCATTTTGATGTTTTATATAATCTGAAAGGTCATCAGAACCTTGGTTTTTTGTCTTTGTATGTGAGTATTTCTTTGTGTAGGACTTTTTGGGTAGAATTTCTGAAGACGTAACTGTTCAAGGCTTTTTTAACACTTCTCTTATTGTATAGCAAAGCCATGATTTGCTCAAGGAATTATTTTTGGACAAAGCAAAAGAAGAAAAGCAAATGCCTGTGTCTTTAAGACATGAAGAAAAGCATCTCATTGAAAGACTGTTGAGCTGTTTTTCTGAAAATAAATCTGATGCACCGACCCATAAGGTAACTTGAGAGGTGGTTTTGGCCTGTCATCCCATGACCCTGCTTCTGACACTGAATGGAGATGAGGGCCAAAAGTACCTTAAATAACCAAGCACTGTTTGATGCATTGAATAGGGCACCGTACTTTCTGTTGGTGGAAAGCCATGGTGTGACCATTGTTTCAGACTGGTCTGCTGCAGCTTTGAACAGAGTTCTGGAGTACAGCCAGAGAGCTAATGATCCAGCTCTTCTGACACATCTAAGGCAGCACTTTGAACTCATGCAGAACAGAGATATAATTGAACAGCTGAATGCAATGTTTCCGTACATGGTAGTCTTCATTATATAAGCCACAGGAAAATAGCAAGTTTACAACCCTGTCAGTTTTTCAGAAAATCTAAACATGGTTTTTACTGTACACAGTGTTTCATTCTTCATCAGCTAGTGATAGGTAAGCAGCTGGGATAGGTGAAGCAGTGAATGCTCCAGCAACTGATGGTAATAATGCTTTTCCTCTGCCAGTGCCAAACTCAGAAATGTGTTTTGAGGTATCTAGTCACTACTAAGTTGGAATATAAATGTGTGTTACAAGTTAGGCCTCATCTACATTCTGATTATTTTCCCATTTCAGACCTGATAAAATTTCAGGCTTTCAAGTGCCTAATCATGCTCCATTCACCCACAGGAGTAATCCTGTTTAGTTTCTCACTTCATAGAGATATTTTCAAGATTAAAGACCTCATCATGTAAATAAAATTACCTGATTTTCTTAAGTGACCTATGAAGTTTGAACTTGAGTTTTTTAAGCTAGAGGAAAATCATGAATCTGTAGCACCAGTGAAAATAGATAATTTTAGGTAAGGTGCCTCAACAAGCAAAGTTTGCTTTAGATGAGTGAAATGAAAATGCCATTTTACCAATTTAGCAACTCAGCTGGCTCAGTGCATGCTGAAATGTGTTTGGCTTTAATTTAAATCAAAAGCATTTTGATTGGAAGACATCCAGGTGCTAGCTAACTAGAATGGAATTTGTCTCTTCCTTTTTTTGAAGGTAACAGTTTTTGGGCCGTTCAGTCCTTATCAGCTGAAATGCTACAGTCTGACCAAAGTATCCCAGTTCAGGTATGAGAAAACTTTCACTGTAAAGTACAGTCATGTTCTTAGCTGTTACTCCCAATAAATCAGCAAAAACCACCTAGTGACTCCTACAGATTTTCACTGAAATTTTATTCATTGAGAAGACTGAAGTAGTCAGGCCTGAATTGCATTAATACACACATTATCACTATTTGAAATCTTAAGAGTAGTTTTAAGGTGCATTATTGTCTCACAAAGAGATTATTTATTAACTGTTGTCTAAATCTGCTAACAGTAAACAGCTGTTTTGAGTTGGTGTTGTGAATTGAAAATTATTTTTTATTTACGTGTTTGTATGAGTTTTGGGGTTTTTTAATGTTGAAAATATTTCTTCTCCAGAGATGTTCTCATACATAGGGAGAGCATAAACTCCGTTGTTGTCCATGATGGTGCAGAAGATTGCTTTCAGCAGTTGCTGGTCGCCACTGATGTATCAGTGAATGCAGCTGGTAATGCCTAGTAACAATCTTTTGGTTGTTTCTCTAGACTGCTGGTTTCAGAGTAGTTCTATGAGTAAAAACGTTACTGGAGTTCTATGTTACATCTTTTTGAGGTTTCATTTTCATTAAATGCTCCTTGGAGTTATTTGAAACTTTTCTTTTCTTTTGGTGCCAGGGTCTGTGATTTTAGGGGAAACATCTTTGATGCCTCCTATTCATGGCCTGCTTGCACTCCTCAGTATGCTGTTTGCTCCTGCAATAGAACTCAGGTATTTGTGCATTTTAAAGTGGTAGTTCTTTTATTATTTTCTTTAGGATCCTCACAAAATTTTGACAGATTTTCTTTTCTTTCAGCATTTTATATATTCTCTTTCTGGCATTTTTTTACAAGTTTCGGTATAGTATGTAGGTAAAACAACTTGTTCCTGTACTTGGGAATTGGTGCTGCAGAGTCTCCCCTCATGATAAGGCATTACAGCTCCTGACAGTTGTGCTGGACGCTTGGGAAGGTGGAGTGTAAACTGGGCATGTTAAGTCTACATGAGGAGAGGAACTGACGTAATTTTTTGTAAAAGCTAAGTTCTGGCAATGGCATTACTGTTTTCTTCAAATTGTGGTATTTGTAGACTGTCATTTCAACATAGTGAAGGTTGCTTTCCATTATTTTGCTTATGGATGATTTTTTGCTAAGTTTTATGAGTATATGTTTTTATAACCAGAACTTCAGTTTTGTTTCATCACTGTATTTTAAAAATCAGTATGACTGAGTGTGAATGCCTCTCAATTGTTTTAGCTTCTTTCAAAGATGTGTCTTGCTTTGCATGGCTTAGACAAATTCATTAAGTATGTCTTCATAAGAGTTTTATTTCTTCATCACTTGGTGAGACTGTTTTCTTTCTTTCTCCTGCAGAGTTGATAAAAGTGGGAAGTATTTTACTGGTGTTCTGTGTGGTTTGGGTTGGAGTCAAACTTCTGGGGCTCCACTGCTTCCAGCAAATGATATGGAGCTGACATTTGATGTGCATTTTGGACTGGAAGACATAACAGAGGTAAAACTTGCATAAGAATTTTCACTATAGTAGGAATGCAGTAGAAGTCAGTGCATCTGAACTTGTTAACTCTTAGTGTTAATAGAAAAGCTTGTTTGGACTTGTGGGGTTTTGGTTTTTTGTGGTTTTGTTTGGGTTTTTTAATGTTCTCCCTTTTTGTAATCTTGGATTTTTATCAGGAGAAGCAGTTGCCCCCTCCCTACACTTGAAACAAATAAAATATTATAGAATGTTATACCCTTTTCAGAATACAGTCATCAATTTTGCCGTAACCAGTTGTCAATACTTACTAATTTTGTTCTTAGGATTGTCATGGCTTTTACTGACAAGCAGAGCACTGCTGCTTTTCAGGCTTCAATTTGATTTTACAGCTCTGATAAGTCACCTGTATCAAGCTACGTCTCTCAGAGCAGATCAGCCAAACAAACAATAAAGCCCCTGCATTCCTCATTACTGCCTTTTGCAGCTCAGAGAGTGAGGTCTGTCAGAGGGAAGCATGTACAGAACCTGTGCTGTGCAGGACAGTGGCTGTGTTTGACATGTGCCTGGGACAGTGAGGGATGTGCCCTGGTTAGGTCTGTGTGCAAAGCAGGTGCTTGAGGTAGTTCCTGGAGGTTTTCCAAGGACACAGTGGACATGCTGGTGCACATATCTTTAAGCTGTTAACTTTCTGAAAGTACTGACTTGGTGTGATGGCTGTATTCATGATGCCTTAGCAGAATGGTAACACTGAGCTGTTGTACATGTGAAAAATTATGGACAGAGAGAGAAAATTGTTAAAACTTTCACAGAAGGAATTCTGTGTTGGAAAAAGCCCAGGCAAGTGGTAGCCTGTATGTTTTATGGCATATCTGAGTAACCTTAAAAATTGTGATATCATGTGGCTGAAATACTAACATCATTGACCACCAGAGGTGCAACTGCAGGAAGAAGCATTTCTGAAGCTTTGGATGTTTTTGCTTATGCAAATAATATTCCAGTTCAAGTTCAGTGATATGGGTGCCACGACCACCTTCATGTCAGTGTAATATGATACAGACCTTGTGCTGGTTTAAAGTGCTTTATATTCTGTCACTGGTGTTTTACAGATAAACAGCCTGAGGACAGCCATGAATAAGCTGCTCTGTGAACATGCACTGTGTTATGGACAAGAGCAAGTGGCACAGCTGCAGGAAAACATTCGTCAGAAGCTTCTATGGTAATCATTTTGTAGAAATAAGATCTTCTGTTTCAGAGTCTCAGCAGAAATAAGATGAGTGCGTGCTTGAAGCATAGCTCAGATTAGGCTTTGGAAAAATAATATATGCTCTCATTTAATGATGCTTTTCATTTACTTTGTTTATTTATAAAGCAGTATACTAAACAACCGTAGAGTTCTTGTGGAAGCACTGGTTCTTCAGGGAAGCCCAATCAGTTAGGAGTCATAAAACCTAGACTATAAAACCTGTTCTGCAGGAAATCAGCTCTTATGTATCCTTGTTTTTTGCACCCAGGACAAAGCTAATGGAATCCTATGGCAGAACAGCGCAGAAAGATTTAGAATTCTTTCTTCCTGTACATTAAATTTGAATTATGTGTGCTGCCTTTCCTTCCTCAGCAGACCTGTGCAGAATAGGTGTTGTTGGCCAAGTGAATTGGAAGTCTCAGGCCAATTTAGGAACTTAAGTAAGGCCATCAGCCTTTTTTCCCAGCAAGCTTCTCCTTGTAAGTGAAGCAGTGGTTCTGAAAAGACCATTGTGATTCAGTGCAGCCAGCCTGGAGAATTTTTTCAGCTTGTAGTTTGGGAGAAGGAGTGCAATGAACTATCCCAGGAGCAGCTCCTTCTAATGTCTGTCCCTGCTGAGCATAATGTGAAAAATCTTCCCTTGTTTGTACACTCAGCATGCATTTTAGTGCTCTCTGTATCATCAGGAGAATTTTCTCATCCTGACCTGGCTCTCTACTGAACTATGTTAAAAAGAGCTCTGGTCCAGAGTCCATAACCTAACTCTTACCATCTGTTCTCATCTCTAAGAAATACAGTAGAGCTTTTTTTGCCAGTAGAGCTTTGCTGAAGTAACTGCATGATGTCAGTTTTAGACAGTTCCTTGTGCTGATAAAGATCACACCCCTGCTCTTACCCAGGGTTGTCAGAAAGATTATCAGAGCATCTATTTATGTTGATTTTTCAGGTGTTTCTTGGTTTTGAAAGTACCTGCTCTCCTACCTGTGAAAAAAAACCCCTATTACATTGCCTTCAGTTTAAAGCAAGCACCCCTACTTCCTATTTCCAAAACTTCCAAATAAAATTCAGGTGCATTCCATAGTAACAAGTCAGCCTTACCTTTTGAGGTACTAGAAGTGAAATTAAAAGAGCACAAGCAATGGAGAAGTCAAGGAACATGGATAGGCAGAAAGAAGCAAAGCCACAACCCCCCTCTGGAGGTGACTGTGACAGTAACAGCTCATGCTGGGACATCAACACTTACATGCTAAATTGAAGGCACAAAAATGTCACTGCTATTTGTTCAGACATGTGAACACTTGGTACAGTCTCGGCACCTATTTTGGGCTGATTGTTCAGACATCTCCAGCCAGCTGGGAGGGGAAGGGTCAGACCTTGGCACAGGTCCTGGGCACTGACATGTTCCCAGCTCAGTCAGCACTGACTGCCTGACTCGGTCACTCTCATCAGCCCTTGGACTTCTTTGTCTTCAGGAGTTTATACCTTTCTGTGGTAGCCTTTTCTCTCACGGAGTTTTTGTACATTTATTGGTTGTCTTTCAACAATCCTACAGCTATTTTTATTTAAAATTTTATTTTATTTTTGTATGGTTTTATTTGAAGGAATAAACAGCCTCATTATTGTAAATGATTTCTTCTTTTCCCTTGTGTATAATCTTTCTTGGTTTTGAATATTTTTTCCCAATTGTACTTTCTGTGTTTTGGAAAAAACATTTATTAATACAAGTACATAGGTAAAAATTTAGCCTGAACAGTCTTTCATAACTGTTTTCCATTTTTCAAAAGCTAATTGTATTTACAACATGTCACCACTACGTAAAACTAAAATCAGGTTTTGAAAAACACATCTAGACAGAATTAATTAATGTCTACTACTGTTGTACTTTGCACAGCTTGAGGAAATAACTGCAGCAGACAGACTATAGTAATTGAGTTGTCATGCAAAACAAAATACCCTAAAAATAGCTGTATTATACATTCCAGTGAGTAAGCATACATAAAACGTAAGGAATAAATTACAATTACAAATTCTAGTGCTTTTTTTTTTTTAAAATCTCCTTATTTTCTTTAGAAGAAACCACATTCTGATACACTATATGTCCCTGTAAAAATTTGTAATTTGACTTACTACACTGGAGGGGCAAAGTAGAGAGAAGTGAACAAATCTTGACTAGATTAACAGGGAAATTTAAGATTCCCTTTAGCACAGACACCTTGTAAATACTCGCTTGTATCTTTTATAAAAACATCCTTTGTCTTTATAATTAACCAAATATAAGTGTACTTCTTAAGGCTTTTCTTAACGTAATTTCAGTTTAATCTGCAAATCAAAGCCTCGAGACATAATTGATCCCACCTGGTATGAGAAGCCGTATGCATGGAATCAGGTAAGGGTATAAAGATTTATTTTAAAACTTTTTTTTTGAGGAGTTTGGGTACTCCAGTACAATTAGTGTGTTGAAAGGGAGAACTTTTGGGAGGATCACTTTTGTTTATTGAATTTGAAAATACCCTAAGCACTGCAGAGTTAAATTAAAGCTTAAGAACTTTCATTTATGTAATCACCAATGTCTGTTGATACCCTATTTTTGTAGAGTCTGTTTAGTTGTTGGGTAGCTTGTTTTTTAATTTTGTGTATATAAATATTTCGTGTTTTCGGGCAGAACTCTTCATGGGTTTTAAATTGAGAGAGATTGTAAAGGCAAGTTCACATTTGTTGGAAGTTAAAATTATCTATTCTTTCTATTAAACAGCTGTAGCTACATTTTCCTGAACACAGTGCATTTTAGTTTTGTTTTGGGCTGCTGTGCTTTGAGGTTGGCTCTTCCTTTCTAGGCAAACAGAAATAAATGTAGCTTGTTTTAGAACAAATGTGGTGGGATCAGGCAGGAGGGATGTTTTCTCAAGACCTGGGAAGGTTTCATAAGAAAATTCTCCTAGCTTCCTATTCTCTTAGAAATCTCACCTTTCTTTTTGTAAGGGCCTCTGCAGGCCACTGGATTTCCTGAAGAAGAGCTACAGTTTCTTAATGAAAAGGGGGTGAGGAATTAGTGAGTGCAGGAGTAAAACTGCCACACACCCTCCCAGTGGCTCTCCCACCCTGCGGCCCAGAAAGGAGGGGTTTGGTCCCCCTGGTAAAGAGGGACAACAGAGAACAAGCACCAAGGGCAGTTATTTCTAAAAGGCTTTTTTTTTAGAGTGTGTTGTGATACACTGCCTTAGGCCAAAGTGTTTCTATTTTCATATTTCTAATTCAGTTATCCTTGGATTTAGGAAGATAATATACTCGCTTCTGCTGGTGTTTTATCTTTTATAACAAGCCAAATGTGTAGGCCTTGGATCAGGGTTTTCACTGCATCTGAAGAATCCCCAGGACATCTTGGATCATAAAATACTACCTGTAATGCTTCAGAATTGACTGTGGAATAGTGTTCTGACTCAGGCAAACCATGAGATAAAGCATTTTGTAGCCCTGGCTCTTTTGTTGCAGTGTGTGGTGTGGAACTGAAATTCCTGTATGATTTAAAACTCTGAACTCTTCAATACTTTTTCTTAGCTGTGTTATATAGGAAGACATTAAGAATGCATTCTGACTTTCATCTTGCTTCTTTTGACTAGGTGGATTCTCAGCGTATTATTGATGAGTCTGAAAAGCAGCATGAAAGAGGAAATTTTGTTTATCAGCTCCACAAGCTTGTTTTGTTGAATGACTAAGTATTTCTAGAACTCTTTCAGAGGATGAGGTATTACTAGTCTAAAAATTACTTCTGTCTTGTATGCATGTTTTGCAATATTGTTCCTTAACATGAGTACAAGTGTACTGAAAAACAGTTTGGAAAATGTTCCTGTGTTTCTGAAAAAGCGGAGGTTTGCTGGCCTAGAGTAGACAAGTTTATTCATAAAAGAAACTGATGTAAATCAGGATGCAATTTTCATTTAATACTTCTGAACAGGTTTATCACAAGGTACATGAAAGATGAAGCAAATCGAGGCTTACTTGTTCATTTTTTGTCAAAAAGCTCATAAATTAAGGGGCATGGCTTTTTTTTGTCTTTAACTGCAAGTTGCATTTCCCTGTTCTCTTTTTTACTAGTTCTTTTAAAAAATATGCAGCAAAGGAGTTTGGGGTTTTCCTTAACCAAGAACTAGAAGTCAGAAGAAACTGATCTAAATTATGTTCTGATCCAAACTGTATACAAACAGTTTTCATATACTGGATACAATTTTTTCATTAATTTTTTTGTACAGCAAAACATAACATGATTTATTTTCCTGTATGGCAGAAGAATGCTTTTGAATTACTGATTCATGGCACTTTGTTTCATCCTTTCATCTTATTTTTACCTGGGAGATCTTTATTCCTAAAAATTAGGCCAGTGGTTTCAGAATAAAATGCAGAAATTAAATAAAATGTTTTTGTCTCTTCCTTTGTGTGGTCATGCTTAATAAAAGCTAAATTTAGTTATTAATGGTATATGATTGCATTCAAGAAATACATGAATACAAAAGCAGTCAGTATATGGAAGAGTATTCATTTTCACTGTTCACTCAGTGAACATTGAAGGTTATGTAATATCCAGTCACCCTCTGAAGGGCAGAGAATCAGTGGTTACCATAAAGAAATGGCAGATTTTTGCAAAATAAGGGGATGCTTAAAATAAATCATTTTAAGCTGTAATTAAACAGAGGGGTGACTGTGTAACAGGCAATTTCAGTGGTTTATGAGAGCCCTACTTTCTTAGACACATTTTACTGATCCTTGGGAATTAAAATAGTGAGAGAGGTCTAACAGAAAAATTGCATCTCAAGTGGCTTAGACAAGAGTATTTCTCAGCCAGGTGTTGTACACCAATTAAGTGTTCCTGTTAAACACCTTGGGGGGCAAGTGGAACAGGCAGGATTTCAAATCTTGCTTTGTCTATTAATGATGGGAGTTTCTGTATGAAAAGGAAACTTGGCAATGCACAAAGGCATGAGAAAAATAATGGAAATCATTCCACATAAGCAGCACTGATTTTTAATTTTTTTATTTTGAAACTCTGTTTCTCCATGTGTGGGTCTGTGTGTGTGACTGTGCTGCCACCAGGTGGGGACTGCTGTGGTAGGGGATAGAACAGCCCTGAAGGAAACACAGCATCCTTCCAGTCAGCCTTGCTGAGAGACATTTATTTGCACAAGAATATATACAGTACTAACATTTAAAAAGCAGCTGTTGTGTTTTATTGTTTGATATAGGCTTCAACAGCATTGCAAAGTCACTTGAACAAGTTTAAGGTAAGTAGCTTCAGAATTTCCCCCTCAAAGGGTAATACTATTTTACAGTACTTGTTTCTCACACTGGAGAAAGAAGTATTGTAAAATAGTAGTGTCTGTGTGGCTGTGGACCTGAACCCACTCAGCTTTGTGGCTTTTGGGGGCTACTTCCATAAGAAAAAAGGCCATGACTGCTTGTCAAGATTTGCTGTATCTCCAGATGCTCACCAACATTGAGCAGAATGAGATTTCACTTACCATAATTTATTAGTGATTTATGTACTTCTTCATTGAGCTTAAGGTGGAAATATTTGAATCTGTAAATGGTCAGAATAATGCTCTTAAATGCCTGCAGTAGTAATGATGAAATGACAAACTGTACTGACAGGTGCTCCTAGAATCTGAAACCATGTTCATTGACTATTACTCATAAGTTCCCCCACAACTACATTGACACCTGATAGCAGTTTTAAATCAAAAGGAGATTTTTTGCCATTGCATGTAATTAATTTTGGAATTTACTGCTACGAGTTCTGCTGGAAATGAAATAACATAAACAGAAGAATGAATTGAACTCCAGGGAAGGCAGATCCTTCAGAAACTGTTAAAATGGAGGAACTTGAATTCTCTACCTTACTAAATTCCAGAACCTCAGAAAATACACTGAAATAATGTCTATTTTTGGTCATTTTAATGTCTGTCCTTGCCCAGGTGTTTCCTTATGGCAGGTATATGGGTGGAGAATATTGTTCATTAATCCTTTTACAGAAAAGTCACCCCTCATTCCTCAGCTGATTCTTGACAGTGCTGCACAGCGCTTGCTCTGTTCCTTCAAGAGAATCACACTGTTAGGATGAATAGCAAAATAGAAAAGGGTGTAACACAGTTGGAAATTTCACCATTCCTTCCCCACAAAGTCTGTATGTAGGGATTAGGGTGGTTTGAATGAACCCAACTGAGTCCTGCTGAGCCTGGGGCCGCTTGCACCATGGCAGCTGTGCTCTCTGCAGGGACTGTGAGTGGGGAAATCAAGGTGACAGTGGATGTCAATGTGAAGTGATCCATTTCCAGAGAAAACAGGACTGGCCTCTTTTAGCTGGATGGCATTTTAGGAGGTACAGGTGAGTGCGTGTATGTCCTGTTCATTGCTTTGACCTTTCCTACCACAGCTGTGCTGCTCTTGGCACCTGAGCTACCTATTCTGGAAGCTTGCCCACGGATTTTACAAGAGTTTTTGTTTACAGTGCAAAGAGAAAACTGAGTTACCAGGAAAAGGAATGCCAGGGATGGAATTTGACTAATAAAGGGATGGTGACTTTATAGGGCACAAGGAGTGAAGTCCCAACAGGTTAAATTTAATGCCAGTCTACATGAAAGTGTCAGAAAAAGGCCATGTAAATTAGGATAAATTACAGAACCATGGTTTAAACCAGGATACAGGTGTTGGCATAGATGGTAGTTACACTGACCTTGGAAAGTCATTAGCATGTTTTTCAAGGACCAGAGTAACACAGAGCAGGGTTTGTCTACCTCATAGACAGGGATAGAACTGAACAGAAAAATAAAAACCCGCCATCAGTGTATAGTTTGACTTGGAGTTTCCTTTCTGTAGAAGAACCTTGAGAAAAACAGATGAAACCCCAAAGAGGTTAATAAATGTAAGAAACCTGAGGCAAAGATGGTATGTCTGAGGTACATATTAATCCTCCAAAGGAGTGTTGAGGGAAGAGGCAAGCTCAGAGCTGATCTGGTGAATCTGTAGGAAGATAAATTGCTCTTTTCTTAGTCACTGAGCTACATGGGTAGGTGTATTTGTCATCCCTGTCTGATGCTTCTATATTTAGCTTTCACTCAAGCTCTGGGAGTGTCTGTCTAATCTGCCAGATCTATGACTTAAATCCCTTAGGGTAACAGAGGTGGTTGCTCCTTCTGCCGAGAGCGCTCTTCCGTCCTGTAAAACAAGGACAGGACCTTCCTAGACATCCCCCTTTCAAGGGAGGGACTCAGCCCCTTCACATCCCCATGAGTGATGGGGAAGTCCTGGCAGATGTTTCTTGGCACAGGGATGAGTTAGTGGATGTTTCTCGATCCCAGGGCAAGGGGGCAGAGAGCTGAGCTTGGGTGCTGGTGCTCAGTGCCATTGGACTGGTGAGAGGGGCAGTGGGTTGAGGTGAGCTGGGCAGGAGTGAGCTGCCACCATGAGCCTTCCTGAGGGGTCATGGCCTTCACTCCTTCACCCAGCAATTCCCTCCCTCACAGTGAGCCACCCTGGGGAAAGAGCAGTGGGGTTGCCACTTGGTTCAGGGGACGGAGGGAGGTGAAATGTGTGGTTGAAATGCTGGCATTCATTTCCTCCTGTGCTGCAAAAAGTGCAGAGGCTGCTTTTTTTTTACTCTGAAAAACTGCAGTCAAAACTTCATCACTCATGGTTAGATGAGTTCACAACTTTTTCATGTCACGCTTATGAAACTTGTCTTCTCTCTGTGCCAGTCAGAGTGATAAGCCCCAGGTGCTCCACAAACACACCACTGTGATGATCTTCTTTTCCCCTCCTGTATTGGTTTTTCATGCCATGTGGAGAACTGTGGAGGGGTTTTAAATATTTCACTTCTCTTCATTTTGTTTTCTTCCTAAACAGAGCATAAAACACCCAGGGGTACCTTTGTCCCTGGATATGTGTACTTGAAAAAAGGAAGGGTACAGCTCTTGGCAGTATTTCAACATTTACAAAGCTCTTTGTTCTCTTTTTAGTCTGTTAGTAACAAAATATAGAGTGCATAATCAGGAAATGAACAGCACAGAGGATGCATATGTATCTCTGGGGTTTTCTTGGTCTGCCTTTAATAAGGGCAGAAAGGCCACTATTAAAGGACAGGAAAGTAGATAAGATTTTATTAAAATTCTTGATACAGACTGTATCTTCCACAGCACGTATTTCAAGAGCTCACAGAACACAGCTGCAGGGACCTCCTCTCCAGTTTAAGATGTTAGCTGTCTTGAACTAGTTTTACTTGGTCTTGACAGGAGTTGTGCAAACGGCCTCCTCCTGCCCAATTGCCAGATTAGATGGGAATTGAACAGGCACACTTTACATCTGACTATTTTACATGTTATCTAAGGAGTAGATGTTGCTTGAATTTTTTTTTATGAAGGAGAAGGAGGTATAAAATACACTGGGAAAAGCACAAAGTGATTGCTGCTGATTCTAAATTCCTAAAATTGGAATAGTTACTGAAGCTAATACATTGGTAGAGCTGCTCTGTAGGCTGGCAGTGCTGCAGGATGAGGAATCTAGACAGGGGAAGCACAGTCCATGATAACTTGGGAGCTTCCAGAGGATATGCGAGTGCTGCTGGAAGGAATATTTCACACTTCCCAAATGGATGCTTTCAGCTGAAGGACAGGAACAACAGCAAAACAATCCATCTAGAGATGCATGTACTGTAACAGTGTTGTAAACCTTTGTACCACAGACTGGAATCAGAATAGAGAGGACTTCTTGTATACTTCCTCTGTGCATATCTCTATATGAAAATAGAGATACTACTATCTCTATTTTCATATTAAAATGCAAATTTTTGTCTTTATTTTACTGCTGCCAGTTTTCAAGTTACTCTTTTTCAATTTATTTGAACTGAGACAGTTCTTAATCTTTTTGTGCTGTTTCTCTGCTATAACAATACAGTCTCATGTGACTGCTTGACAACTCTAAATCCAGTTACATCTAATTTAGATCTTTTAGAATGGTTTCACACAGCTCCTGTATTTGTCTCATGCCTGAGTACTGACATACAGTCAACTTGAGCTGGCTCCCTTTTGATAAAAGCTTTCCCAGGCCAGGATCATTTCAATAACTAGTTTTAATATAATCTGAAGTAGTTTTTGTCTGAAGTAAATGAAAAAGCTACCACCAACTTTCCTGAAACATAGGGAGATTATAACTTAGGGCCACATTATCTGCTCTAAGAAGCAGTTAAATGTCTATAGTTTGCAAAAAAATATTTTTATTACATAATTTTGTTCTTTATAGTCTCTCTAAACACAAGAAGGATTATTTGTGCAATCCCAGAATATGCATCACTAGTTGATTCATGTAACATGATAGTAGAAGACTTGGCCAGAATAGCCAGGTATTCTGAGGTATTGGACATGGTCTTCAGTTCTCTTGTTCTCTTTTATTTAGTGCTGGAGATTAAAAGGAGATATGTTGTGTATTTTAGCTTTTTGTGGATTAGTGATTTATGGGATTGGAATAAAAAGGAACCTTTGGGCTGGAGAGGCTGTTGGCACTAGCAGGCATTTGCAGAAAAATGACCTTTGACTTGTTTGGTTCTCTCATAGATACTCAAAGAATGTTAAGAGGCTGAGGGAAACTTGTCTAGGGCTACACTACAAATGTGGCTGCCATGTGGTTTCCTACCATTTAGTGTCAGGAGAAATTCACCTGAGGGAGGAATTTTTGTGATTCAAGCAAGGGTGGCTCAATGTTCGTGAATCTGGACCATGTGGTCCAGGTTCCAGTGTTAAATGACAGAATAATAAGATCACAGCAAGGGCTCTGGTCTTTTATGTATGCAATTCTGAATTGGGTCAGTGGCTAGTAAAATAGCAATAAATAAAAATAAAATTTGAATTCCAACTAGACACACCCAATATTAAGGGCTGTAGCAATCACCTTACAGTTGCACTTAAGCATAATTTCTAAAAGCTCAAGGCAGTCTAGAACCCAGCTAGTTTTCAAAGTACAATACTTGAAGGGCTCCTGTGAAAAGCAGGACGGTTCTTTCTAACCCTCAACAAAATAAGCAACTGTGAACTTCTGCAGAACTCCTGGTTGCACATTTAAGGCTGTACATGATGCTGTGTAAGGCTCTGATGCTGTTGGGATACTGTGAGCAGCTCAGAATCCAGGTTGTGTTAATTGGCACTTGCATGATTTGTGTCTCCCTCACTGAACATTTCAGTAGGTCTCACTCCTCAGAAAGGTAGGAGAGAACCTGGATTTAGCAATTCTGCTTTTATTGCATTTCGTAGGAAGGCTCTTAATCCCCTGGATATAGCAAAGAAGCCACATTTGACAATGCACCCCTTCTGTTTCAGAGAATTTCTGATACAAGGTTGAAAAATTATGTTGTAAACAAGAAAAGAGATCTTCAAGCAACAAAGCAACTTTCTGTCTCCCTGCCGACTCCCAGTTTGTAATGACTTCTTGTGATGGCTGTCATATTGTTCTAATAATTGTTATTGTAACTTAAGCTCAGCCAGTACATTGAGTTCTTTAGGCTGGCATTTTGACTGAGTTTGAACAGAATGCAGAATTGGTGAGCTGAGAAACTCGTGAACCAGCATAATGAACACCGCACAGGGAAAAATAAAAACTGTGATTAAGACAGCTATGAATAGAAGAAAAGAAACACTGCCTCCCAGTCTGTTCCTTGGGAGTGATTTCCTCATAGCAGGAAGGAACATCAGCAAAGTGAGATCACTGTGCCCAAGGGCACAGCAGCCAGGCATTTTTGGGGTTGATGAGTGAAGCATGAGGTAAGCAGGCTGCAGAACCAAGGAAGCAAGTCAGAGGCTACAGCTTTTTTTTTTTTTTTTTTGGGGGGGGGGGGGTGGTGGCTAAAACAACCCCAAAAATCATCCAGGCAGGGTCAGCAGAATCGGACCAGTGACGTAGATCTCAGTGGATGAAAACGCTCCTGTGGAGAGCAGGATCTTCTCCAAACCACCTCAGTGCAGGTAGGCTTGCCAGTGCAGCTTGGCCAACAGACTGCTGTGAAAAATCTAAGAAAGGTATTTCTGACCTGCTATTCCAAATCTATGACAAGTTTCACACATCCAGACCTTCCTCTTGTGCCACAAGTACTCCAGGTGAACTGTTCTGACCTCATCAGTCTGCAGGTTTCTGTCCTTCACCTTCACCTCCTGCTGATAAGCAGGGTCACAGCAATCTCGTATCCTCCCTGAGGCTGATCACAGCATGTGCTTTATTAACTCAAACTCCTGGCACTTGTTCCCTTTTCCTACTTGTGTGTCAGGATGGGTTTTATAAATTCTGTTTCATTTCCTAAAGCCTTAAAAAGCATTCCAAGCTTATCTTCCCTGCAGTCTCTGTGAGGCCTGAGGCTCGTGCTGCACTTCAGTGCTCATGTACCTGGCCTGCCTTCTTCCAGTGGTATTTTCCTTCTTGGTGCCAGATCACCTCTCTTACTTTGCCTAAGGCCATTTTCAGCCTGCCCTTGCCAGTGCCTACAGCCTGGTGCCAGACTGTGCTCCTGAGCACCAGGTGCAAGATCTGTTGCCAGCTCTCACCCCAGAGGTGAAGGAGAGGTAACTGCAGAAATATCTCCTTACTGAGAAGGAGAAATTCTCACTTCACTGCTGCTCTTGGTTTGCCAGGTCTGTGGAGTGGCTTGTTTTGTGTCATGGGTGGTTTTTCTGGAGCTATGATTGCAAGGCTGAGACGGGATCATTTCTTGGTCGAATGGTCACCGATCTTCCCAGT
This sequence comes from Aphelocoma coerulescens, assembly GCF_041296385.1. NCBI lineage: Eukaryota > Metazoa > Chordata > Aves > Passeriformes > Corvidae > Aphelocoma > Aphelocoma coerulescens. Next base: position 58,305,943 of record NC_091019.1, read on the forward strand.
GGCTCCCCAGCCAACACAGCCAGCTTTGAGATGCCATTTCCATTGTTCCCAGAATGGTCATCAGTGCTGCACAGAGCCGAACCCTCAGCTTTCTGGCAGAACTAGAAAAGGCAAGGAGTAACAGTCTGAAGCCTGAGGAAAACCAGGGGTGGCCAACCTCTCTTGCAAAGTGGTCCACCTCCTAATTCTGCTACTGTCATATCAGGATTTGTCTCAGCATTTGCACTGGTGTTTTAGCAACTGAGTGTTTCTATGAGACTTGACACCTCTGACAGACATACAATTACAGTGGATTCACCACCTTTTAACATGGAAATACCTCCATGCCACTGTCGGCTCAGTGAGCCCTCTGCTGGACAGAGGAGTTTTGGTCCCATCCACCCCTCAAAGAAAGGGGAGTTAAACTTGTACAGCCCAGTGTAAAAGTTTAACAGCATCTGCTTCTCATCCTCGTGTCCCTTGTCGCTCTAATCCGTGACTCATGGGGCTGCAGGCTGAGAACTGATGGCACAGCATGAACTCTGACCTGGGTATTCTCTGACAGCAGATCAAACACAGAAGAACTAAAAAAAAAACCCCAAAATTGAAAAAAACCTAAGTACTTTTTTAGCTCACGGTCAACTATTGTGAATGCTGGATGTGCACCATGCCTCTCAGGAAACTCCAATTGTTATTATATTATTATTAACCACTAATTACTAAACTAATTCGTTGAGACTAGATACCTGTCTTCTAGATAACTGAATTTGGTAAGAAGAATGATCTTACTTCTGAGGTATATTAATCGACATGTAACTGCCAAAAAAAAAAAAAAAATTACAAATTAGTAATTTAGTTGAGTATTTCAAGTAGAATGTTGCTTGGGTATTTTGCCAGTCCAAAGACCCAATATCTTGATTAGATATTAACACTGCTCTCTCCTCACCACTGAGCCAGTTGCACAGTCAGAGAGGGTTGTCAGGTTGATCAAGTGTGATAAATATGTGGTGACTACTCCTAACTGTCTGTTTGACCTTCATATGTCTGGAAGTAACTTCCAGATCTATTTGCTCCACCACTTTTCCAGGGATTGAGGTGAGGTTGACCAGTCTCTAGTTTCCCATCTCCTCTTCCTTCTCACCATTCTTGAAGTTAGAAGTGACATTTGCTTTCTTCCACTCCTTGAGAACCTTCCCCTGCTTGCCATGACCTTTTAAAAGTTATTAAGTGTCCTCAAATGGCATCAACCACTTCCCTCAGCTCTTGTGAGTGCAGCCCATCAGGTTCCAGGGACTTGTCAGGGTCTGGTTTATTTAAATTTTCTCTAAACTGATCCTTCTCCAGTGGCAGGAAGTCTTCCTTGTCCTGCATCATACAATGGCCTCAGGTGCCTGGGATTCCTAAAGGCAGATATAACCAGTGAAGACTGAGAAAAAGTTGGCATTGTCAGCTTTCCCATGTCCTTTGTCACCAAGTGCCCTGCCAGTCACCAGTGGGCCCACCTTTTCCCTAGTCACCTTTTGGCTGCTTATTTACCGTAGAAACTTTCCTTGTCGAACCCTCATATCCCTCTGTAAATTCAATTTCAGGTGGGCCTTGCCTTTCATAACAACATACCTGCATATTCTGGCAGTATCTCTACATTCCTCCTGGGACACCTTGTCCCTTCTCCCACCTCTTGAACACTTTTTATGCTTAATTCTTACCTGGAATTTCTTGCTCATTCATGCAGGCCTGCTTCTACCTCTGCTTGGTGTCTTCCTTGTTGGAATAGACAGTTCTTGAGATCAGAGAAGGTGATCCTCAAGAATAGGTCAAAAATGTATGGAGATTTCTTAAGAGTGTCATTATTTTTGATGGATGATCTAGCTAGGCAATCACCTCAGCTGTTGTGAATTAATATAAACAAAGGTTCACCAGAGGTCCCAGAATGCCTGCAGGAAGACTATTTGCTGGACTTGATTTTGAGACAGCAGTTAGCTGGTGCATGCTGAGATCTCAGTATTGGTCACACACAACAGTGTTTTCCTTTCTCAAGATCAAACAAACTCCACAAATCTTCGTTTTAGAGAAGAGGGTTTCACCTTTGGTTAGCAAGCTGCAGCTTTTCTGTAGTCTCTCCAAGACAATTCTGTTCACTTGGCCATCATCTGTGTGACTCTAACAGCCCTTTGCCTCGCCCAGTTCTCACTGTGGGCACATCAGAGTTCTGCAGCAGGAGGTGGTCACTGTAATTAAACCTGAGACACCTGACCATGGGTCAAGCAAGGCAGAGCCTGTTGGGACTGCACTTGTCGTGGCCCATAAAGTCACCATCCCTTTATTAGTCAAATTCCATCCCTGGCATTCCTTTTCCTGGTAACTCAATTTTCTCTTTGCACTGTAAACAAAAACTCTTGTAAAATCCGTGGGCAAGCTTCCAGAATAGGTAGCTCAGGTGCCAAGAGCAGCACAGCTGTGGTAGGAAAGGTCAAAGCAATGAACAGGACATACACGCACTCACCTGTACCTCCTAAAATGCCATCCAGCTAAAAGAGGCCAGTCCTGTTTTCTCTGGAAATGGATCACTTCACATTGACATCCACTGTCACCTTGATTTCCCCACTCACAGTCCCTGCAGAGAGCACAGCTGCCATGGTGCAAGCGGCCCCAGGCTCAGCAGGACTCAGTTGGGTTCATTCAAACCACCCTAATCCCTACATACAGACTTTGTGGGGAAGGAATGGTGAAATTTCCAACTGTGTTGGATACACCCTTTTCTATTTTGCTATTCATTGTAACAAGTGACTCTCCTGAAAGAACAGAGCAAGTGCTGTGCAGCACTGTTGTTGTGAAGTAGTTGAGCCTTGGCCCCAGCCAAACCATTTTTAGTTATTTTTACCAGAGCCCTCAGAGTGGGACCAGGCTGGAATTACCCTCACTGGCTTCACCTGGCCTTTCCACCTTCAGCTGCAGCACATCAGCTCCAAGAGGGTTTATAAGCTCCAGTCTGAAGGTTTGAGGGGAGAGGTGGGGTAGGCTTATATCTGTTCTTTGTTGTCTTGTTTGGATTTCCTGGACCAACTTGGCTGCTGATCACTGGATGGGTTTTGTTGCTGTCACCATTTCAATGCTGCTTGCCTGGATCGGGAGCCCCACCTATTAGAGCCCTTAGGAATTCATCAAGGACTGGAAGGTAAACTGTGCTAAATTGGAAAAGAATGGGGAAAGAAGAAGCTGAAAAGCTAAATACCAAGATAGCAAGGAATAGATAAAAAAGGACTGTGCTGCACTAGATTAAAACCAATCATATGATTAGAAAAGTGTGTGTGGAGCTCATGGACAAAATAGAGAGACCAATCAAGCAATGTGAGATCTCATGCACAGCAGTTGCAAAATGTATATGTACTGTATTGTGTAAAAGTTGTAAAATGTATAAGTAGAGTAGTATGTAAAAGTATGTAAAATGTATAAGTAGTGTATTAGGTAAAAGTTGTAAAAGGTGTAAGTGAGATAGATAGGTAGTGTGATATGTGGAAGTTATAAGTTATAAAATGTATAAGTAAGTGAACTGTATAAGAATGTATAAGTAAGCAAAGTGTATAAGCAAGGTATTATGTCAAAGTTGTGAGATGTGTGAGTGGAGTGTATTTTAAACAATAAGAAGCTTCTGTGTAATCACTGATTTGCTGATCAGAAGGCATGAGTTCCCACACACTGTCAAGAATCAGTCGAGGAACCAGGGGTGACTTTCCCCTCATCTTTTGGCAACCTCTGTGCACTGGGGGTATCAGCTGGCACAGCTCACAGACGCAGGGTGAAGGTCACTGGCACTTTGAAAAGAAGGAAAGACGGAGGCTGAATTTTGGAAGGAGTCTGGGCACTCCAGGCACCACGTGCCTTGGAACAGTCTTTCTCTCCTGAGACCCACAGCACATTCATTTCTGTTCCCCAGCTCCTCTTTCAGCCTCATCCAGTGTGCTTCATGGGTGGCCCTTAAAGATGCAGAAAGCCCTAAGAAGAACCTTGAAGCTTTGCTACATGGTCAGTCTCTGCCCAATCCTGATCTTCCTCTGTCCTTCACCTGTTTCAAGCACCAGCTCAGGAACAAAGTGATACTTTTGTGCTGCTTGCTTTGCTTTTCATCATTTTCTGTGTCTTTAACACTCCTCTGTGTTCAGACGTTATCTTCTGCCACCATCTATCTACTGCACAATCAAAACCATTCCAGCTCCCAAAACCCCTCCCAGGTAGATGAGATTCTCTCCCATCTTGATATTCATGCATGATTTATCTTGCTTCAAGCAGAATTATTCTACCTGCAGCAGGCAGAGGAAAAGAGGGAACATGTTTTCTTCTGGCTTGCTGCTTTCTTTTTCCACTGTTCTAGACAATGACACTCTGAATTGTTTAAAGTAGGCCTAAGCTCAACCAGCAGATTTGGAGAGTCCATTGCCTTCATGAATATGTTAAATACATAAGAATTTTAAGAGCCAAAAAGGTTTTCTGATAGTAGTGGGTGAACTGGAATACCATAAATAAGAGAATGCACTGACAGTCTGAAACACACATCACAGGTATGGGACCAGAGTTCCCTTCTGCATTATGGACAAACCCCCACAAATTTACATGAAATAAATTCAGAAGCATAGCTTGAGATCTGTTGGACTATTAAGTCACGCTAGTCCTTGACATGCTCTTAGCTTCTGGAAACATCAGCCCTTCTCATTTTTAAAATCCAATTTCCCTCGTTAAAGGCACACATCTCTCAGGTAAGAGATAAGAGGTGGCTTAATCCTTGTCTGTACATGCTTTTGGGAAAGCCTCTCTGTTCCAGCTTCTTGGTAAAGTCTTTTTTCCCCTCTTGTTTTTTTTTATAACAGCATTCTGCATTGTTCAGATGTTGGGACATAGAACTCTGAATGACATCCCTGGATTAGAGAAATGAACTCAAGCAAATTGCACAGATATCTAGGAGGGACTCATTGCTCAAACAGAAGTGTGGAGGGCAGAGAATAAAGTGGTACAATTTATAGAGAAGCCATCAATAGAATTCACAAGAAATAAGAGATGTCTTAAAAGAGATTTTCTGGACATGGCTGAAAATCTGAATTTGGCTGAGAAGCAAAGTGGCATTCAATAGCAGAAAGTGGTTATTTAATGTTCTGTATCTAATAGCATCCCATACCTTAGAAGGAATACAAGGGCACTCACTAGTTGCAAGCAATTTCTGCCATCACAGCAATTACTTCTTAATCTATCCATCAATACCTATGAAATCATACTTTTAAGTGTTGTGAAGGGTAACCATGTCTCTTTGATAATGTTTGACTGACACCACCCATTTAATTTATCTAAGCCTGTGAGCAGCCAAGATGTATTAATTACTTTTAGTTACCGTTTCGAAGCTGACAAAGTAGAAAGGTCTGTCTTCACATTATCCTTGTCCTGACCTATTCTGACTCCTAAGACCTTAGCTGGTGTTCTGGTCCTGCTTTTCCTTAATTGATAAATTGTGTTATAGGTGGGAAAGCTGAAATGTCAAGACTAAGATGATAGAACTCATTACATTTTGTAAAGGACGTTTAAAGCTAGTCAAGTATGGAGCAACAGCTCAGGCCAAAGGCAGATGTGGTGCTACCCCACTGTGGAATGCAATCCAGCTAACTTCTAAAAAAGAAAAATGTAGGGTTGTGTTGTTTATTTTTCCTTTTACAAGATGCATTAGATCTTGGGAGTTTGCATAAATAAATTTTGAGTGTAAACCAGGATAAAAAGCACCTTGTAAGGTGCATAGAACAAGGAAAATAACCTTACTTTTTTTTTTTTTTTTTTTTTTTTTTTTTGCCAGAAACATTTTCAAGAGATGATTATTCTGTGAAAGAAAGTGTTGAATTTCTGACCAACTCTAGTAATCCTGCTCAAATGGAACTTCTGTTTTGTTCTTTCTGGAGAGAGTCCCACAGAACCTAAAATGACCTTTCTGTAGCGTTTGAAACTCTTCATCACATTCTTTTCATGTGATCTTGATTACATTTTTTACTCTTGAGTAGCACAGGGAAAAGAGTACACAATTAAAGATGCTTTGAGATCTGTGCTAGAAATATATGAAGGAAGTGGAATGTGTTTCTTTGATACATAACAAGAATTAGATGCAATTTTTTCCTTCTTTTGAAAAAAGTGTTTCCCTGCAGCAGACACAAAATATTTGTTTATTTAAAAAATTTTGTTGTGGATCTGTCAATACACACAGTGTACTCCAGCAGCTGGAGTTACTACACAGTTTTTTTCTGCCTTCAGACACTGCTGGGTTTTGTTCAATAGCCTACAGTATAGATAAAAAAATCTAAGTAGCAGCTGTGCAAAAAGGGCTTGGGGGTCCTACAGACAGGTCATGTGTGAGGCAGCAAAGGGTCCTGGCAGTGATGAAAGCGAAGGCTAGGCTGCACTAGCAGGACAGCTACAGCCAGCAGACACAGGGCAGTGATTACTGCCCTCTACTTAGCACTTGTGAGACCACATCTGGAATTCTGTGCCATGTTTTGGGCTGCTAAGAGAGAGATTGACAACTTAGGGGGAGAATATAAAATTTATTTCTGTTGGAGTACTAAGTTGTAGAAATTGGAAGTAAAAGAAATTGCTTGGACTATCCCACAACCCCTATTTTTACTTTGAAATTGAGTTACAGTTCATTTAGAAGGTGCAGTGCAGGGTACAAATTCAGTTCATATGACTGGGAGCCAAAAAAATCCCTACCACTTTCCTACGGGAAGCATATGCTTCCTTTGACTTACTGAGTAAATCAGGCACTTAAGTAACAGGTTTAGCCTCGAGGTATTTGTGCAGCAGCTACTTCTCAGCAGTTACTGTCCCCAGTAACTGCTCATTGGGTTTTAGCCAGTTGCTTTGCTGATTTTGCTTTATAGTTGGCCAGTAGTAAGAAATCTCATGACAACAGACCTAAAGATTTATCAGATTTCCTTGAAAACAACTTCAGCCTCCTCACACTGGATCTCCCGCCCAATCCTCAAAAGACACTACCATATACTTTTCAAACACAATACTTAGAAGTAAAACCAGTAGCTGAACTCGACAATACAGGGTTTAATACAGTTTCTTTTATATGAGAGCTTAATCTGCCCCCCTTCCCACAATCTCTTCAAGTACCAGTATAAGGTACACATTTCTATCTTTTTCTGTAAAATACCTGTAACATCACCTTTTTTCACTGTGCCTCCTCACTTCCTTTACCTGCAAAATTGCTAACCCAGATGTATCTGCTGTTCCTACCTAAATGTGAAACCCTAAATTTGTGTTTAGTTCTGAAGCTTAATGTTTCTATTTTGAAGTATCTGCGTTGAAGACAGCCTTGTATGTCTCAAAGCTTAGGATGACTGTTACAGGGAGACGGAGGAAGATCTGAGAAATACCTGGCACATTGTTGGTAACAGACAGGTGAATATATGAACTGGAGCTCAGTTACACCTATAGTCAATTTCAGTAGCATGATATTCAGCTCCTGGTGATAGCCAGCTTTTTGCAGATAAGGCAAATGACAGCAGAGATGATCATCAGGATAAAACAGACAAATATTCAGAGCTTCTGAGGTTGGTATAGTAAGCTTGTCCCTCCTCTTTTCTCTTATTTCGTTTTCAGAGGTCTCAGCAATATGGATAGAGATGGTATCATCCCCCACACACCTGTGCATCTCTGCTTGTTTCACCCTGAGCACTTCTGGCAAGACTGTAGGAGTTATCTTTCACAATGCCATGTTAGATCTGGCATCTATCTTTGAGGGTGAATGTCCTTCAAGGGACGGAAGAGCTCAAATAATGGAGTTTGTGAGCTGACCAACATGATCTGATGGTCATCTCTGCCCAGGGCAGAGCCATTGAAGCTGTAGGTGATCTTTAAGGTCCCTTCCACCCCAGTCATTCTATCATCCTATGGTAATATTGCCAAACTACAGGAGAAGACTGATTAAGTAAGAGATCAGTCTGAATAGATTGTGGGTTTGCAGGCTGCAAAAAACCCCAACCCTCACCTTTGCTCAAGGAGATCTTTCCTGCACAACCCTTGTGTTCTGTGTTACAGCTGTACACACATCAGGCACTGTGGTACCTGGCTTGTCCTCCTTTGGCCCAGGGATGGATGTGCAGCCTGAGGTTGAAGATTTCCCTTCTTGTGAGAAAATCTAGATGGAAGTCGAGGGTGCAGATTAGGAAGCTGGAATGGAGGGGCAGGGGTGCTGCCCATGCCACGCCTCCTGCTTCGGGAGACGCTGGATATGCAGGAGTCGCCTCTGAGGCCAGGTAAGCAGGGGCAGTTCCCACCTTCTTCCTCATGAAGGACAACGAGGACGAAGCAGGTGCTGTCGCCGGGCTGACCCTGAGCCCTGTGTCTCCTCTCTCCTCCCCGGGTCCACAACGCGCCGCTGCTTTTGGCTTCTCCTCCAAGCATGAAGGGCTTTGACGTCTCCCGGCGCTGGCGCTGCCCCGCGGAGCAAAGTGCAGGGGGCGGTGCCGGGGCTGCCCCGCCGCGGCCCCGCTGCCCCTCACGGCCGCTCCCCGCGCTCGGGCGGGCGGGCACGGCGGCTCTCCCCGCCCCCGGGGCAGCGGGAAGGGGCGGCCCCGACACCTCCCTCCCGCCCCTAGAGCGCCCGTTGTCCGCACGGCCGGGAGGTAGCGGATCGTGCGGCGCGGGATGGAGGCGGCGGCCGCGGGACAGCCGCGCTCTCTGCTCAGAGCCCTGGCCAGGCCCCGGCCCCAGGAGCGCCCCGGCTGCTCCCCGGCCCCCTCCGCTAAGGCCGAGGCGCGGGTGCTGGTCATCAACACGGGCGGCACCATCGGCATGGTGCAGGACGTCAAGGGTGAGGGGCCGGCGGCGGAGGGGTGCCGGGGTGGCTGCGGGGAGCGGGGCTGGCCGCGACCATGGGGCCGGGGCTGCCTTGGCACGGAGCGACCGCGGGGACCCGGCGCGGTTTGCGGTGCGGCATCGCTGGTGCGAGAGGCTCCCTCTAATCCCCGGTTCCCGTCAGCTGGGTCACTCGGTGGCTCAGCTGATGGGCATCCTTGTGAGCGTCACAGCGAGCAGCAGCGGCTTTTGGCAGAGGACAACGTGTTTCCTGCAGCGTGAGTCCTTTCTGCCCTACCTCGCGCACTGAAAATGAAACTAATGTAATCGCACTAGTTATGCAGGCTCTTTTTAGCTCAAAATGAGCCACTGTCACCGGCCACCCAGAGAGCGTGTGCCTGGCATTCCTGCTGGGAAGAGCGTGGGCCGCTGGAGCTGTTGGCCGTGACAAGGATTTTCCAGTGGTGACCTGGCAGGCGCAGCGGATGCAAGTGTGGCAGCTGCCAGGTGTCAGGGTGAGCGAGATCAGATGCAGTGTCAGTGCTCACCTGCCTTGGGACAGGTTTCTGCTGCTCTCCCACCAGCCTGTGCCTTCCTTCATGAAATCACTGAAGAGTTCTGCCTTACCCTAACCAAGAGAGGGGGAGACTTCGATGAAAAGGCTAGATATGCTGAACTCTCTCCCAGCAGCTGGAAAATGTTTACATCCAAAACTGAACACTGGGATGTGCCAGTATAATGCCTGAATTTTATCTCAAGGCTTCTTAGGTACCTACAGGTATATGCTGTGTATTCTTAGGTGCCCCTAAATGTCAGCAGAAAGGTGCCCAAACTCACCTGACACCTCCGCAGGCTCCCAGTCCAGCAGCTGGTTGGAGTGGCACCTAAGCACCCCTTGATCATCATTCAACAGGCACAGATCCAAAGAGATACCAGAAACATCAACCCATTAATGTGTCCAGGGAAAAGAACGGATTTCAGTCAGGTCTGACTTGATGTAGGGCTGTGTTGGGTTAAGGGGAAACAGGGTAACATAAGAGTGGCAGTGAGAGGGAAACAGTCCAGTTTTGATCAGTATCCATTTAGTTTCTTTCCTCGTTTACTTGGACGGCAGTGGAGCGTGCCAGGGCTTCCACAGCTTATGTCTGTCTTGATTCAGAAGCATGGGTACTTGTGATCCCTACTAGAGTTTCATGCCCCTGCTGGAAATACTGTCTCTGCTTTCATTTGTAGGATTAAAACACTTGGGGCTTCATCTTGGAGCTGCCTAGACTTGATTTTTTTAAAATACATGTCCTTTCTTCTCAGAAGATGGTGAGTGGCTGATCCTTATTATTGTAGTAAAGATGCTGTAAGGTGTTCTTTGTTTTTTATGGCTGTCATCTTTGTTTTTAATCTGTCAAAGATGTAAAAAAAAAAAAAAGTCCATCTTTCAATGACATGTGGTGACTTGTCTTTCTCAGTTTGCATTGTTTATACTAAAACAATTTCCTACTTTTGTTGCCTCAGCTTTCTAAATACCTCTTTTAAGTAAATACATTATAATCATGTGTCTCATGCTTTTATGAATGAACTTTATAACCTCTTCTCATCTTGTATTTTTTTTCTTTTGCTTAACACATATCAATCATTAAAGCATGTGCAAACAATCTAACAGCTATGATCTAATGATGCTGACTTGCTGCATCCTGGTGAGGGTTTTGACCTGCTTTTCATACCCCCATCTAGCTGCAGAGCAGCCAGAGTACCTCTTTCAGAATATTTGGCAGTCTTGAGTGTTCAGACAGAAAGGGCATGGGAAAGGCAGCATGCTTCAAGGGAAGATACAATAGATGCTCATTTCTTCTATTAATCAGTGGATGGAAAGTGCCTGTTTTCAGCCCTTCCTAGAACTACAAGTGTTTTACTTCAAGCACAGTGAGCAGAAGTAGCTCATCTGGCACCTCCAGCACGTCTTGGACCTGTTGGAATTTCTGCACACCTGCATGTTAACTGTGCAGGAGTCATTTTCAGAGGATGAATAGTCTATTTCAATTTGTGTGAGTTGGATGACAACCAGATTCAGGTGCAGACTCTCTCAGTATACATGTTTTTGCTGTCAGGCCACTTCAGTGCATTTTTAAAGTTTCTTACTCCTACTTATTTCCTCCTACATCAGTTTCTTTTGGCTTATCAGTGGCTCATTTCAGAAAGAGAACCTTACTGCACTCCAGAGTGAGGTTACTGTGATAGTGATCTTTCCATCAAGTTTGTGCTGGTGCCTTCAGGAAGATCTTTTCCTTGGGCATGTGGGCTAGGTCTCTTTCCTAGCTTTTACCTGTAAAAAGGAAAAAAATCCTCAACAAATCCAAGTAGAGCTAAGCTAAATACCCCTAGAAAGATTGCTTATCTTGGAATAGTCTGCTTAGGTGACTTAGTTATTTATGTGTCTTTTTTAGACATACTAGATTGTCAAAGGACTGGCTGCTGTGGTCCAAACCTTTTTCTGTTTGAAATCTATGTACCTCACTTCTGAAAGCTCCAAGTACTGTAGCTGCTGAAATTAGTATTTTTGTTCCCTGTTCTCTGCAGCAGCACAGGTTGTAGGGTACCTTGTTTGGCAGGTGGCTATAACTGTATTATCTATAGCACCAGAGTGAAAAGCAGAGTCCAGGACTGTAGGTGAGACAGAACTATGATTGTTCTCCTCGGTCACAGGTGCCTGTTTGCTGTTCTGCCTTTGTCCACCCGCTCTGTGATGCCAGGGCTGGCCAGCTAACAAGGGTAAGGACAGAAGTTGATGAGAGCTATTTGGACAAGTCACACAGTCTGCCTCTTCTCTGCAGGGGTGAAGTTGCTTCAAATACTTGGTCAACAAGCTTGGCTCACAAAAGCTGTTTTCCATGCATAATAAAGCAGAAGTGTTCTTAAAACTGTTGCACTTGATTTCCTCTGTGTTTGCTTCTTGAAGCTGTACAGCAGAAATCACTGCTAGAGGTGGATGCATGTGGGGGGCTGCAGAGGTTGTAAGTGGGTCATCTTGGATACATCTGCAGAATGCCTTGAAAAAAAGGTTTGCATTCACTGCAAGCAATTACAGAAAAATCCTGACAGATTTGTGATTAAGAGATGAGGAGCTGCCGTTTATAGAGAAGGGATTAAAGACAATTAACTTACATCAGCTCTCCAGTTCCTGTGGCAAATACAAAAAATAAACAGTCTAATCCATTGTTGATATTCAGAGCAAGATGAACACTGGGCAAACAGAAGAATAATCAGGAAACACCCAGGAAGCACTTGAATCTGGGCTGTGTTTCTGAGCCAAAATGACTCAATGCCCAAGTGCAGCAGAAGTGGCCATTTGTGACTAAGCTAGGAACATCCTTAATAGGAAAAGCAGGGATTATAGCTGAATGAATGAAACATCCAAGGCTTGAAAGTGTTTTAAGTATATTTTGTAAAACTAAGTATTCTGGCAGTAATCCAAACAAATCCACTAAAATGCTGTTGCTGTCCTTTGAGGAAGTTGGCTATGAAGAGGCCTCCTTCTTCATTTAAGGCAAGCCAGGAGGGAGATAAAGGAGTTCTTAAGTATTTTTCCGTCAGCTTGGAAAGTAAATGGAAAAAGATAGAAGTACTGTTGAAAATATTTTCTGTGTTTTGAGTATTTTAAAAAAAACCTTGCTGTTTGAAGGTGAACCAAAAATAATTAGATGCTAACTTGGATGAGAATCATGTTTAAATAAACAGAACTAGGAAGTAGGAGAGAATTCCCCGGCCTCAAATTAGAAATAACTTGAACTAACAGAAGTAGAATAATGAGGTTTAATAGTTTATTTTCCTTGTGAACAGATGATATGAAACACTGATATTAAACTGAACTTGACAGTAGAATTTTGAAGTCCAGAAGGAAGTACCTTGGAAGCTCCTTGAAAGAAAATTATCTCAAGAAGTCAGACTTCAGAAAAACAGGGTGGTTTCTGATTCTGGATGGCAGGGCTGTCCCTGTCGTTCCTGAAACAGGGAATTGGGAGATGAGTTGCAGGTTAGGTTCACAGGTGAACTCAGTTCTGTGATGCTGAGGACTGTAACATCAAAACATTAGGTGTCTTTCTGGCTAACAGAGAATGGCATGCAGATTCTGTATGGAATACCTGGTTGCAACCAGGACACCTGCAGGCCCACCAAACACTAAATGTGTTCTTAGGGTAGTTTAAACAGCAGCTGTTTTATGGTCCCTGCCACAGACAGACCCCATCACGGGCAGGGAGAGGGAGAGCAGAGTTTGAGAGGCATCCACGCTTTTAACTTTTTCTATTCAGTGGTTTATGCACCTTTTTAGCTTTTGTCAGTTCAGATGTTCAGTTCTAAACCTACTAGTGGAAAGTTACCTAGTATATATCACAACTTGATAGTACAAAATGATGCTGAGTGATTTTGAAGTCTTCTGCTGCTAAGTAGTAATAGTATCTATGGCAAATGTGGAAGAGAATGGTAGGTTTCTGCTACAGTTGCAAAACTTGGCTCCCTGTCCCTGCTTCTGATCAGTGTTTGCAGGCAAGCAACAATGAAAAATCGGTAAAAGCATAAATGTTTGATGTGGAGATTTGAAACATTATTTCTCTTAAATAAAGGATTTATTTCTCTTAAATAAAGGATTTATTTATATCAAGTCAAAAGAATAACTGCATGAATATTTTCATGGTTTTAAACTAACAATAGACTGTTTAATTTGGAAGGATGGGCAAACTGCTGTGTAGCTTGACTACTTCCCTCCTTACTGTGCCACTCGCTCCCTTTCCATCCCTGCTCCTTTATTTACTTCCTTTATTCTTTGTTTTTAAGGGCTTGCTCCTGAGGCCAATAAATTAGTAAACAGCTTGAAAACCATGCCGATGCTGCACGATGAGGTGTATGCCCGGGAAACAAAACTGAACAACTGCCATGAATTCCCAGAGAACACATTGGTGCTCCCGTAAGTACAACTTCCTCGGGGCGAGGAAGGGTTAGCAGGTGTCTTGTTGTTTTTCAGGTAATTACATCTCTAGACATTTGACATGAAGAATCCATAATGAGATTAGCAAAAATGGTTCTGTTAGTTCAAAAGAAAAAGGTCCACCATGTTTGATGTGATAGAAAATATGTGTTTGGATATATTTGCAATGAAGTGCCTTAGAACTGCCTGAGAAATGACTTTTAAGTTAGGCTACAAATAACCATTCTGGGCAGTCCATTCATGGATTTTTTTTTTTTTTTTAAATATTAACTTGCTGCTGTGCAAACATACAAGTATTCTACAGAAACTAAGAAAACTGTATCTACAGCTCCGTGGGAATTATCTTCAGCATATATCTGAAAAAGTAGCGTGTAATTAATGCATCTGTGAATATGCCTCATGCTTTGATTCTGCAGGCCTTCTGTTTTTGAAAGCCCTAAAAGCTGATTGTTTTTCCCAAATTTATGCAACATTATGATAATAAGTGATGGGCTTATAATTAATCTGCATTGCTTCTTAACTGTTGGGCAATGATTAATAAGCTTATAGATTTTATTTAGAGGGCAGTATGCTAATTTGAAATATTCCCTAGCTGTGATGAATGACTGTACCCCTGTAAATGTGCTAACTTTGCACAAAGAATGATTTTACACAGTTGCTCAAAAATAAATGGGACCATAGCTGGTGTGCTATAAAAGTAAAAATGGATATTCAGTAATCTTTAAAGAGAAAACGAGGATATTCAAAGAAAATACAAGGTTTGTTAAGTTTTTCTACTTTGTATTGAGGTCCCTATATAAAGCTTTAAAAGGTAACCACTTGAAAAGCAGATAGCAGGAAAAGGACTGAATGAAAAACTAATGGACTCCTGGTGCAGTAGTATTTATATGAATATACAGTTTGTGTTAAATATGATGCTTACACTAAGACAAATGGAGCTCTATTATGATGCTGTGCTTGAATAACTTTTGAATACTTAAGGGATTAGAAACATAACAGAACTATGCTATACACATAACAAAACCCCTGTGAGTCCTAAATATACTCCTCCTGGCACATCTTTTCTATGAAAACCAGAAAAGCTTAAAACAGTCATTCACTTCAAAAAACCTGAGGTTTAAAAACTAATCTTGTCTTGTTTTTCTGGCACTGCTGAGTGCTCTGGAGGTTATTTATGGCAATTTGCCATCTTGTCTTTCATGCTAGCTAAATGATATTTTAACTAAGTGGTTGAGAAATATTGTGAGTTCCTGAGGGGAGAAGATTTTCTGAACTTTGTATATCTGCATGTAATGTCAATATAAGAGGAATTACATGATCTCTTTTTAGAGAGAGGCATCAGAAGTTGAAGACAACTGGTTTCAGGTATCAGGATGTCATGTTTTATTTAAACAGCACATTCTCAGGAGAGCTTTCTTGTCACAGATTTTCAGCTGACTTCCAAAGTTACTCTTAGCATGTGTAAATGTGATATCCAGCAAGGCAGTTTTTCATGTGAAGCCTGACTTCTTAGGTACAGTATGTCAGTTTAAACACATTGTTTAAATGCTCTCTCTGCAGTATGCAACAGTCTTAAGGCTTCATGAGGGGAGCAGGTCTGCAGATTTTATTAGAAGCCTCAGGTGACTCGAAAATGGGAAATATTGTACCCAACTTTAAAAAGGATAGAAAGGAAGATCATGGGACCTGCTGACCTGTCAGCCTCCCCTCTGTGCAGGGGAAGGTCATGAAACAGATCCTTCTAGAAGCTCTGCTAAGGCACATGGAGGACAGGAAGGCGATTTCAGCTAGCACAGCTTTACCTGGACTTCTGTAAAACTTTTGATATGGTCCCCTACAACATCCTTCTCTCTACATTGGAGAGAGATGGATTTGATGGGTGGATTGTTAAGTGGATGAGGAAGTGGTTGGATGGTTACAGCCAGAGAGTGGTGGTCAATGGCTCAGAGTCATGATGGACATCAGTGACAAGTGGTATCTCTCAGGGGTCTATACTGGGACCAGTGTTATTTAATATCTTCATTAATGACACAGACAAAGGGATCAAGTGCAGCCTCAGCAAATTTGTAGATGACACCAAGCTGAGTGGTGCTGTTGACACACCTGAAGGATGAGATGCCATCCAGAGGGACCTGGACAAGCTGGAGAAGTGGGACCATGGGAATCTCATGTGGTTTAACAAGACCAAGTGCTGGTGCTGCACCTGGGTCGGGGCAATCCCTGGTATCCATCCAGGCTGGGGATGAACAGATCAGAGCAGCCCTGCCCAGAAGGACTTGGGGATGCTGGTAGATGAGAAGCTGGACAAGACCCAGCAATGTGCACTCACAGCCCAGAAACCACTGATGTCTGCCTCCCAAGTTGTATTTATTATTAAATTAAATTTAGGTATTTATGCTTTAAACCACATCAAGCCATGAACTTCTAAACTTGTAATTTAATTTCCAGATTCAAGATATTTTTCACCTAGATTTGGGGGATGGAGAGGAAAAGTGTGAAAAGTACTGATTTAAAGAAAAAATCAGAAGTGATGAGATGATATTAAGACTAAGAATTTTTTTTTCCAATTCTCTTTCTTCATAGTATCTCCAAGCAAAACAAGAGAATTTTTTACACAATCCTTGAGCTCTCACCACTGCTTGATTCCTCCAACATGACACCAGATGACTGGGCCAAAATCGCAAAGAAACTTGAGGTACAGTGATGTGGGATAACAATTCATTTTTCACTTAAACAAAACCAGCAGTATATCTAGTATGCTTAGCAAGATAAAACAATTCAGCAGCCCTATAGAGATATATTTGTTTCTTTAAATGTAAAGTACCTTAATTAGTTACTTGCAAAGTAACAAGTCCTGTGCTTGCAAAGTTTGCAGATTTTTTTTTTTACTTGAAAATGTTGTAAACTCCTTAAAGTTACATCATTCTTCCAAGGACAAGCCATGCCATGATTGCATACAATAAAATAAATAGAAAAATTGCAGCTATGATTGAATAAGGTATGTAACATGGAGGTTGATGTGTCCTAAAACATTGGCTTGGATTCACTGTCCAAAAATGTTTAATAAAATCCTTAGGTGTGAGTAACTTAACTGAAAGTTGCTTAGTTACACATCATTTGAGTGTTCAAATAGCTTAATAGTTGGCTATTGACATAGAAAATAATTTAATGTCTTTATGCCTTTCTTACTCTGGGCACACATGGACTGGATTAGCTTTGGCTTTGCAACCAGTAGAAAAAATTAGTACTAGGGTTAGGTTTTCCCCAGTGGAAAATGTTTAAAGCCCTAGATATTTCTGCATATATAGATAAACTCATTACATTCTTCTATAGAATAAAAAAATTAGCATTTCTGTGCTCCTGTCCCTTGTCTGAACTTAGCTATGTGCTTTTAAAAAAAGCAAAACTGCAAAACACTTCAAATGCTTCACACCAGGAATTCATACACAGCTGACAGAAGTAAATAACTGTGGGGTTAGGAAGATAGTGCTCTTCCACTCTGTGATAGTGGGCTTTATAGTGTAAATTCCCTCCTTCCACCTCGCTGTAGCAATGCATGAACAGTTCAATAGTGCAGGGAATGATGCTGAAGATTCAGGTAACTGTCTTTCACCTTTAGGCTCTCTAATCCTGAAACCACCAAACTTGCGAGGCTGCTTCTCCTCTTAAATGCATGTTGCCCAGGCAAAGAAGAGATGGAGGTGCTGTGTACATGGAAAGTCTCTGGGACGGAGCAGGGGTGCAGCTGGGCAAAGCCCAGGGCGAAGAGAAGGCAGCAATCCCATGCTGAACAGGAGAGAATTTTCCCTTTTCCTTATTGGCATATTCGTTTTTATTACAGAAAAAAAGTGTTTTTTTCTTGTACACAGAATGCAGGTTCTCTGTGTGTCCAGTTTTGTAATCCAGATGAAGTGTGCAGAGAAGGCAAAAAAAGGAACCTCCTCAACTCTCCAAGTTGTGTACAGACACTGCCACTTTGTGTTCACCTTGGACATGTGCCTGGCACTGCTGTAACATGCTGATGATTTTCCAGTCTAAAACCTTCCAAGATGTTTCTGTGGGATAGCTCCTTAACTTATCTTCTGATCCTTCACAGTATGAAGCTTAAACCAAACTATGTTCTTTTGCATCTGATAAGGTTCATAAGGCTGAAAACACTTGTGAGTGTACTGATTCAGAGAGGACAGCTGGCTATTTCTGTGATCTTGGCCCTTCTTGAAACCTGTTGCTGCTTTGGTGAATGGCTCCAGCATGGTTTTTGCATCACATTATAGTTTGGCCTTCAGAAAGACCTTGCAACACTGGCAGATGTGTTGGCTCAGTTGTTAGAGATAAGCAGATATCCCCTGAAGCTTCCAGTAGGTAGCAACAGGTAGACAGACATGAGTATCAGTGAAGAAATGGCAAAAGGACAAGTAGGAACCTACAGATGAGTTTGGAGGTGACCTTATTATCAGGAGGTGGCAAGCATGTGTGCTTAGTGTTAACATAAGGAATGTGATTAAAAAGAAATCTTGTTAAAACCTCCTTTTTCTTCCTCCTGCTGGCACTTCATATATCTGCTTAGAGTTCTATATAATCCTATCCATGCTACCAAGTTACATCAGAGACATCAGTGTCTCTCCCTACAGTGTTTGCTATGTCCATCATTCTTAAAGTAGCTGAACCAATTCCTTTTTCTTCCAAAACCCAGAAGATAATTTTATTCTAACAGGATGAGCAGTGTGATTCATGACTCTGCATTAAAAAAACCCCACCTCTTGTGTGGAATTGTATGCAAATTAAAATTATAATAAAATTCATTTTGATATTGCATGTGCCTGATAGTGTAAGGGCCTTCTCAAAAACCATCAGGCCAATGCCCATTAATGAACGAGAAGCCTCTTCCCGAGTTTCTGCTATGGAAAGGATGGCTTTCCATCAGAAGAGGGCACTCTGACACTGGTAGTTTGCTAACGGATTAAACGGACTGTTTTCCCCCCTATATTGTGACAGCCCTGGTTTGCCTAATCTGCTCCTGTAAATGGTGTAATCCCTACAGTAAAAGCGGCAACAAGAAATCAGACTATACGACTAATTTGCATATGTTAACATTCATGTTTAAAGCCATTGCTAAGCTTTTCTTAATTAGCAGTCTTCTGGTTTAAAAATGCTGCATTAATATGTATACATAGAAGAATCTCTTTGGCTGTTCTGTAATTAGAATTACTGGCTCTAGTGCTTAGTGTCCGATTAACCCTTAATTGTATTTAAACTGGGAACAGGATAACTTTAGGAGGAATTGTGTGTGCAGTACCCTGTAAAGCATTGTGCTGTTGCCTGCATCAGTGAAAGTAATGCACTGTGTATCTCACCTGCTGGTGCCAGGGCATTGCTTTAGCAGTGTGAAAACTGTCTCTTCACCTCCAGGAGCACTACGAGAAGTACGATGGCTTTGTGATCCTGCACGGTACTGATACTATGGCGTACACAGCTTCAGCCCTGTCCTTCATGTGTGAGAACCTGGGCAAAACTGTTGTTCTCACAGGATCTCAGGTAATAGAATTAATTTGAAGTTGAAGCAGGAATCCTCATTTTTGGTTTTATATGCAGAACCTGGTTGTATCCTGATTATCACTGTACAGCTTAGCAGTGCTGGCCAGGCCCCTGGCCAGGGTGAATCGTCCCAGTGCTGACAGAAACGAGTGAGAAATGTCAGGCTCACCAGCTGAGGATCTGCCCCATAATTTTATCATTAATGACTTCACAACTCTGTACCAAATCAGACGAGGAGTTCATTATGGCTGGGGCCAGATGCTTCAGAGAAAGACATAAGATCCTGTCATTGGCCATTGTGTATTAATTGGTTTATATGAGAAACATTTTTCCAGCCTCAGGTGGCCACTGGTTGTCAGCTGTCTTTTTTTCTTTAAAAGCCCTGAAGCTTAGTATTTTTTACTTCATCAGTTGTTAACTTACGTTATTCATTGTTGCATTCTTTATAATTTTTAAAATAAACTTAAAGCACTAGATGCATTTTTGATAATTTCTGTTCTACAAAGCATCTAATATGGTCTGTTTCCTTTCCTCTAAAGACTGCATTTATTAATTTTCATTTTCTTTGCTGGAGATCAGCCCTTTGCATATTGTCTGAGGGGGATGGGTTGTCTTACTAGAATAGCTTGCTTGAGTGTAAAATACAGCTCTAATCACAAAGGAGAGATGAAACATCACATTGTAAAATTCCCCTCCCCAATCTCATAACTTCCCTTTCACATGTGGTCTATTTGAAGTCAAAATACAAAAGTCTAGGAAGGAGTAGGCTCCCACTTGCTGTCTTGACGTGGAGCAGTGTAGTCGTGATACATCGGTCAAGGTTTTGCTTTCTTTTTGGTTTTATTGCTTGGAAATCTATCTGACATATGATCCAGCAAGGGAGCATGTGATTT
This sequence comes from Aphelocoma coerulescens, assembly GCF_041296385.1. NCBI lineage: Eukaryota > Metazoa > Chordata > Aves > Passeriformes > Corvidae > Aphelocoma > Aphelocoma coerulescens. The sequence continues at coordinate 58,326,157 of NC_091019.1, forward strand.
CTTTTTTAATAGTTGATGAAAGAAGCACTCTCTTTTAATAAAGAGGCAGTCTGAAAAGGCATGGAAATCATCACTCAGCAGACCATTTCTGTTTTTAATCTTGCCCTTTTCTGTCAGTAATAACCTGCTGGCTCAGTTTTACTATGCTATGAGGAAAGATGGTGCAAGAGAGCTGTTGTGAAGTCTATAGTGACAGTTCTGTATGTTCAGGGGTGTTGCTTTTCCTCTCTATCATCACTTCTCCTATGCTCAGTCACTTTCAACTATGCCTACTTGCTAGTTTTTGTATTTTTCCTGAACCAGTGTTAATATCCTTAATGACATTAGAAAAATCTCTCTATTAGTTTTTAAGCACTTAAATTATAAAATTATGTTAAGCATAGAGAGAAATCTTGCCATCTGCTGCAGTTTAAAATAGTTTGGGTGAAGAAGGAAAACTTTTTTTGTCATAAATCATTGTTACATAAATTATTCATGTATTTGTATTGCATAAGTTGGACTCATTTTTTCTGCTGTGTAGGCTTTACATAATTCCAGTGTAATTCCAGTCTCTGTTCTTCAGGTGCCCATTTATGAGCTGCAGAATGATGGCCGAGACAACCTTCTGGGGGCACTGCTGATGGCTGGGCAATTCGTGATTCCTGAGGTCTGTTTGCCTGGGAGGACCATCTAAGAAGCTGCATTTCTCTCTCTAGCCAGGACACAAACTTAAATACTCACTAAATATCCAGTAGGCAGTAAGGAATTGTACTTAAGCAGGAAGATGAATGGATTCCACTGAGGTAACAGTGCTCGCATGGCAGAGCATGTGCTGTTCTCACATTGGTCATATCCCATTTGCCCATACACAATCTAGAAAGACTCTCAAGTCTGAAATACATGCTGCAGCAGGCTTGAAACTGGAGGTTCTCTTGCAAATATGTGGGATCTGAAACACCTGTAAGTCGGTTTTTTAACTGAATATTACTTTGAAGTTCTCCAGTCACTATAGAACTGTGTGTGTGTCTAGGAGTGTCTTCTAGCTCTGTTCCTAAGGACTGAAGTGTCGAGAGTGAACACCTAATGAACATGGAGGTACCTCCATAGTCTCAGCACCCTGCTGTTTGTGCTGTGCAGCCCAAAACTCTGAGAGAAAATGGGTCAGGTTCCACCTCATTTTACTTCTGCCATGCTCCCAAAGCCTGTTCTTGTAAAACAACAGCAACAGCTGACTGGCCAAGATCTTAATAACTGATAACAGCTTTGAGGTATCTCTTTTCCTTCAAGTTGACAACCTTTAACAGACTTGAGAAGGAACGTAATTATTTATGTATGGTAACTTTTTTTGGAAGTTATCCTCATTTTCACCAGGCCTTTCGTTGTGTTTTGGACTCTGAATTTATACATAACTGAAGAATTTATTAAAAAGTTCACTGTTTCTTTCCTCCATCTCTGAAGAGGACTCAGGCAAATTTTCTGTCTCCTAGACTAAGCCTCATGAGAGGATTATGAAACTAGTTAGCTCTTAACTTGTTTTGTTCTTAAATTCTTAAACCAATGTGTGACAGATGTGCCAACTCTTTTTGAAAGGGTTAGACTTGTAAACATCTACTAGCCTCTGAGTTGCTTTAAAGATTTAGAAAACACTTTATAAAGGACGGACTACAGTATTTATCTTCTGCATCTTTTAATTACTGGCTTATTCATAGACCTGTTTCTTTACTTGTCTTGCAGGTGTGCCTGTATTTTTATAATAAACTGTACAGGGGAAATAGGGTGACTAAGGTGGATGCTGGGAGTTTCAATGCCTTTTCCTCACCTAACCTGCCTCCACTTGCAAATGCTGAGGTTGATATTACAAGTAAGCAACATCATCTCTTAAGCCATGTAATTTATGCCGCTTGCAATAGAACTGTAGCTGAAAAGAACCTGTGCTTATGTAGTTGAAATGTCGTTTTTAAAGTCAAATGTCTTTGAAGGTCCTGTAACTTGACTTCACTTCATCTGCTCTGAATCTGTTTAAATATTAGTAAGGCTGAGACTTTGTGACTCAACTGCATTTATCTATTGAATATAGATGTGAGCTAGACTGACTTTGACTAGAGATCCAGACTAACCAGAGGGAATGCTGCCCCTGTGTCAGGAAAAAGCTTGCTCCAAAGATAAAATGAGGGAGTTAGGACTGAAAGAACAAAGAGTTTCATCTCATTAATGGCCATGCTGGCTCTGAAATCGGGAAAAAAGTCATTGCAGAGTACTTGCAGCTTCAACAGTCTAACTCTGTTGCATGTCATTGTGTAGGATGTTTTACTGGATATTTAGGACCTGTCTGAACTGCAAACACACTGACAACAGCAGACCTAAAATATGTGAAGTTTTTTTCCCTAAACTTATTCAGGCTCCCCGTAATTTTTATGTGTCTTTTTCTTAACGAGGGGAAAGACTACATGAAGGTTTTAGTACCCACTTGCAAAGTCAGTAGATGACTGTTCTTGGACAAATGGCACCCTTTCTTTGGAGAGGGGAGAAGAGAGACACATTTGGAATCTAGCCAAATGGAGCTGCCAGAAAACATACTAAAGGACAGTTTTAAAAAATCGGAGCCACTTTTGGATAGACTAGGTATTAAAAAGGAGTAGGACTTGGTGACAGTCCCTATTGTTACAAAAAAAAAAAAAAAGAACAGGAGGGTGTTCCTGAAATCTTCTGATAAGTTCCATTAGTGGCAGTAGGAGACCTAGCCCTGTGCCATGCAATGTGCCATTCTGAATGGATTCTACTGCTAGAGAAAGACATTCTGCAATCTGGAAAATAAACTTCTCCCTTCCACCTAAGGAGTGGAAGTCACTTAACAAAGTTTCAGGATCAAGGTGCTGTATTTGTAGCAGCCAGATACAAACTGAGGAAGCCTGTGAAATACTGTTAGTTGTCTGTAAGACATATCTCAGGTAGAGAGTCTGCTACTGTTGTGCTGTGCCAAATAGGTTGTCTCTGAAATCAGTGGAAGTGCTGTCAGTTGATTGTTGCACTAAATTGGGGAGAATCTTCTTTCTTGGGTTTTTATGAACTGCATCAAACAGGGTAGGAGTAAATTCCGTTTACCGACCGATCAATAATGAAATCAAGCTGCAAATTGCATGCTATTCCTCTCTTGGATTTGAATGAACTGTTTTGTGATTCCTTGTCTAGAGTAGAAAAATGAGAAAGTTATTAAGCACTTCCCTTGGCCCATATTGGGGCCCATTATCTTTTCAGTAAATGCCTCATTGGGATCAGTGGGGATTTCTGATTTAAAAACTGATGGTGTGATAGGCTCTATTTTTATTTGCTTCAGTTGATTACCCAGTTAGGGTAGCATCATTTATCCAAGATGACGGTGTCACTAGTGAAGGATTGTTTCATTTTGAAAGAACATAGTTTATAGTAAGGGCAATCTGCTAGTGCTGCTTTATTTTGTCCAAAGTAATTGTTTGAAACATTGCTGTCTCCCTTGAGTTTGCTTGTACAGTCCTTGTATGAAGCTTTCATGGAGACAAGGAACCAGTTGGGCTTTTAAACCAAAGAAATCTAGCATCTTTTAACTTTGGTTTTTTGTCCAAATGACTTTATATAATATGTCTTAATCCTCTTGTAGACAGGGTTGACTCTGGCTGATTCAGCATTATGGAGAGCAGCCTGAGGATGCCAGGAGGAGTAGGCCATGTGCAGAAACTCTTCCTCAGGCTCCCTGGTTCTAACAAAGCTGGGAATGAAAATTCCAGGGAAGCAAAAGGGGAGAGGTAGCAGGATGGAGGAAGTGGGGAGCATAGTGGGATCATGGGTTGGTGCACAGGAATGGGAAGACATGCTGCTCACGGCTCAGCAGAGCATATAAAATCTACTCCAGAGCTAGAAAGAGGAGGGAGAAGCTTAGTCTTCTTCCCTCCCTTACCCTTCCAGCTCTCTTCTTCATTTATGATATCCATTTTTTATCCTGTTCCCTTTTCAGATGAGGCTCCCAGGGGATTTCTAATCCCATAACTGGCTGTGTTCTCAGCCAGATCCTTAGCTGTGTTAGCAATGCCTAGGAGTTGTGTTACCCAGTTCCAGATGAGCAAGTGTGTCAACTTCCTTAGGACTTCCAACTTAGCACAAGAAACTCCTGTAAGAAATGAAAAATTCTAGCCCATTCCTGAGCTGAGTAAGAAACCCAGTGCTGATGGAAAATACTTTTGCAGCAGAATCAGAAATCTCTGTATGAAATGGACAATATAGAAATAATAAAAAATATTTCTAAAATCTCAAAGCTTATCAAATAAAAGACCTTACCTTATTTTTCCCATATTTTTAAAGCAGGCAAGACAAGGAAGACTATTTCTGTTGAAATCTGTAAAGATTTTCAGTATATTTTGTAATTACTTTCCTTTATTCTTGATTGTCCTAATGAAGCACACATGAAACCTGCTTTGTTACTGTGGCTGGACTTTCTTCATCACACATGCATCTTCTGGGAGTGGTGCACATGCACAGGACCATATTATGAGAGACAACCTGTGCAGGGGATAGAGCCTGTGTGACTGTGTGTGCAGATGTGGCACAGCAGCAGAAGGTTAGAAAGCCCTTTTGGGCTTGTTTACCCACAAATCTCATTAGAGAGAAGCTATTAGTCACTGGCCAAGTCTGCATCTTGGTTGGTTGTTTATATAGAAAGCCCAGGTCATTCATGTATGAAGGCAAATGCCAGCTCTCTTCACTGGAGTGCTTTTGATCCCCATCTCCACTCCCTTCTATGTAGGCACCTTGACTGTTGCAAGGACACCAGTCAATTTAAATATTCATTCCCAAAGACGTATGTTGATTGTTTTATAACAAACTGCCAAAAACGGGGGTCTGTGCTCGTTTGCCTCCTGCAGGAGTTTTCAGCCATAGGTTGGCCTGTGCTCCCCACCCTTTGGCTCCTGCTGTGAATCTCAGTGAGCACTGGGGCAGCTTATGTAATGGTAGGGCTTGCCTGTAGCCCTGCAAAGGATGAGAAGAGGGCACTGCTGTTTGCTTGGAGCTCTGCAATCAAGAAAAGCTGTATTTCTTGTTTGATTTCATAACTCGGAGTTCAGTCACCACTCCTAAGGGAGGTGTCGCTCTCAGTGGCTGCTCTCCTGTTATAAGTTGAAATCTGCACTGTGGCATAGGCTCTGTTTAAAATTGGGCAGGGGGATTTGCTGCTTTCTGATCTGTGTAGAGTTACTTTCATTTTAAGTCATGTTGATTTTTTTTTTGTGCTAACCCAATCACCATGTTTTGTGTATGTGTGTGAATAAAGCTGCATAAAATAAAGATGTAATTTTTTGGCAGTAATTTTAGAGGCTATAGTGTTTGGTATGGAGTAGGAGATTGGAAATATCGGACTATTGTTTATGTGATGGTTTGGTTTGGAAGAATAAACAGAAGGCCTCAATATCTTGAATGTAGTCTCCTTTAACAGAGCAATCTATCCCAAGCCATTGTGAGTATAGTATGTAAATAGCCATTACTTCTTTATTTTATGTACACTGCTTTAGAAACATTCTTTCTGCTGTGCCACACTAGTAGCTAGCTTCTGTTTGTTCCTCACTTTTTCTTCCACATTTACATGATTCATTGTGCTGTATCAGTTAAACTCTTCACAAGCACAGGCCACCCAAGTCAGAGCAGGTTACTGTTTTCTGTGCTGTGCCAAAACTGAGTATCCCTAATTATTCACTCTTATCCATAAGATAAAAAAGTGTTGTGAACACCAATAGATGCAGCTTTTTGTACTTCACTTGCTTGTATATGAGTTTCTTACTTAGGAACTGTTGGTGATTGTTATGTTCTTGGGGCTTTTTAACTTAACAAAAAAAGATTGCTCTGTGGTATGATACAGCAAGACAGCTGGTTTATTCGGTACAATGAAGATGCTTGAACTTATCTATGTGACATAAATATTGTTCCTGTTTGGGGATGTAAACTTTGAGATGGAGGATGCAAAGGGTGTGTTCTAATTTTTTTTTTCTCTTGCGTGGTGTCCTGCCTCATTTCCAACAGTTCTGAGTAAATCTGAGATGAAGTTGGGCTTTTATGTGTATTTGTTTCTCTTTGGCTCTTGCATCACATTTGCCTTTTGTTCTGCCTTTTAGACTTGTTTGGCAAATGGAAAACTGACATCTGTGGAGTCTGCAGCACCAAACACGTTATGTAGGCTGACGAGGTTCATGACCAAGCGAATGTTAACTCAGGGGCAGGGCAATCTTTATCTTCTTTTTAATATAACTTGGAATTACATCACTATACTATGTCTGCATGCATTAAATTTATCTTGGAGATGTTATTTGGTAGAGCGTACTCCAAGAGTACAGGTATAGGCCTGGTGTAGGTCTGACTTCTGAACCGGTCCTCTGATCTCTTTCCTTGGTCTTCTGCTTTTGGCAGTGTCTTAGTGCTCCATGCCAAGGCAGGTTTCCTCAGTTCATTCTTCAAGTTGGTTACAGGCATCAGGGATGCTCACAGTTGCCAAACGTAGTAGAATGCATTTGTGAAGTTTTGGCAGGGACTCCTACCTTATGGAGGATAAAAGAAAAGCAAGCTGTGATACAATTTTATTGCCATCCCTTCTTATAGAGGAGGCTGCTTTTAAAGAGTTAACCTGTTTTTTAGAAGGCTGAGAGGAATGGATTTATTGCTAAACACTTCTGCTTCTTAAAGCACAGTGCTCATGTTGAATGTGGTTAGCCAGGCCTGTGAACCTCATGCAGAACCTGTGCAGAACAAATGCACAGGCTCTGCACTTAACTGAGTTCCTCCTGCAGGTCTCTAAATGGCTCTGGAAAGCTCCCAGAGGCCTTTGAGAGCTACTTGGATAACAAGTCCAGCCAGGTGCTTTCAGAGTCGTGCTGGACAGCTTCTTAGAAAGAAAGCTGCAGAAATGGTCTGTACTTCTATTCTCCCAATGCCAGGGCAGTAGGAATCCATGTGCTGAAGTGTGACTGGCTGGACAAAAAAGTGCTGAGCCCACTGCTTGTGACCTGTTTAATGGTGAATGGCATTTTTTAGAAAGAACAGAGGCTCTAGTTGGTGACAGAGAAGGAAAGTTCATAGAGTCTTATAGGAGACAGCTATTTTTTGTCCCAACTTAATGGATTGTGTAGTTTTTAGTATCTCTGGTAATGTGGCAATAGAGCAGGCTTCAATGGAGGCTTTTAAATTTACTCTTGATTTTTTTTTTTTTTTTGGGAAGTGGCTGTCTGCTGATTACAAGAAATTGCAACAGTAATTGGTGTGAGTAACTCTCTGCATGGCTGAGAGCAAGTCAGTATTATGCACGCAGATCTTTTATCTGTCTTGCTGTTCGGGAGTTTCTCCAAAATCTCAAAAGCTTAACTCATGAAGGGGAAGCAGGCAGCTTTTCAGCATGGCCTATTTTCATGGAGGCACAATGCTCTGAGCTGTTGGCTGCTGTTTGTTAAACCTCTTCCACTGCCTTGTAGGAGCCATCAGCGCTACCAATGCTGCACTCCTACACTGAAGTAGTAAAATTTTGAAATCAATAATGCATGACTTGGCTTCTAATAATGCAACACAAACAAACTATTAGTTAAACAGCTGGCTTCTGGCTCTAAATGTATAATGGGAGTTAATTGAATCCTTGCTATTTTATTTAATCGTTAATAACTACCTAATAAACTCTGGAGGTGATTAGCAGCAACAGTAACTGCATTTGTCATCTCTTACGTCTCAGAAGATCCAGGTCTGTTTTCCAAACATGAATCCAGCTTCTATCAGGCCAGCTACCTAACAGTGAAGTTCAGGTCAGTGTATGACAAGTAAATATCTCACCTATGCCAGACCAGCTGCCAGTTCTTCTGTCTTAAATGGGCCTTCATTTCCTCTTTAAAAAATACATTGTCTTTCATGAATCCCCTGCCTAAGAGAGTTGTAAGCATGAAGTACTACAAGTGTACTTAATAGTATGTCTTAAATTAAAAAGGCTATTTCTTTAAATAGTAAACTGGGAAACGGTTTGGAGAGCCAATACCAAAAAGAAATTTCGAGTTCACACCAATATGAACAGGAATGTTGGACTTCTGCGGATCTTCCCAGGAATCACTGCTGCTGCTGTAAGTGTCACCACTTCATTTTGGAAATGAGTGAAATGAGGCTCAAATAGACACAGGAAAGCTGCATTGTTTGGAGCAGTGGTTGGGGTTTTGGAGGGAAGGGAAAGGATCTGTCTTCCAATAAACATTTTTTTAAATATCAGGACATTCAAAGACTATTTTCATATGCCATAAATGATTGATAAAAGCTTTTCAAATATCTTTTGTATGAATTGCCTGCGGTCTGGAACTTAAAATTAATTTCTTATCAGCATTTATAAATAGGTCAAGTGTGGTTTTCTAGACAGGTGCAAGCTACAGTGACTAGGGAGATCTTCTCCTGCTGCATATTGAGGCATATTAATAGGTATCTTGTCAAAAAATAGACAATATGGTGGGTGGAGTGTGATTATTTGTACAACTCATGCTTCTTTTTTAAGGTTCATTTTGTCTCACACTGATGGTTAACATGGTTAACAGCATTCATACAGAGCTGAAAATGAAAAGTGGGATTTTGCTGCTGAAAATGAGAAGTGGGATTTTTTTACCTTTAGAAATTATTTTGCAGATTGTGATTTTAGGTAAATTAGTCTTTAAATTTTTGTCTAATATTAGTTCCATTAAATTGACAGGTCTTTTGTGGCTCTTGCTGCCTTAAATTGAATCCAGTAGTTTAAGCAGCACTCCCCAATTATATCACCATTCTTTTTAGGTGAATATGAACAGATGGAAATACAGAGGGGTGGTATATTTGCAATAAAACTCCAGCTGCATAGTTAGCCTCATGGGGGTTTACATTGCATATGGGGGTTTGCATTTAGCATATGTGATCAGTAAGGAAACATCTAGGTTGTTGAAAACACATCTTTCTAGGAAGAGAAGTTTGCTAGGCATTCTCTTACAGTGAGGCACAATATCTACTTCAATATCAACTGGCTCAAAATATATTAGTGCCTCTGAGTTAAATCAATTCAGTTTTGGGTTAAAAAACTTCATGCTTCATTAGAATGTTCTTTCCTGAAAGGTGAAACACTCTGTCTCTTGGGCGGACATTGGTTTAGCAAAACTCTTTGCTAAAGCAAAAAAATCTGGGCAGGGGTGTGGAGTTCTAATCTCAGTTAATAATTCAACATTTATTTCATAAGTGTAAATGTACCTTTTTTTTGCACCAAAGAGTGGTGCAACAGTACAGCCTGTTAATTGCACTTAAACAGCAGCATCCTTTTTCACATCAGGTAATGACTGTACAAAACAGTTTATTTTAAAATCTAACCCTCTAGAAATTTTGAAGGAAGCCAGAGAGGGAAAGTCTCATTTTTTTAAAGCTTATTCTGCAGTCTCAGTTATTGCAAAAGGGAAGCACAGAAGGGTGTGAGAAGACTATAAGGCACGAGAGCCTGTAAAACCATAGCAGGAATAGACCATTTTTAAAAATGCTGTGCCACACGTGAAAAATTTAAGGATGACTTAAACATACCTTTTGTCTCTCTTCCCTCTCTTGTTTTTAAACAGGTAAAAGCATTTCTTCAGCCTCCAATTGAGGGCATAGTACTGGAAACTTATGGAAGTGGCAATGCCCCAGACAAGAGAGAAGATTTGCTGGAAGAACTGAGGAGAGCAGCTGAACGCAAAGTGGTCATTCTGAACTGCACCCAGTGCTTACGTGGGGCTGTTAAAACTGTCTATGCAACAGGGCAGGTGAGGGGTGTGCAACTTCATTCTCCACTGCTGTGTAAAAGAAACATCCCACTGATACAACTTGATTGTAAACTTCCAGCAGTCCCAGCGTATAAATCCAGGTTTATTAACTGTAAAGTTGTTGCTCATAAAATAACTACCTCTGAAAAATCTTAAACTGGAAGCACTTAAACACATATCTACAAACAAGATCTTGTTACTCCTGGTCTGAAGGGTAAAACAGTCAGCTCAAATCCCAAATTAGCAACTGCTCACTCCTGTCATGTGCAGCACTCCAGGATTCTTTGCATTAGATCCGTAGTATCTCTCTCAGAGGGATTCCATTGAGCTAAAAGCTAGCTTAGTGGTCAGATGATCAAATAAAGTAGTATTTGATAGGATAACAGTTGCTTAGCTACAATGTAGGAGCATGAAGAAAGCCTGTAGATGCAAGCAGTATCCAAATCCCAGTTCTTTATTTGACTGGAAGTACAACTGAATTCAGGGCGAGATTGGAGAACAGTATCTAAGGAATTGTCTGTATTGAAGAATGGAAATCAGTTTAGTTTAACCCATGAGGGTTGGCTTAAAGCAGGTTTTGTGTACATACTGTTAATATTCAGGGCATTTTATAGTGTGTTTCTCAGTTGTGTACCAAAACACGACATCACTGGGACTAATAAGAGCACAAAGCCATATAAGAATATGTGCTGCATGTGAGGGAAGCTGGTTTAACTGGCCTTTAGAAAAGGACCAGCCATTAAATACCCAAGAAGCACTACCAGAGGGTGACTCATCCCTCTGCATTGGACACCTGGTTTTGCTGGGAGCAACCACCTGTCTGGCAGAGCCAGCCTCTTTTTTGACAGCATGGCAAACCTAAATACCCTGGTCTGGTGCTGAAACCTGCCTCTTTTAGCTTTGGTTTTGACACAGCTTTAGATAATATTTGCACAAATTCTGTTTTGAGGAGAAAGAAAAGGAGATTGTAAGATTTTCTGTATACCTCCTTAGTATCCAAACTTTGTATTTTCTGATACGGGCAATTATTTGGATGTTGGTAAAACTTTTGCATAGCTTAATGGAAATATTTTGAGAATTAGTGACTTTTGCAAAGATCCCATGCTCTGTAGCAAATACTGTAGGAATATGTGGATTATATAGAACAGCTCACTCAGAAGGAAGAAAGCAGTTAAGTCAACAAAAGACACCAAATTTATGTTTGAAAAACAACATGAAAACGAAGCCTGGGTTTTATGTGATCTTCTGCTTGAAATGAACTGCTAAAATGTGTGGAAATAAAAAAACCCCTTTTTTCTATGCTCTGGTTAAAAGATTCTCCAAGTAGGCACCTAAAATGGATTTTTGCACTCTGATCCAGGCTGTTGATATGCTGGATTGAAAGATTCCACTCAGGTCTTAGTGAACCACTTTAAGGCTGTGTGGAAACATGTTCCCTTCTGGCTTCCATTTTTTATATGGGGTTTGTACTGTGTTGCTTCAGCATCAGTGGTTGGAGGCTGTTTTCTTGGCATCTTTTGAGGAAAATGGTGAACAAGCCAAGTCCTACGGAATTATTTCATGCTTGTTCTTTCACTGCCTTCTCCTTTTCGTAAGGAACTGCTCAGTGGAGGAAGTATCATAAGCGAATGCTGTAAAGTTGCTGTAATGTTAATTTTACTTTGATTTTTCTTTAAATGAAATATTTCAAAGGTCTTTGCACACGGCTGGGCCAGTTTTTACTCATTTGAGCTAGTCACATAGGTCAGCTGAGTCCCTGGCTTCCCTTGAAGTGTTTGTTTTAATTAACTAAATGTCTGGCCTCTGATCCATCTACACAGTAGAAACCTATAATTGAGGGGACTTTAGGTATAGGAAGGAAGCTGGGAAATCCCTTCCTCCTCCTCTTTTGCAAACCCACTGAAAAAAGCCCTAACTGTTCTTTGGTTAGCTCTGCAGTACAGAAACTTTCTCACCTTCTCTGTACATGTTTTCCCATGGGACTTTAAAAAATGTTACTCAGTCTCTTGAAGGTGGTTAATGAGCTAATTAAGGCTCTGTATCTTGCTGAAAATATTAGTTAAGCCACAGTAAGTTTTGAAGCTGAAGTTTGTATACAAGGTATTTAAAAGTAAAATGCAGTGTAAAGAACCTAGTTCAATCTGCTTTACTGTGAGGCAACACATTATGGCAAAGAAGTCGATCTGTGATTTGCCCAGATACAGTTTAGTGACCAGAGATCTGAAATCTCCTTTGTCTTTGCTGTCTTGTACACTTATCAGGCTTGCTGATCATAGCAAAGATGCTTCTTCTTTTTGCTTTTGTTCAGACAGTTTATTTTTTTTTTAACTACCATAAAGATGAGTTAAAAAGGTCATCTTTTGCAGTTGTTCTTGTCAGAACTGTGTAAATTACGTATTTTAGTTGTATCTTCTAAATCATACGCTGCTAGTGCAGCCTGAAAGAATCTGAAAGCACTCCCGCTGTGAGCACGCTGTAGTGCTGGAATTCATCCAAAGCAATGCCCCATAAAAGAATGGTAAATATGTCTGTGTGAGAACAGCCTACTTGGCAGTGTTCAAAATGCCACTAGGTTAAAACAGAGTAACTGCAGCTTTTCAATAAAGGGAATCTGACAACTCTGCAGATAGCTGATACGGACCTGTAACCTTTCCCTTTTAGCATAGTAAGCGACCGTGGCAAGCATTTGGTGGAATTCTTCTGTGTTATTGCATGAAAAGGAATTTAAAGTAAAAGTCATCTTTATTCAGATTGCTCTAGTATTTGCTTGGTATTTGATAACTGAAAGTACAAAAATTACAGTGGCAGTAGGAGGAGCAAGAGAGTGGAGGCTCGGCTGCACCCTGTATTCTGTGTAGCTACTCTCTTTCAAACACCTTCTCTGTATGTGCAGGTATTTCTGAATGCTATGCTAATTAGAATCATTATTCCTTTTTATTCAGACTCTCGCTGATGCTGGAGTAATTCCTGGAGGTGATATGACACCAGAGGCAGCCCTAACTAAACTGTCATACACGCTCAGCAAGAGAGACCTTAGCTGGGAGGAGAAGAGGCAGGTAAATATTTCAGTGTGACCTTGAAAGACTTTTAAGTTTCTCATCTACTGTGCTAACTTCTGCTTAACTTCATGCCTTGAGCTTCTCTCTTGCATTTAAAAGCAATTGGTTCCAGAGCCATAATGTGAACAGCCCGTGTTTTTTTTTCTTATGGAAAATACTATTAAGCAAACAAATGTATGAAGATTGGGAGAGAAAAGAATTCTCTGCATAAGTCAGGTGAAGACCATCACTGAGCCATAAAAATGCCGTGTTTAAATGGTAGTAGTCTAGCTTGGACACTTCTGTATTGAAAATTCTATGTGGAAATTCTTATGGGAGACAGAATCCCAACCCTACTGAAGTCAGCAAAGATCTTGTCACTGATCTTAGTGTGGTGAAGATTTCATCCCAAACTCATTCACACAAATGAAATATTTATTCTGAAAATAAATATTGCCTACAGCCTCTTCCTTTATGGCATTACTCATAACAGTATTAGATTATATTTCTCTAAGAGGAGATACACTTTATAATACATAAAAAGTAGAGGATTATTCTAGAGCCAGTTGTAACTGCTTTTAAAATCAGAGCCCTTTTAGCAATGTTCTGACTGTTCATTGGTTGCTTAATCAAGGCCTTTTTTCCTGCAAGTTACATAGCTGTTTATCATGTTCCTTTTACACAAGGAGCATACAGCTATGAATTAGGGAACAGCAGTCTGCAGGAATGCATGAATTTCTGTGCTTGTATGTAGCAAAATCTTAATCCTGACACTTTGGGAGATGACATCGTGCTGAGTCATCCCCCAGACTTAACACTGTAGGCACATGTCTCTCATGATGGTGCTTTGGTTTTATTAAAACTATAACAAACCTGATCATTATTTCATGCTCCACATCTTCCAACCAGTAGCAGCTCTTGAGACAAACATATTTGAATACCTGTGATCCTAAGTGTGGTGGCTGGAAGTCCCACTTACCATGCTTAGACACAGTTTCAGCCTGTGAGCTTGCAGTTGTTTGCTAAAGCCCTGGCTCTGAGAAATGGGAGGAGGAGCTGTGTGTGTCTTTGAGGATGCCCAGAACATGCTCTGTGCAAGGACATGCCTGGCAGGCAACACAGTGCTGTGAGGAGCAGTGGTATTGGATGTGTTTGTACATTTGCACTTCAGAAACCCCAGCTCAGCACTGATACCCCTTTGGCACACTCACTGACCCTGGAAGCCACCTGCACTAGCTTGTTGTTTTTAATGCAGGCTTTAATCTTCTTGCACAGAGGATTACTTGACCTGGGACAGGAGAAACCTTCCCAGCTGGCTTCTTGCCTCGGTGTGTGAGTTAAAACTTAATTTGAGTTCCAGTTTGCTGAGGTGAGATAGCTGACTTACTCAGGTGAGGATTTGATGATAAGGTGTTACAGGTACCATGTCACAAGATAATTCTGCATTTTCATGTGCTGCCCTTTGGATTGTGCTACACAGTTTTTTGTGTGGTGATATGCTGGACCTCCTTTATATGGTTTGAAAAACAAAGTAACTTTTGCAATTTCTTTTGAGTTATGCAGTATTGGTTTCCTCATTTGACTCATTGTACTGACCCACAAACAATTCTGCTGGCACAACTAAGGGAACAGCATGCTGCGTTGCCTGGGCAGGAATGAGTTATAGAGACCAGGAGAAGAGGAAAGCCTGGAAATATGTTGTCTGTGGCAATATCTTCTGCTAAACATATCACCAAACAATAGTCTCCCAAGAGACAGAAGCTCTCCTGAAGCTGGCGTGGTTATTTTAGGATTCTCTTTCAACATGAAGAGCAAGGAATGTGCCCCCAGTCACATACAAATGTCTGAAGAGCTGGTAGGACTGAATAAGGCACGCAGGGCTTTGCACTGGGTGCATTTAGCACAGGTGCCAATTGCTAAGGTTACCTGTGTAAAGCAATGATCTAAATGTGTCAAATTCTAAAAGTGTGCCAAAGCAGTTGGTATCCTCAGTTGGTATGGGAGTCTTCCAGCAGACAGCTATGGTACTGTCAGCTCTTGGAGGGTGTTTTTTAATAAAGGGCATGCCTAGACATAAGTAAACCTGGGGCATTCCTCCTGCCAACATCACATCTGTTTCTTGCAAACTTTCACAATCCTGCTTTTTAAAATTCTAATTGAAATAACTATGTGCTTTATAGCTGCATCAGCAACCTTCCATGAAAGAGTGCCAGTATGTAAAATTGTCAGAATAGAGGAAACCAGTTGCTTTTTCTTGATGACTGGCTTCTATCTGTGTTCTCCAAGTTTCCCAGAATCTGTTTTTTAGAGTGTTTTCATTTCTTTATTGCCCTATTCAAGTACTTTGTACACATGAATTGGCTGACCTTTTTACATTTTGATTTGGGTTGTTTTTCCAGTTATATTGGAGGCACCCATCCTGCAAACTGTTACATGCCTGTTTGGGTACTGAATGACTGGTACAACTGTAGATTTTCTGCATTCAAAGCTTGATCTATGTCCAAATTTTTACAGAATCAGGGCTGATGGAGCTGTTTGAAAACCCATGGAAATACATGACCGTCTACAGGCAGCAGTGGGCTTTGTTTTGAGGTTTATGTACACAGTCTGTGTAGGAGTCCTGAGGTTTGTGAATGCTGGCAAAAGGCAGCATTTCAGAATATTCTGGTCTTAAGCCTCACTCTGCTCATTAGTCATTATCTTTGTGTTTTTGAGTAGGCTGCAGCTTACCCCACTAGGGAACTTTTGTCCACATATTCTAAAAATTGGGGTGTTATGTGCTTCTTTTTTTTTTCTTTTTTTTTTTTTTTTTCCCTTTGGAAGAAAGTTTTGTTTGCCTGTCTCTCTCTCTCTCTCCCTCCTTTGTCTTTTAAAACGTGCAGTCTGCATGGGACAGTAACTGTTTCTTTAATCTTTTGTCTGCATTCAATTAGTTTCCATAATTCCTCCAAACAATTTTCTAACTTGATTCTAAGGTTTTTTTATTAGACTACCACCATATTTTTCTCTGCTAACAAAGGGTTTGATTGCTTTTCAGATGCTGAGTGAGAATCTAAGAGGAGAAATGACTGTTGTACCCACAGGAGCCAAGATCTCTTTGAGAGATAGCAAGTTTATTCAAGTGATTGCCAAATCTCTAAGTATCAGCAGCAAGGAGGTATATACTTAAATATTTAAAATTAATATCATGTAAAGCTGTAAACTAAGTTAAATGAGCCTAGATTAAAGATGAACAGCAAAGCTGAAAGAAAATCGGAATATGGAGTTAGGGAGAAAGAACACAATGACAATCATATAACTAAAATGTTTTTAATTAAAAACTTACTAACTTTTTTTTCCCCCTTTTTGTAGCCCCATCTTGGGTTTATTTTCTTGGTTGGCTGGTTGCAATAACAAGCCTCAGACAGATGCTGTAATTCAGGGTATCAATGATATGAAGAAGTGCTTTATATTTTTGTGGTCAAATGTATTGACAGTTTGGAGCAATCCAAATAACGGGTAAAACAGCTTAATTGTACATGCAGTCATAGAAGGCTGATACTAAGGAAGCGTTAAACAAGTGTAATTTGTGGTGTTTAGTATTAGTCCCTCCCAATTAGAAAATATAATATAAAAATAAATTAGATAATACAGTATTGGTTGTACAGGTGTTCCCTTTTCTCTTGAATTTGGTTCAGGGAAGATGGGATTTTTATTAACTAATGAATACTGAATGTATTCTTTAGTTCTTCTTTAGTACCCATGAGGAATGGGAGAATATTCAGGGGGCCTACGAGGCTTGTCAGTGTAGGTTTGAAAGTACAGGTTACACAAGTATCTGAGGAATCACATTAATAAAACTGATCCAGTCTTGGGGATAATGGACTAGATGGTCTTTTCCAACTCCTACCAGCACTGTTTCTCTTACTGTGCTGGTGTGTATCTACGGCAGTACAGAGATGGCAATTAGTGTGTGCACCTTAAATGGTTTATAAAGATATCAGGTACTTGTAGTGTTGCCAGGGAGGAATATAAATCTTATGGATGTGAGACTGACAAAGTGTAAAACAAACATGAGATTTCTTTCCTTCCAAGAACTAAATGCTACCATTTCTAAATATCCAAATGACTAATTTGGAAACTTTACATAAAAGCAAGGGCAGTGTTTTTACGACTTGGGTGTCAATCACATTAGAGGTGAGGCTGATATTAACTGTTTAATTTTATTTGTTTCTCAGGAGTTAGAAGCTGTACGAGATGCATTAATTCCACCTTTGGCTTGTGCTGCAGCGAAACTGGGTGACATAGATGCACTAAGAGCCATAGCAGAAATGGTAATGTAAAATGAACAGTGTGTACAAAACATTAATTTTTAAAAAGAGCTATAATTGATGTTAGGAAGCCATGCTCATGGAAAGTGACAACCTAAGTTTTAGAGTCAAGGTGCTATGACTGTTACAAGTGGTTTCTGGACTTCTTGGTCTTTGTCTTTCTGAACTGGTGTGCTCTTTTTTCTCTCTGGTTTTCAGCTGTTTACATTTTCTTTTGAACTGTGAAAATACAGGTAGATTAAAATGCAAGTTCATATCTGCTAACTTTGGAACATTTTAAAATTATTTGTGCTGCTTTCTCTTCATTTAACTTTCTTTATGCATATTCATAGTATCCACCTTTTGGATGTAAATCTGTCAGGATTAAAAAAAAGAACTTGAAAATTATATTTAAGCAAAACACAGTGCAGTTCTAATTCAGGATTTCTGGCTCTCCTCAAAGCTCTAACTTTGGTTATACCTGAAGAAGAAACAGGCATTTCCCTGTCATATCTTTTTTTTCTTTCACCTCTTTGCCTTGGTTTACCATACTATTGAGATTTTGGTAATGGGCCTCAAGAAAGGATAAATATATCTTGAAAGTAAGAATTAACTAAGACAAGAAAAATTAGCAGTCTGTGGGCACAAAGCTGCTGTATGGTGTGCTGTAATAAAGAGCATATCCCAGTGGGGAACATGCAGGAGGTGGAATAAATATCTTTATTGGCACTAAAACAATGCTGCAAGATAAACTTTAAGTTTGACAAGCTTAACAATTTGGTGGCAGAATTATACATGCACTGTGTGACGTTTGCAACAACTTAATGTGCAGCCATTATCTTTTTGGCATGTGAAGAATATGTCTTTTTGTAGGGTGGAAACCTGAGCTGTGGAGACTACGATGGCCGAACTCCACTCCACATTGCAGCCTCTGAAGGGCATCTGCCCTTAGTTGAGTATTTGTTGACATCTGGCGCGACTGTTTATGCCAGAGACAGATATGGATCTACCCCACTGATGAATGCAATCAAGTTCAGGTAACAATTTATGTACTGCTCTATATAAAGTTTATAAACCTTCTATCATTTTGGATTTCAAGCCCATCCATCCTGTGTCCTGGTCTTGTCTTGTCTCAGCAGTCATGTGTAAATTACAGCAGTTAAAATAGCACATATCAGCTTGTTTCAAAGGATGTGACTAGCCTAAATGAAAAGATTTTTTAAAATAATGTGGAATGAAAGCAAACAACTTGGTATGCATGCAGAATTTTAGCATAAGGTAATTATTGCTGTCCTCCTGCCAAGACTTTGTCCATAATTTCAAGGATCCACTCTTTATTCTGAAGCTTCCTTATAAAACAGAGCCAAACTGATCACTCCTTTTGACTGTCAGAAGTGAGAGTGCAAGACCATGGGCTGTCTGGTTTTTTTCTGCCCTTCCCTTTCTCATCAAGACCAGACTGTTTCAGTTGGCACAAAATATACTGGTAGGTTGACATGTTTTAATCTTCCCCTTCCACCAGTGCTTTCCTGAGTCTCTTGCTGGATGACTGGTTTTTTGATTTTTCCCTTCCACCCACTCATAATTATATGGGATGGTTGCATGGCTCTGCCTGCTTTGTGGATTTCCTCTTCCTGCTGTTATGAATGTCAGCAGTTCTTGAATGGGAGTCATGGACTTGCACTTTACTGGTCTCTTCCATGTTGTATAGTCCTAAGGAATGGCCATAGCACAGAATATAAAAGTTATCAGTCATCAGAATTTAATTTTTTAAGATTTAGTTTGTGTAGCCTGGGGATTCATAGAGCCATTGGTCTTCCAGCGTGTTAGAAGCTGCACACCATAATCTCTCCTTGTCTTTGATCCACTTTCAGCTCTGTATCTCATATTCAGTCTGTATTGAGAAAAACCATTTTTTTCTGTAAAGGAGCTTGGAGTGATTGAATTTTCATGGTCTTCATGGATGAATGTCCCCAAATATTCCTACAGCTTTCTAATGTTGACAGGTTCACCTGGTCTGTCAAGCTGGAGTCAGCTCCCTGGGAGGTCTGACAGTCCTGGATTACCATGAGCTGCAGGAATAACTTGAAGGCTTCTTCTGTCTCAAAGACCAGATGTAGAGAACTCCCCAGGCTCTCTGACTGTGAGACCTGGAGTCCAGCGTGGCCGTGCTGTGCTATTGCCATTCCTCCTGCACGGTCCCGAACGGCTTTGTGGCCGTTGCTTTACCTCATGAATATATAAGCTCTGCAGACTTAAAGCAAAAACAAGCCCAACAGCAAATCAAACAAATAACCTCGGAGATGAATAGAGGTGGCTCTGGTCCAAAGTGAGAAAATGCTAAAGCATTAGATACTATTAGATGTTCCTGCAAATCAGGCACCTACTTTTTTTACCACACCCATCTACCGCCTGAGGAATTTCACATGAGCTTGTTGTTTGGATTCCTTCGAATTGCCACTCCTATATTAGACTCCTACTATGACTCTTAAGCTCTTTAAAACTGCACACCCATTTTGATGCAGGGAATTGTAAAAGGAAACTGCACCATAACCATTTTCAGTTTCTCTTTTTGTTTCTACTGTTGGAATGAGAGGAAGAGTTGACTTAGAACTAATCTCATAAATGTATATTTATGATCTGCTGTGTACTCATACTGCATTTCATACTGGTAAGCATATAAAGGAGAATGCTAAGGAGCAGACATCTGTATATGTGTGCAATTAGATACCCACTAAAAAGATTTCTGCTACACAAGTATTTAAATTCTATTTATTAAACACTTGCAAGCTGAAAGTGAAGAGATAATCCTGATAGAAAGTGGCAGAGAGGAAAGAGGTGGGGGGGAAAACTGATGATAATGAGTAGTCAACGCCTGAAACTGTTTAATATTGTAACTCTCTCAATTTTACTGATCATTGCATCAGCTTAATCCCATTTTCTGAGAATTAATATTTATTTAATTGGCATTTAACTGCAATACAGTATCCACTTATCTTAAAAATAGCTTTCTTCCAGTCTTTTGTGTTACATTTCTCAGTGGCTTGCCTTTTAACCAGCATGCAAACCTATATAATGATGACTGATTTCTCTCTTCCATTTAATAATTTGTAAAGATGATCAGGAGTTATGTCTCTTCGTAAAAGCTTCTTAACATAGCACTGTCAAGTGATAGACCAGTGACTTGATTTATGTCAATAATAGTCTCTTAAATTTTTTGACTTGAAGGGACTCTTTCTTTGTTTCTTTCTAAACAAGAAATAAACTACTGCATTTCCGCTTTTTCATTTGTAACTCTGCAATTTGCCTGTAGTCTCACTCACTTTATGCATGAAGCTAAACAGACCACTGTTAATTTAGGCCAGTTGCTTGACATATCAAAATAAGTAGCATTCCTTTAATTTCTTACAACACCCTCAAGGGATAATTCATTTTCAAAACAATAGAATAATATTTTTTTAATAATAGAAACTCTCTAAGTAGGAAAATGTCTTGAATAAAAATTGTGTATATTTTAAGTAGTAAAAGTGCTTCCATTTACTTGTAGAGCAGTGGTAAAAGGTTGAAAATGAGGAGTTGCTCATACAGTGCTGTGAGAACATCAGATTAGAGGTAGTAAAATTACCTCCCACGTAAATATGAATTTAAATACTTGATATTTTGCAAGGTTACATTTACATTACTTCAGGAAATCTAAGGCAGAGAGAAAATCTAACCACCACTGACTCCAAAAAGCATACTGAAGCCTGTCTTGCAATGTTTGAGCATAAAATTCCCACTGATACCATGCAGAAAACCGAACAAGTGAAACTAAGCTGTTCCTGCCATAACCATTCTGGTTGCTAGGGGAGCAAGCATGAAAAAGAATGAAGCAAGTCAAGTTTGGATATACATTACACCTGCATTTCTTTAAAGAGAGTTGGTGGAAGGTGTGCACCCTAAGGCCCCAATCCTGCAAACTCTTACATGTGTGTTAATTTCACATGTATGATTCATCCCTTTTGAAGTTGATTCACCTTTAATAAGTGTCTGCCAGATGAGGGCCTGGGATGATAGGTACTGTACAGAATCTGGATTCCTGTGAATCCAGAGCCCTCATGAACTGGTAAGAGTGTGGATGTCTTTATCTGGAACTCAAACTCTGCTCATAGTACTGAATGTTGAAGACTGCACCATTTCAGATTTTCTGCTATTAATATATTAAACCATTAGTATATACTCAAGTTTTAATGTCCAATGCTATCAACAATGGAACCTAGCAGGTTGGAGACACTAGAAACACCTTTTGTCTGTTTGTTTTTTCCTTCAGAGAGGAATGAATAATTGATACTATCAAAAGGCTATCTCAAGTAACATATGCAGAATAATATTATTTCTACAGCCTGTGTCTGACCAAGAGCCACAGTTTGGTGACAGAACACACTAGGAAAAGGGAGGGTCAGGAGCAGCTCAAAGGTGACAATCCTTATCAGGTGGGGCTAGACTGGGCACAGAGCTGTGCAAGCCAGGGTTGACATGGGGATGTTGCCATCCCTCTGCACCTTGAGCTTTGACTGTCCAGCAGTTCCTCTGCTCTTGTTTCGTGCTGTCACCTTAGAACAGGAGTTGCATTTGAGCCATTCCCAAGAAGTTTGTGGCTCATGACATCACCTGAACTTCAGATCAGCTCAGCTGTGACCCTTATGAGGATTTTGTAAAGCCACAGGAGAGCAGCACTTAAAGAAACAATTTCTAAAGACAAATACCTCTCATGTGCCTAAGACATAACAGTATCAGAAAATTCACAGCCAGCCTCTTGAGATATGAATATTGCCCTTGTGGTAGGTACAAGACAGCAGAAGTGGTGCTCTGGAGAGGGCTTAAGTTTGTTCAGAATGTAGATGGCGTTTGGGTGCAAGTAGGAACAAGCTGCAGTGCGACTTGCCTCCCACATAGTTTCCATGTTGAGTGGTGGGAATGTCAGAGGTGGTCTGTTTGCTTTCTTGGACTGATCTGCACTTCATAGCCACAGCACTGAATCTGACACTTTTAAACTTTGCATTACTCTTTGTCCCTACTTTTCCTCTCCCTTGCCCTGTCTTTAACAAGCAGTAGTGCACAGCACTTCTTCCCACTGTACCAAGAAATGTGACTTTGAATGACTCATCAGGACATTGTACTTCTGTTTAGAAATGCTTTATTGTCAGCATTTATTGTAAACACTATCAGTTACAATGCTTACAAATTTAATTTATTTCAAGCCACTTTTTTTTTTTCCTTGTTTAAATTTGCTGTATTAATTGAGTTGGGTAAATAATCCCGAATCTGTCTATACCAAAGATTTACAGAGTCCCACTCAGAGCAGTAATAGCTGTGTGGTGTGAGTGGGATGTGAAGGGCATTCTGGAGAAAATCTTCCTACCAGTAAGGAGTAAATAGTTACAACAGGAAGAGAAAACCCAGCTTTTTGCTGGTATCCAGAGATACAGACCTCATAGGGGGTCACATTGAGGGAAGATACCACACAACATTAAATGCTTTGCAGCCTTTTATCTTTTATTGCTGTCCCATAGCAAAGCTTTTATTTTTAAAAAGTGCTCATTTCATGCTGTGATGTCCCATACAAGGTGGGAAATGAGGAATACTCCAGGGCAGTCCTTGGACAGTAAACAGACACTCCCCATGTTACGTTCAGTACCTAGTGAGAGTGAACAGACATGTTCTACATTAATCTATTTCAGGTCAAATTTCATTTCAGCTAATTACTGTTTGGCTTAAGACGAAGAATTAAAAAATTCATACATGTAGAATTCATTCTTCACCGCAGACTGAAAAGTAGGCAACCATGCCATTATTTGCTGGCTCAAGGAGATGCTTGTGGATGATGAGCCACGTCATAAGGGACCCACCTGAGAAAATATTTTAGATAACTGAACAAACTTGAGGCATGTGCTGTTCCAGCAATGCTTTGCTATGAAGCAAAGTAAGAATAGATATATATTTTTTTGTCTGTCAATTGGAACAAAGTATAATTAAAAAAAAAAAATCTGTCTCCTATGGTCAATAACCTGTGTTTGGAAAAGCAAGGTGATTCCTATAGTATGTGTACAGTTCTTTGGTTAGTTGAGAAACTTAAGATCTTATATGAAACATATAAGCTTACAGAGGCTTTATATGGATAACTGTAAAGTAACTTCTGATTGAAGATGGAGTTTCCTAAAAAGAAGCAGAGGGATTAGATAAGGAGTTTAGTCCAATTCAAAAAGGGAAAGGCCCACGGCTACCAACAACTGATTAAGCAGAAAGTGTATGGGAGCTTATTTTTTTATTTTTAATTACTACAGATGATCTTTTAGGTAATGGGTTGGAAAAGCTCATGTTTCCTGCTAAATTATAAGCCTACCTCTTTATTTTGAAGTGTTATAGTGTAGCAACTTACTTAAAATAGGAATTATGAAACTATTCCTGATCTACTGGGTCATCATGCTTCTTCTGGACCTTGATTTGTAAACTATATCAGTTGTTTAGCAGAGGAGCACTCTGCCTCCTTTTCAAACCTAGTTCTAAACCTTCCACTAGGTTAGTTATGAAAAATGTATTTTGCAGATTTTTTACTTGTCATGTTATTTTCTACCCACAACAGTACCTTTAGAGAGCAGCCTTTCCATAGAGTTTCTTGAGCATCTGACTAAGGTGTAGGTGTTGCCTGGTAGTGCTATTTGTCCCTTTATCTCAAAGGATAAAGGACAAGGAAAGACCTCCTAAAATCTACGGGTAGAAACAAATAATAAAGGTGTTGGGAGGAGGAAGTTAGGAAAAGATGTACTTTTGACAGAGGTTCATAAGAATTCTTACCATCATTTTGAAGCCCTAAAAAGCCAATGAGCTTCTCCATTAACATAAAGATTCATTGCTTATCTGCAAGACCTAATGTTTTATTTAATTCTGATATATATGGGCATTGTATTCTCTAAAATACAGGAATGATGCTATGTAATAAATATTCTCCCTGTTTGCATGTATTTCAGTTACTAATATTTCTAGTGTTAAATTAACCTAGCACTAAGGTAAACATACTAAGAATTCTTGGAAGAGAAGGGTATGCATCCCTTTCATTTTTAGAGCTGAACTTAACACTTCCTTGAGCTTAGTGTGTGAGTGAGTTTTTGAGAGGGAGGGAAGCTCTGTTTACTGCATCTGTCACCTTGGAAAAGATTCATTAATTCTGTGATTGTGGAAAATAGAATGTAAGAACTTTCACTGACTGTGTATATGACAATGCTGGATTCAGGGGGGAAAAAGCCCCTCCAGGTCAAGTCACTTTTTTTTTCTATTCCTTTCATGAAGGCACATACCAGTGATTAACTTGTTACGAGAAACAGGAGCACACCTTTCAAGCCATGACTTGGAGGACGTTGGAACAATACTCTGCAGGTAAATGTGATATATGGTGAGGTGGCCCTAAAATGGTATGGAGAGGCATGGTTTTTCAGAGGAGACTCAAAAATGGAGAACTTTCAATAAACAGTTGGGTCCCTGGCACATGAGGTGGCTCTTTCTGTGCTAGATGAATAGTAAGGCAACAAGTGAAGTGATGAAATTAAGAATCAACTCTGTTTCAAAGCACCAATAACTCAAGAGAGTTCCAAAGTAGAGAGGATTGTGGGGATAAGTGAGCTGGAAGCAAATATATACGCCATTTTTTCCCAAAGTCTTTTACTGAGGAGTGGTGAAAAGAAGATGTTCAAGGTATGATTTTGTAACATCTCTCTTAAAAATAAAGCTGCACAAAATGCATCATTTTTATTGTTATAAAGTCCACTTTTCACTTATATTGGAATGGCTTCTACTGTAACTAGTGTATAGTATTGTTCTTAAAAATAACTAAATCAAATAGATTTGATTTAGTTGTGAACAGCTGCTCACCATCACTATATTTAATTTTAAGAGGATATAATTCTCTTAGAGCTGGTTTGCATACACTTGCTTTCAATATATAACAATGTGGATATGTATTATAAAAAGAAATAGATGTTAGATTTCGTTTTTTCCGGTACTGGTCCTGAATTACAAATTACTCTGAAAATTGTGAGAAGGTTCATGTATATCTGAAAATTACTTGTAGTTTTTACTTCATTTCCTCTTCTCTCTTTTGAAAAACAAACAAAAAACCCCTGAGTACTGGCCTTTATATCAGGACTTGGCAGGAAACCATGAGACTTGCAGGGACCAGCCAGTGCTGTATAATGTCTACAAAACAAGGTCAAGGTAAAGCTTATGTGTGTTCTGTGTAGAGACTGGACTCTGTCCTTTGAGTAATTCTGGAATTAAGGAACACTAGCTGGAGTGTTTCCATTGTCATAACATGCTCAGAGGAGACTGGGTAATAAGGCTTTTACCGTGGAGTCAAAATCTGCACTTCCCAGGGCACTGCAAGTGATAGGAAAGAACTAAGCCCTTGGTTTGTGCAGTTTCCCTCTGCCAAAAGGTAAGAGGAGTGGTTTAGGGAATGACATTCTTCTACAAATAAATTGGCCCCTTGCTTAGTCCTGGTGGCACATGCAGAACCAGTTTGGCTAGCTGACCTGGCAGTAATATGTCCAAGAAAAGAAGAAAAAATCAGGAAGAGAAAAAGAGTACTTCAAACAAAATAACAAAATGTGGTTCTCATGCAGTTTGTTACAGCTTTGTAGGGATCATTGTGCACCTGGATCTGCTTGAGGGGAGGATGCATGGCCTGTACCAGGAGCAGAACCAGGCAGTGGTCAGGCTTCGAGACAGTGCTGAAGTGGCTGTTCCTACCCTGCTCCTGCAGAGCTGAAGCTCTTCCTCTGCTCTGCTGTTTTAGAGGGCCTGGCATAGTCATTGCTAACAAAGTGGACTTATTCCACAGAGCGTTATTCAGACACCTAAAAGTTATTCAATCTGAGGTGCTGGTGTTTGTCCTCTTGCCAAAATGTCTCTGATACTTCTCCAGTGTCCTCAGATGACCTTACTGATACACTCATTTTTCCAGCATGTTCTGGCTCATGTCTCTGTCCTCTCTCTTAACTCCTTATTTTAAGCTCTCTCTGCAGGCACTGGCACCTGCATGGCAGTAAACATGTTCACACGGTCAGGCTGCTTATAGAACCAGCTGTTTATAACATCTCTCCTCTGTCTAACTGGAGCTATTTTCCTGCATTTCTTCTATCTTTTAATGTGCCTTAAGCTGCAATTTCTACCAGTCCAAATTTGTCACCAAGGCAATTTGTCAGGTTCTTGTGGTTTAGAAGGATAAAGCTGCTTGCTTTCTGATAAGCTCTGTGTTCCTGCACTTAGCTAACTTAACTTTTCCTCCCATGCAATTCTCTCTGAATTAAATTATAAGCATGTTTTCCCTCTTTGCTACCGACCAATCCTCAAACAGACTGTTACAAAAGACCATAAATAGTGATTTTTGAGTTCTAATAGTCTCCTCAGCCTCCTTCTGTTTAGACTCATGATTTTAGAATAGAATAGAATAGTTCAGTTGGAAGATTATGGAGATAAAATAAAAATAAATGTGTTCCTTTGGCATTGGTGATGTTTGAGAGGGAAAGGAGTACCAGCCAGAACTGAGGGTTGGACTGTATCAGTGGGAACTCTTGTGTAGGAAGTGGAGATGCACATAGTTATTAAATCTTTCATGGTTTCATTTGCTGGTGTCTTTTTTTAAGTGAGAGGTGTTAGTCTGGTTTCAGAATCACTTTGTTGATGTTTGGTATCTGGTTCATGGCTTTGTTTCAAAATGAGATCTCAGTGTTAGTAATCTGTTAAAAATGTCAGAATATCTTCTTGTATTGCAGTAGTATTGTCATCTGTCTGAAAAACCAAACCATGATGAGATAAATTGGGACACTCAGACTTACTCTGAAAGCTTCTGGAGTTAGTAAACAGTTGATTTGTGGGAGGTTTTTTTAAAGGAAAAAAGCTTGTATAGGATTGAGATACTTCAAGTCTGTACTTCACAGAATTAAACAGGGGCATAAAGCCAAAACAGCTTTCTTTTTCATATTCTTAGACTTCATAAAATGATATGATATGGTATGGTATGGTATGGTATGATATGATATGATATGATATGATATGATATGATATGATATGATATGATATGATATGATATGATATGATACGATATGATATAGAGGGATGCAGCCTTTCAAAATCACCACCTTTCAGAATAAGATGCCTCTTCAACTTAACATAAACAGGGGGTAAGGCTGGGGAAGGAAGAATAAATATGCCTCTGCAGGAATTAGGACCAAGCTTCTACTGCCTGCTGTCTTTCAAAGAAGTCTGTCTGTCTCAGCTGAGAGAGATGTGGAGATACAAGCTAAGAACTCCCAAATGTGCTCAGGACAGAGCAAACCATGCCTTGTGCTGGACTTACTTTTTTTTCTTTTTTTTAGGGTCTTCATCTTAAAAAATAAAAAGAAGAAAAAATTTTTTCTCTTCTGTCCAGGTGATGACACACCTGAAAAAAAGAAAGTCTCTCCTGATTACTTCATATAGACACTGAAAAGGGAGAATTGCTGATAAAGCACAGCTTTGTGTCCCTGGGAAAGATGAAATCCTAGTACATAAGGAGGCAGGAAGGAGCTCCAATGTGTCATTTCACTTTACTTTTAACTTCCCAAATCTACAACTGCATTGGCCCTTGTCCTTATAAACCTTCTGAGACCTGACAGGCTTTGCTCCTGGTCCCCTGAGAGCAACAGAGCACCCCTTAAATTGCAGCTTGATGTTGGTGTGGTGGGAGACACGGAGAGCACTGCCATTATTGGTATCTCTGTCATCATCATGGCTACATTAGCCCAGCTGAAACTGTGAACTGGATACATAATAATTTTTTCTGAATGCAAAAGTACTGATAGGCAGGATGCCTGAGATTATCTGCTGTCAAAGGTATCAGAGTTTACTAAAATGAGTTAGATAGTTCTTTATCAACAAAGCAGGTTTTCAACATTCTGTTAAGTGTATACTGAAGCTACCTTTATTCCATTTCATTATATAAAAGTGATGGACTCACTGCTTAGAGGTTGCACTTGTAGTAGGAATTGGTGGCATAAATACATTTGAGACAAATACAGAGCAATGGTACCTATAGTGTAAATTGAGAGGTCCCCTGTATATATTTGAGTATATCAAGTACAGTTACTGTGTGTAAAGGAAATACAAATGTGTACAGCTTGACTAGGGGAATCTGGAATTGGAGAAAATGTTTTGTGGTGCTCTTGATGATAATCAATCTAGTAAATAGTAGGTATCTTCTATTTAGAGTGGTATCTAAATTTTCTCAGAAGCTACATCACCTTTTGTTCTCTGGGAACAGTACCCATAGAATAAAGTTCTCACTCGATTGGTAAATGGCTGCTGCAAAATTGAAGATACTTCTGTGTATTTGGACTGCTCTAATGTCACGGAAGGAGACCACTTCACAGTTTTGACCTCTGCAGCGAGGGTTAAATTGCTCTTTCTGAATAGGTGCTGTTAGGCAGTTAATTTTCAAGTAAGTGCAGCAGTCCTTGTTTGTTGCTTACAGAGATGTAGCTGAGGTGCCCTGGGTGTGTAGGTTGGTAATATTTCTGAAAATCTTTGACCAAAATGGTTTCTGCTTTGCACATGGCTGAACGTTGAGATTCTGTTTGGCAAATACAGTGCTCTCCTGTCCAGTGCTGGTGATGCTCATAACTCTCTAGGTAGGCTTTTTGTTTGTTCCTTAGCCTGTGACCTTAGTGTTAACAGCAAGAGACTAGCCTTTGTAAACAAAGATAATTCATATGTTCCAGAAGTGGCTGCTAAGCGATTTCTTTGCTTTACTAATGCTTACACTTTTTCTTTACTAATGCTCATTTCTTTCCTGCAGTTTCCTTACCAACCTCCCACTGAGCTTCCTGTTGGACCTCCTCTGCCTTCCTCTGTTTTCTTATTGCTTCTGAGGGGCCTTTTTTCTTTGTGATGGCAGTTTTCATTCATGATTTATTGATCCTTTCCTTCATGATGCCAGACTGAAGCACCGTTAAACCTCTTAGTACCCCACTACCACTTCCCTGTCCCCCAAAGGCCTCAGCTGTAGGTCACCTGGGGGTTGCATGGAGGAACACAGATAGAGACAATCTGCTTTCCCTTTTTGTGCCCAGCCTCTGGGACTGCTGCAATTAAAGGCTTCCACTCCCCTGAAAACATATTTTCAGGTACTTAAGCGATTTAATCAACAACAGAAGTGATTTCCACCTAGCAGAGAAGTGAATGTTGCAGCCCTGCTGTCATAGTTTCTTCCATGAGTTTACCTGACTGCCCCTTGCATCTCTGAGCCTTCTCCACTCTTCACCAGGTCTGCATGGCTTGGTCATCACCCCCAGGAGCTCATCACCATCTCCATCCCTGCTGCCAGCACAGTGCCTGTCACCCACAGCAAGCTCTGGTTAAGGCAGCAAACTCTGAACTTAATAATGTTGGGGAGGGTTCCCCCTCTCTTAATGAGATTCAACCTCACTTGATGATTATCAGCAGGGTTCTGCTGAAACAATCTGCAAGCTCACGGCAAGCTCAGGTCTGAAGCTTCACAGATGTTGCTATCCTGAGAAGACTGAAGGTCATTCTCCCAACCTTCCCATCAGTTCAGCCTGTCTTCAGGCTTGGTACAGACTGGCATGATTTTGCATATGTACTGGCTCTTAGCTCTTTTACCAAAATGAGAGTTAAAAATAAACCTTAAGTATTGTGGATGGGACTACCAGAAGATGTGCAAAGAAATAATCTGGTGTGCATTCCTCTGGAAACTGTAACTCACTTATTTGTATAGGACTCATTCTGATCCTCCCTATTGCTTGTTACATGTGGCAGAGAGAGGTCATCTTTAAAAAGCTTTTTTTCTGTTTACTGCCCATTTAAATCCTACAAATTGTTTTATAAAACAAGTATAGCTGTGTTACTGTCCAAATAATATTACATAAATGTACTTAATGTCATAACTACTGATAGCAAACCCAGTTATGCAAACTTGTGAAGGGGGTTTCTTTGTGGTTTTAAACAAGTCCCATGGGTTGCTGGTACATCTGCTTGTACATCTCACTCAGCTGCATCTTGATTTAGCCATTGCCCTCCCCCCAACTCATTTCATGAGATAAATATTGTGTTGTGAAATATGAAACTGCGTGACTTTTTTTTCCCCTTTGGTCATAGTCACACCCACTATGTGAAACTAGCCTGTTGTAAGTACTTATAGCATAGCCCTATTAATTTAAGGAACTCATTCATCAAGCTGTGTTGCTTGCTCAGCTATTCAAAGCTGTTGTAATAGTGTTCCTTACCTCTCTACCCTGGCAGCCATGTTGAGCCTGGTTCAGCCTTTGCCTGCTGAGCTCATTGACAGGATCCAGGAACTCCCTGAAATTAACTGAAAGATTTAGAACCAATATTAATTATTCTTTTTCCAGCCTTACAGCTAGAGGTGATATGGATGGGCTGTACGCCTGGTACCTGGCTGGTGCAGACCTGGAGCAAACTGGTTATGATGGCAGGAATCCCCTACAAGTAGTAAGTGTCCATACAGCTGTGCTCCCTTGGTGTGCTAGCTGAGTAATAACACATGCTCTTGGATAATATTAATTTGGGAAAAACACATGTTGCGTCGTGGACTCTAAACTGGATTAGAATTTGTTACAAACTCAAATCTGGTGCTGTTGTGAAGTAATAAATAGTTGGAGCGAGAATTTTCTCATCTATGTTAGAGGAATTAAAATTTAAATTGGATTTTAATTATTTTGTGGTAACATAGTCTTAATTCCCACAAGTGAGTATTTGCATGTCCTAGTGCACAGGATGGCAGGATTTATTCATGTTTCTACTTACAGGCAGAGGCTACAGGACAGAAGGAGGTTCTTGACTTCCTTAGACAAAAGCAGTAAGAAAGGTAAGATTTCGTTTTCAAATGCTGGAGTTCTGAAATGTATGATCAGCACAGGTATGAAGAGGGATCTTGTATTTAAGCCCTCGTTCACCCTGGGACATCTGGGTTCAACTGCTGTCCCTGTCTTGGTTTCTGATTTGACTCTGAATACTTTAATCCTTCTTTGTAGAGTGGGGCTAATGTTTATTACTCTTTCTGCCTGGACCTGGAAGTGCTTTTTTGTGCATTCCACAGTGTAGTTTTGAACTTGGGAGTGTCAGAGCTACTAAAAGAAAACTACTGAGGGCAACAATGTGATGTTCCATTGGCCTATTGCAATAAATTGCTCCTCTGTGTTGCCTACATTGGAGAGGAAATGCCTTTTATCAGGCACATTGGCCAGGCCTGGCTCTCAGGGTGCCATGCCCCCAGCACAAGAGCATTCCCTTCCCCAGGACAGCTGCGTAGGAGGGGCCACTGTGCCACCTTCAGCATTTCTACCTGCTCTCTCCTTCTGGCTTTCAATGAAGCACCCTACACCAGAAATCTCCTGGTGTAATATAGTCAGCCACCATGGGAAACATGTGCCAGATTCGTCACAGACTGGAGTTAGTTGTACTCCACACGTGGAGTAACCTCTGTGACAGAGAGCTCTGCCCAGGGGCTGCTTCAGCTCTCGGCATAGGACAGGGCAGTGTCATGGCCTCCCTCTTCCTCAGGCCACAGAGGCAGCTGCCTGGTTGTCCCTGACGTGAATCCCTTCTGTGCTGCCATCATCCAAGGTGTGTTTCCCTGGCCCTGTGCATGTGAGGCACGTGTGTGCCTCATGTTCAGAGCATTGGACCTGACAAGTTTCTCTATAGGGAACTTGTTTGGGCATTTGACCTTCTCCAGTGCTGTGCTGTAACTGGAAGCATTTGAAACACTTGCCTTTCATTTCTCAGAGCTCCTTTCTGATGCAACACAATATATTGGCAAGTCTAATCCCAATTTAAATATTGGGAGGAGATGATCTCCTTTATTTATTAAAACTAGCACAAAATGTAGTTAAAGGTTTTGCTGCATCGATGGTTATCTGGCCACTTGTGTCTCCCATTTGAGAGATGTTAGTGGGGACTGCAGTTGGATTGATTCACTCTAGACTGGTTTAAATGAGCGAAGGACACAATCAGGCAGATTTTTTTGCTTTCCTTCAAAGTTTTGGGGTTTTCTTTGATTTTACCCGATACAGAAGGATTAGATACAACACAGTCTTGAGCATTTAAATGGAAGTTTTCCAGCGGTCAGGATGGCAATGCTAAAATACCTTTAGAATATGAGTTATGCTGCAAAGGGATTTCCATTTTTATTGAAATAGGTCTGCAAAAATTGCTTTTCTTTTTTAAGTGGGGAGTGAGTGTGTTAAATCCTCAACTTGTCCATGGATCACCTCATAATTCCTTTGGACTGAGCCATCAATAGTGTAGGCGGTCTGAAGGAAGTCTTCAGCACCGCATGAGAACTGGCTTGGCAGGCCACAGGGTAATCTATTCTCAGGAAGGTTTTGGATACTGCCTAGTTCTAAACATCCATTTTCTCTTTCTCCAGAGGCTGTAGAAGATGGTGACTCCTCATCAGGAATACCAGCTTGAAACATTCATGGTGTTAAGCCATTATGGCTTAACAGGAACAATGGTAGTGCTGCTTGGGGCATACAGGAAAGCTACAGCTTAGAAAGATTCTTTATTTAAGATCACATTGATTATCTAAAAATTATTGGCTGCCTTTATTTTTTAATCACTTTTTGGAAAGAAATGCTTCTAAACAAGTGAGGCTGTTCTGTTACAAGTTCTGATTTTAAACAGGCCTTCTGAATGTTCTTGCATTAAACCACTGAGGACAGTACTGCAGGCATAGCAAATGGAAATGCTGTGGTGAATTCATACCAAGGAAAAACAGTGGATTGTGCATTTCTGGGTTTCAACTAATAAAATCTCTGAGGAACAATGTTGATTTCACTTGGTCTGTTTTTTTGCAATGACTTTTATCACTCCAGTTGCAATTAGAGCAATTGTGAGTGTCAGTGCAAACAATTGAATCAGTCATGGGCATCTGCCTGCAGTTGTGTACTAATCTTCACCAATGTGTCACTATAAACCCTCACTTGAAATGAGTAGGAGGCAGATGCCATAAAGCATGTTTGTGGGACTGCCTGAGTGAATTGATTGTTTTGTTTCTAATAGCATCTTTCCCACATCCTGACCGGAATATAATCAAGATTGCTACATGCTAGACACGTAATTCTTTGGACTGTAAATGGGATCTCAGTATTAACAGACCCCAAGTTTAAAGTACCAACACTTTCAGACTAAAGAAAGAAGGCAATATGTATCTTTACAGCTGTGTCTGCCCTAGAATATGTAAATGGAGGGAATACTTCAGGCAAATGCATACATTGGAGATGGCAACTTTTAATTTCACCTACAGCTTCTGCAGTACTCTGTGGATTTTCTATCTGCTGCATCTGAAGGGAATCTTTGAAATGCAGATAGTTTTTTCTTTTTCCTCTTTATACTACTCAAACTTCCCACAGCTATTCTTATCATGGAGAAAAGCTGCAAGGACTACTTGCTGAGCCTGCTAGTATTAAAAGATTCCCAAGGTATACTGCAAATCAGATCACACTAAAACAAGGGAACTGTGCACATAGTCTGAGAAAATGCTGTATATACTCCAGTTCAAAACAAAACCATAAAAATGCCTGATTATGTGAACAGTAGTGCACATCTTCACTATGGTCACAAAAATTACAACTATGCTGTCTCATTATTAAATTACTGATATTACATCGCAATGAGCATGCTTTAGATTGAGTAAAGTGAATACAGAATTAAGTAAATGAGATCTACCATCAAAAATCAGGCATCAAATTTGTCATGTTTTTTGGTGTCTTACCTGTAAATACTTAAAGTTGATGATGTATGTAGCAAAGTAATGGTTGTGAAAATTTTTACAATCAGGAGTAAAATCATACACAGACTCTTCTTCCTATGGTGTTCAGAATTATTATCTTGCATCATCAATAGTCTAAGTGTTGATGCACTGAACCAGGCAATCCCTATATAATCTTCTTTACAAGTGACTTTCTTGGCATTGTAATATTTTTTTTTTAATTATTCTCAGATGCCATAATTTGTTCACAACAGCACCCATTCTTTATTTCTGTGCCAAAATGATTGACTGCAGCATAGACAGAGGCATCAATATTTTCTTCAGACTTTTCAATAAAGGCTCATCTGATCTACAGAAAACTTTCTAAATAATAACTTCTTATATTTCTAAAATACAATATCCATCTAAAGTACAAACATACTTTTTCTTTTAAACAAAAAATTATATTCTGGTTTGAGCTACTGAACTACTAGGTCTCAACAGTAAAACTGAAGGAGAGGGAAGAAAATAGCCAACTATTTTGGTCCTGCATATAAGCCAGCTAAAGACATGAAGGACAGCATTTTGAGATGTGATCCAGTAAGCAGTTTTAGTTAGAAGCTCATAAAGCTAAAGTAAAATGGTTTGGGTCATTTTACAGTAAGAATAAAGCAGTATTAGCTTCTTTCTGATAAACCTTTACAGAAGTATATATCCTATTAATATTTCATCTTGCCTGAGATAGTGTTCCTGCAACTTTCTAGAAAATTTGTGATTTGCCTTATAAATAGACCAGTGTGTTTTAATGACAGACATATGAATGCAAATTTAATATTTATCTGAGGAAGAACTGGATCTCTTCTATGTACGTTAGAATTTCATTCAGGAACTGTTAACAGTCTACAGGTGTTAAGAGAAACTCTGTATGGGGTGCTGTGGCAAGAATCACCCAACCAAGGCCAGAAACTTCAGCTCTTGACTCAGTGTTGGAGATGAACTTCAGTAACTTTTTGGAGATCCTGTGTTGTCTTGTTAGTCTACTACACCCTTTGCTTCATGCTGGTGATTTAATAATCATAATTATACTCTCTGTGATAACTCCCAGTCTTATGATGAATCTATTTGTGTGTAGTAACGCTTAAGTTTTGCATAGTTATTGCTCAAAAGTAAAATCTAAATATTAGTAAGGAATAAAATAGTTCCTATTTGTTTCTATCTGTTTCACTTAGTGCAAGCAGCAGAATGTCTTTCATTAGTAAAAGTATGCTAGACATCCCAGAGGCAGCTCAATTTTTTAAACATCCTAATTTTTCTCCTTCAGATCATTCTTGAAAAGATCCAATACACTCTTCTTTTTATCCAACAATCTTCTGCTCAGTAAAGGGTTGCTGATTAAGCAGCTGTACAGGGCCATGAGTATTGCAAACACACTCATTCAATTGCCAAGACTAACTGTGGGTCCATTCCATAACTACTCCAACAGCTTTAGCTCCAGTCACCCATGATGTCCACATACCCTTCCATAGCTACATCCAACTACACTTTGGGAGATCTAGCACTGTGATGATCATCTGTAGATCCGTGCTTGGTATTTCATACACAGTACACATTGAAATGGCATGGTGAAAGCTGGATTAAGTTACTTCTGGGGTTTGGATTGGGTGTTGGGTTTTTTTTGCTTGTTTGGGTTTTTTGGGGATTTTTTTTTGGTGCAGAAAAGCTTGTGATATTTTTAACTCTCAGTTTTTAATTGGAACATAAAGTGGCATTTTAGTTTCTGCTAGGAAATGGCTGTGGCTCCTATTCTTTTCCAGCCTCAGTCTAGTAACACAAGTGGTCAGGCTGTCGTTTTCCTTGCCCTGCAGAATCACCACTGGGTCAAACGCCATGCTAGGAAAGTGCACAAGCTCCCAGCCTGCACCTGTGTGAGTGTCAAGAGGCTCCTGCAGGTCTGGACCATCCTGTTGCACACAATTTCAGCAGTAACTATAGAACTATAGAACAAAGGCATAATCAGTAATGTGAGACTTGTAACTGCTGCACAAATGTTGGACTTACTTCCAGTGTTGAATGTTTTAAGTTGCAGTGATGTTCTGGGAACGAATGCTGGTGCTGGAACCTCTGCTGCCTCTCCACAGAGGAGATGCTATGCATGCCTCCTCTGAAAGTCAAACATGACATCAATTCTACAGCTTTCTTCACTTGAAAGACAACACCCAGCTTCCACTTTGTTTCTTTTTCCTAATGATCCAGCTAATACTGCCAAGGGATAGGGACTACTTGGCCTATGTCAGCACTTCTCTTAACACTGCAGAAAGCAGAGATTTGCACAACTAACATGTCCAAGTTCCTGTCTGATTGAGCTACAGCTTTTCTTTCCTGAATGCAACCACTTTCTTTTCTACTGATGGCTGAAAATATTAAGTTTCTGTCAGGAGATTCTCTTATAAAACTTTTGTCATGGAAGGGCACTCTAAATTATTTGAAAAATTAGCATGTACTTGCTCTCCTATTGCATGTTGTTGTGGTAAATTGCTGACATCTGTCAAGGTTGGCTGACCCCGGACAGACTGACTGTGTCTGATCAGTACTTGCTGAACTAAATCATGTTCATAAGGCTTCAGCATCTGCTCCTTCTTTTTAAATAGCTGAATATCTCTAGTTTTGCACATCTTAACTTAGAATTACTATACTGTAGCATGTCCCAGTTATCTCATACAGGGATTTTTTCTGTTCAGCAGTGAGTGACAATGATATCTCTCATCTGGAACTAAACCCCTCCTTGAATCAGGGTTTATTTGCAGTCTTCTGAAATAGTGTGGTCAACTGGAATTCTTCCAAAAGGATTGTGATCTAGTTGGAAGATTCCTTAATTTTTAAGGCTTGTTCAAGTAGTGAGATGAGTAGGGAGGGAAATATCCTTTGTGCATAGAAGACAAAGTGAGCCCAGTTCCACTTACACAAAGCACTAATGGACCCAAAGAGTGATCAAATGCAGCCATAGGGGTAATCCCCTTCTCCAGGTACCTATGCTCATCCCTCCATAGGACCTATTACAGTAGTTAAGAAACAAAATCCTTTTAGTTCCCAGCAACACAATTTGTTAGATCACTGAGATAAACCTGAAGTAATTGTGTGGTGGGTGAAAACAAGAAATTTATAAAGAACTGATCAAATAAAAACGTGTGCAGCATACGTTATCAGAAGCACTGCTGATATGTTTGTGTCTCTTCCGAGTGGACTCTATCAGCAGTATAATCATCTTCTAGACTAGCAAGACTAGTCTTTCCATGATTCTTTAACAATGTTTTATGACACAGTGTTTGATTGCATGTTTCTAACAGCACTTTAATTTGAGTGACTCTTTTAGAAAAGCTACTAATGTAGAAAGCTTATAAGATATGTAAAGTACTCTACTGAACCATACAAATGAATCTGTGGGACTCAAATGTTGCCATCTTAGATAGTCCATGAGTCAGAATAAAATCTGGTACTACCAGATTTATTATTTTGCAAAGTGTCTATCTGAAAATTACTTTAGAGACTTCATTATACGTACATTTGTTTACCTGTGATCAGCTGAATGGGAAGAGGCAGAAGCCTGTGTCTCAAAAGTGTAGCTGAGACGAGAATCCTGAATCATGGCAGCAAAATGTCTGGTGAACCTCACTAAGCACCACTACTTAACGTGGATCCATTTGGGAAGAGTTGATTCAAATCTCAGCATCAAAAGATGTGGTCCTTGCTGTCCAAATCTGCCACGGAGGTAGCAGGAGGTTACAACCAGTGGGGCCTATGCTCCTCCCAGTCTGGCAGGGCAGAGGCTGTACCCCTTTCCCCCTCAGCCAGCCCTGCCAGTGCTCTCCTGTTGGGACATGCTCAGCCAGTGCATATCTTGCGCACTCCCACTGGCGTTTTGAGCTTCACACCAGCACCTACCTCCCACTCCAGGATGCTGCACATCACAGGGAATCCATGGGAAGCTGCCAACCAACAACATCCTGCAGCTTCGCTCTGCAGCCTCCTCCATATGCAGGCACTGCCAGGCCCCAGCATTGTGCGACCTGATGCGTGGCACGTTGCACAACGAGGCAGGAAAAGGCTGAGATATCATTCCCTGTCTTGCAGCAGCAGTAAATACCACAGCAATAAATAACAACTCTCTCAAGCCACAGTATTCCTTCACATCTCCTCAGCTTCCACATGGGATCAGAAGAATGGTGGCCAGGGGAGATATTGCCTGGCCAAAGCTGCCTGCTAAGTATCCTCTGCAGCACTTCTGAGTACAGATAAGCCTCATTATTACATGTTTATGTGCATAATTAATGTGTTTCTCCCCTAGTGCCACTGCTGTAGATCCCATTAGGCTCTTGTGCTCAGTGTTTGACAGTCCCAAATCCTGGTTTTAAGGGCTTAAAAGTGAAATTAGATGAGACTCCACACAGTAAAAGGTGCTAAGAAAGGGGCAAGAAAATGACAATTATGTTTGTTTACATCAGCTGATTATTTCTACATGAAATGATTAATTATTAGCATAGAATGGAAATGACAATCCTCGCAATTCAGTAGAAAGGTCATGTATAGCAAAGAAAAGAATTTCAGGGTGAGAAAAAAGGAATCTTAATGGCAGTCATTTGCTGAGAGATACGAACTTATCGCATTTAGAACAGACAGTTGTCAATTAATCCTGTCACATGCAAGAAGCTGCTGTGCTGGGGAGATTCTCTGATGCTGATTGTCTGTGTGTGAATAATCACACTTGTATCTTCCAGGGGGTGTGGCTTCCTTCCTGCATATGTTTTGCTGTGGATCTTTGTGACCAGGGCCCAGTAAAATTGGGATTTCAATGCATCAAATTCTTTCTGTGGCACATCTGAATTTCTTATTCCCACTGAAAGGTCAGGTTGGGATGACACGATTCCAGCACCCTTAAGGCATCCAGCAAAGATCTCTGTTGAATCCTGTAGAGCTCCAGGGCTTCAGGGCAAAGACAACCAGCCTGTTATCTCTACTGTCTGACAAGAGTGTGATGTGAAATGTCAGTTTATTTACTTGGACCACTTTGACCAAGATCTCTGCCCACAACTATGTCACCATTCACCACTGTTGTTTGGAAAGTTCTACATTCAAGAACGTAAAACCAGAAATATGAGATGTTGCTAAAAATTACCATGCTACGTCAGTGCAAAGTCACACTCTCTGTATCTTCAATAGCTTGAACCAGCAAATACTTAGGAAATCTCAATAGATGGTCAAATAATTAGTACTTCCTTTCTCATGGTTCTTTGGGACAGGACACGTAATCCTGCCAACTCTGGAAAAGCAGCTGGTTGATGAACATGAAAAATCAAGTTGCTACAAGGTTTGTGATGGCTATCACAATTAAGCATTGCAATCAATTATAAAGTTATTGAAGTAGATTGAATGCACAGCAGCTAACCTTAAATATTAATTGCTTGGCTGAAATGTTCAGAAAAAGTGAGTGATTTCAAGTGTTAGATTTCAGGGTTTAGCCTGAAACTTCATGGTAGAGTAAAAGGTGGCTGGCATTTAATGAAAGTTAGCTCTTCTTATGGTCATTAGAGTCAGGTATCTGGGAAGTGAAGCATTCAAAATTAGTCATGTCAGAATTGTGTTCACTGGCTATTTAATTTGTATTTTTATTTCTAATTAAAAAAAAAAAAAGAGAGAGAAAGGAGAATAGATTGTGAGGACATAAAAATGTAACCATGAGACCAAGCTTTCCTGAAATTTGAAATACTACAGGGACTGTTTATCCAGAGCTGATTGCAAAAGAGGACTTGGTGGATTCACTTCTCATGCACACATCTCTGTGTCCAGTTCTGCACTCCTCAGTACAAGACAGACAAGGAGCTACTGCAGAGGGTCCAGCAGAGGCCACATTAGAAGACTGGAGCATCTCTTTTATGAGGAGACTGAGGAAGCTGGGCCTGCTAAGTCTAGAGGAAACTCAGAGGTGATTAATCCATACCAATGTCTCAAAGGTGGGTGTCAGAGGACGGTGCCAGACTCTCTTCAGTGGTACGCAGCGACAGGACAAGGAGCAAAGGCCATAAACTAAAACACAAGAAGTTTCACCTCAGCATGAAGAAGAACTTCTTTATGTTGAGGGCGGCTGAGCAGTGGAACAGCTGCCCAGAGAGGTTTCCCTCTCTGGAGACATTCAAAATCCACCTGGCTCTGTTCCTCTGTCACCTGCTCCAGCTGACCTTGCCTTGGCAGGGGGTATAGACTGGGTGATCTCCAGATGTCCCTTCCAACCCTGACTATTCAGTGATTATGTGATCTCCAGCTATCATCTCAACACACTGCTGGGGCTCCTGAACTTACGGGGGAAGTCATGGCAAAGTATAATCTACATCAGAAGTACCTCCTTGTTTGCAATGTGCTTTTCTAATGTTTTTTAGGGCCAGAGTTGAAGCTTCTCCTTACTATCAGGGTTTCAATGCAGAGATGCATGGATCTCCCAGGACACATCTGCTTGATAGCTCACACACCATCTCTGCAGCACAAGCATTGGTCTTCACACATTTTTGTTTTTGCAGCTGCTGATGCACAGGCAATTGTACCCACTGAACCAGCCTCCAAGTGTGCAAAGCCTCGAGGTCTCCTTATTCTAGACTTGTTATTAAACAAACTGATGTGTTTAACAATTAAACTGAAAAATTGAAATAGAAACCAGAAAATTTGTAATCTGCTACTTGCTATTTTGCTGCTGAATACAGACAGAGCTTGACTTGAAAATTGTCCCAAAAAGGAAAAATCTACATTAATTTGTATAATGTAACTTACACAGTTAGCTTCTGGAATGAACAAGATGTTAAGTCAGAACAAGAAAAATGGTGAAAGGCAGTACTACACATTACATTGGTACGTAACATCTGTAGTGCTCAGGGACATTGAACTGAATGTTTAGATAAAGCATTTGAGATGCAAATCCCTCTCCTGCTAAATTGATAATTTTGGATTTGATCAAAATTTTGTGCACACAATAGTGGCATTTCCAATAAAATGTGAATTCTTGGCTTCCTAAGAAGCTGTTAGCCATATTTTAATTTCTAGCTCTTCTTTATTAATCTACTTACTGAATGGCAAACCCACAATCTTTCTAAAAGTTCTTGGTTGGAAAAACATCCCACCTCATCCATTTATCTATAAATCACTTGATGTTATTTAGGCAGTAATCTCAAAAGGCTTCCTATTTATGAGGAAGCATTAGGCCATCTCTCAGGGTATTTATTACTGCAAATCAAGTTAGTATCAAGCTATTATTATGCTCACATGTGACACATAGTGGGCTGCTGTATTGACAAATGAGTTTAAACCAACTAAAGTAAACACAGCGTTGCCCCATCACCGTTTGCTATGAACATATGGAATGCTGATGTCCCAGGGTGGGAGAAAGTCCACTTGCAGAGATTTTTTTTTTTTCCTGTTTACCAGACCCAAGAATACAAGAATATTAAAAGTACTTTGCAGGACATGTCAGATTCCAGATCTTTCTTAAATAACTTCCAACCTAATTTTAGGTGAGCATTATTGAGCAAGAGTAGGAAATCAGGAGGGAAATAATGAGGAACATAAAAATGATAAGCAGAGAAATGGTAAGATCCATGTCCATGCTTAGTTTGATTGCTGGATTTCAGTCTAGAATTGTCAGATAAAACATGTCATACAAGAAATAGTACTTTGGGTTCGCTTATGCCCTTCCATGATGTTACCTGTGGAATAAGGAACTAGCAGGAAAGTATAGGGAGCTTTTGCCAAAGAAGCATGGGAATATTGATTGGTAATAATGATAGTACCTCCCAGTCATTTTTCATAACCTCATTTTTTCAAAGTAGAACCTCCCTGAAATATAATCCTCCTCTCATTACCAGAGCATTCCCGGTCTTCCATATTCTGCCATGCAAACAGCACAGCCTTTTATGTCCTCCCACAAGCTTACCCTTCATCTTCACTTCCTCCCAGACCAGCTCTTTGTCTCCTACAACCACCCCTGGCATTATGTCTCCTTTTGTGCTGCCCTCTTTCTTTGACACTATCAGGTGACTGGGATTTGCTTTCCCCTTCCAAGAAAACTCTGCCTGCTGTACAAGGTGCTCAAGCCATCATGTTCCACGTTACAGTGTGCTGCTCCTCCAGGTTTCAGGAGTGTTGGTGCAGTCAGAGAGCTCTTAGCATCCAGTGTGGCAAGGCCATGCTGGGGGGTACCAAAGTCCTTTTCATTTGGGTCATGCTGATATAAACACTTAGTTTAACCATCAACAGAAACAATGGACTAATTACTATTCCTTCTAATACTCCTCATTTTTCCCCTATATAATTTCAGAACCGATTCTATTATTTTAATGCATCAATCCCCTTTCACACTTTCACAGAGAAAGAACAATACATTGCTCATCCCTTGCCTAGTGCTGTCTATTTCCACTGTTGGACACCTCTACTCTTCTACCTTTCAAAGCCTTCAGCCTGTTGTCTGATACTCTACCTAGTGAAGGGAGGAAGCAGGATGTTAACTTTCTTACTTTCATAATTGAAGGTATATGGGTGAGAAACAGAACATACTAAATACTTATGTAATTAAATTAAAGGTATGTTTACCCATTCACAGTAAAACCACCGACACTTATTAAAAAAGAAGTCCAAAGCAGAAGATGGTTCATCCTGCCTAAACACCATACAGGTTCTGGTACCTCAGAGAACCCTGGCTGCCTCAGGCAGGTCCCCACTTAGTGCTCAGAGTCCTTTAGGGGCCATCTGCCATGCGTGTCTGACCCGGGACCAGAACAGCAATGGGATCCCTGGGGATTATATATCTCACCAGTGCAGCAGCAAGTTCTAACTGGTTTGGCTGGAAAGGACTCTTGAACCCAGTTAGTATGGACAGTCAGGTTATTATTTAGCTGGGTGGTATTGTGGAGCTGTGGGTGTGGGTGCGACTTTGTGTTTGTCAGAGGCAGGCAAGAGTTGCCAGTGTAGTTAGTGAAGGATTATATATAAAATACAGCCCATGCAGTCATGCTGCACATCATGTACACATCACTGGCAGGAGTGGACGACCTAGAACACTGTGTCATAGCACAAATGCCTCTTCTTACAGAGTGTAAATAGCAGTCTTGCTTCCACAGATTTCCATGGATGCCAAGGACAGAGGTATCCTTTGAGTGAACTCACACACATGGCACCCTCCTCTACCCAAGGCAAGCGAATATCCTTTTGGGAGAATGAGAAGGCCCAGAAACCTCCTATGGCTTGGGCTGTCTGGAAGAAAGCACAAAATTAAGTTCTGGGTTTGAGTGTGAGGGCAGAACAGAAGAGTGGGAGCTGGCTTTACCAAAGCAGACTGAAATGCCTCCAGCCTAGATCCAGGGAGCTTCCTCAGCATGAGGTTTGCATACAGCAAACCTGTTCTGGTTCCAGCACTCCAGCTTTTGGTGCAGCACCATGTTCACATGAGCCGTGCACAGTCACAAGGGCTTCTCCCTGCTCTGCTGCTCTGGGATGCCTCCTGTATGGGCATTTCCTCTGGGACCGCTTGAGTCTCCTATATATTTTTAAAGGGCCAAAGATCATAGGATCTGGAACACCAAAATGCATAAACAGCACTCAGTTCTTTAAACATTCAAAGCACTACATAAACATTAGTGAAGCCTCATAAGATGAGGTAGGTAAGCATTATCTCCCTCTCAAGGTGTGGTGAAGTGACTTGGCTGAGGCTGGAGGCTGAGTCACTGGCAGAGCAAGGTTTAGCATCCACATCTTTTTGAAATGATGTCTGCTGGGCTGGCTGGTGGGAGCAGCATGTGGTCAGGCAGTGCAGGCAGCCTGGCACCACCAATAACCAGTGTCCTTGCTGCTACCATGGGGAAGTCAACTGTGGGGTTACCATAATCCCCATCCTAAGGTTACAGGGTGTGAGGGCCTTTCAGCTCACCCC
The DNA here is from genome assembly GCF_041296385.1 of Aphelocoma coerulescens. Lineage (NCBI taxonomy): Eukaryota > Metazoa > Chordata > Aves > Passeriformes > Corvidae > Aphelocoma > Aphelocoma coerulescens. Next base: position 58,370,013 of record NC_091019.1, read on the forward strand.
AACAACACGGCTCGGAAACCTCAGTGAACTAGATGTCGTTGCTAGTTTGTCAAAGTTCAGGGTGTCCTTCCTCCCTGTTAGCTGTCCAACACCTCTGAACATCAGAACTTTCTTCATGTTTTTCAGTTCTGGCTTCTTAGTCCTTCCTTTCTGAAAGCAAGGTCGGGAACGTTCAGGAGCAGAAAGAGACCTCTGGAAAGGCCAGTGCTCCCCAATGGTGGCTCCTCAGGGCACCTGAGGAAGCAGCAGCAGTGCTGTGGGGATACTGGGGGAAGATGGGGCAAACCCAGGCACTCACGCACAGTGCTGTGGGGTTTTTCATGTAATTTCTAAAAAAACCCCTGAAACTACACTCAGGAGAGTCAGACTGGCAATGAACACTTCCAGACTAGAAATGGGTACCCACGCTACCCTTCAGGAGGGCTGGACAGCACATGGCAACACTGCCAGCTCACCCAGAGATGTCAGAGGGCTTTGGTAGATTGCCTTCTCACCTCAGAGAATATTGGCCGGTGGGGAAAGAGGAGAAACCGGGCTCTGAATCCCGGGGATGACAGGCAGGAGAACAGACCTCAGGCCTGCCGGGGAGCCGGCTGGGTGGGAAGCGGCCATGCTCGCCAGGCGCGACGCCACCAGCACGGATCCCGGGCCAGGCCGGGCGTTCACACTGCGGCGGTGAAATCCCCCGGAGAACGTGACGTGCCGGTTTAAGGCTTTTTTGTTTTGTTTTGTTTTGTTGTTTTGTTTTTCAGGGCTGCCAGCCAAGCGAGGGGACGGGAGGGTGCGAGGGCAGGCAGCCCGTCAGCGGCAGCGCCTGTCGGGAGGGCGCAGGGTGGAGTCTCTTACTCAGCCCCCGGAGCCACCTCCAGCTTCGGCGAAACCTGTCGAGCAGTTTCCCCCGGTGGCAGGGCGGAGGGCAGGAGGGCGGCGGGAGGAGAGAGGGAGGGAGGAAACGCGCCGCCTCGGAACAGGTTTGTCCTTCTCTACCTGCTGACGTTCTGCCGCCCCAGATGATGGCTGGAAACAAAACCGCCCCGTCAGTGCGAAGGCAGCCTGGAAAAACTGGTCGTGTGAGGGGCGAGGGCAGCATTCCTGGCTGCCGCGCAGGGGACGGCTCATCACCGCGAGGTACCGCGCGGGTATAAAAGGGCCCCGCACGGCCAGGCGCGGCAGAGGGGCGGCCGCGGTACATGGGTGGCGGGGAGCTGCCGCGGGCGCCCGGCCCGGGCTGCCGCCGAGCTGCGGTCCCTCAGGACAATGGCTTTTTTTTTTTGTTTCGTTTGGTCCTTTTTAAACTTTTTTTTTTTTTTTTTTTTTTTTTTTTTTTTGGTTGGTTGGTTGGTTTATTTTTTTTTTCTTTCCACTTTATAAAGAGAGCGTGTTGCCGTCAAGCTCTCCCAGCCCCAGCGCAAGGCCGGGGATGCTCGCGGGACGGTGGCCATCAGTAAGTGGCGGCGCTGAGCGAGGAGTGCGGGGCGGGCGTGCCGGGCCGGGCCGGGCCGGGCCGGGCCGGGCGCTGCGCTGTCCTCGGGCGCTGGAGCCGCCCGCCCGCCAGTCCCGTGTGTTCTGTCTCGTCCCCAGGTCCGCCGCGGCGAAAGGAAGAGCCAAGCCCGGGGCAGGAGCGGGCGGGAAGCGCGCCCCCGCCCCGCTGCGCTCCCCGCGGACCCTCAGCCTCCTTGGTGCAGTGGTTCTTAACAGTTCAACAGTTCTCTAGCATAATTGTGAAATGTTTAGGACCACTTGACCAGCGAGGCCCGGGCATCGGCCGGCAGCGGCGGAGACCTGGAGCGACCCGGAGCGGGGGAACCGCGGGGCCGGCCCCGGGGAGGAGGAGCCGGAGCCAAAGCCGGAGTCGGAGCCGGGGGCCGGCGGGAGCGGCCCGGTCCGGCCCGGCCCCGCAGCACCTGGGACGGGCGGCGAGGCCAGGGAGGGCCGGGCCCAGGACCCGCCGCTGGCCGCGGGTCCCGCTCCGGGGATGGCGGAAAGAGCAAAGTCAGTGCAAGTGCTTAAAAAAAAAAAAAGGTTATTGCGTGTCCTGTGGGAACCGAGGAGTTTAATAACTTAAAAGGAACAGGTAGGATAAATCCTGCTGCTGCAGCTGCTGTCAGCTGGCTGTGCTAGACACAGGCTGATACACTTACTGCATAACCGTCTGTTCTCTCCTTTCTCCGCACCATACACTCAGATGCACAGCTTAAAAAAACCCCTCAGATTGACTCTCTAGGCTGCATTCTCCAGAGGCTTCCCACCTTTGCGCTGGTAATAATATGCAAGATGTATTCAGTGATAGCACTTCGTCTTTGAGTGCCCTTTTACTTAGGGCAGTGTAGCGTTTGTCTCGTGCTGTTTTATACTGTATTTTCTGTGTATACACACTTATTGCAGGCAGCTAAAGGACTAACTGGACTTTCTGTCATAACTTCGTTGAATTACTTCAGAGGATGTCTGCTTCTAGGGCATTGATGGCCTGGCTTGAATGTCTGTGGACTTAATCAGATGGACCTTAGTGAAAATGCTGAATCTTTCAAAATACAACTGAAGAATTTTGATTTTTTTAAAAGAGGAGGGGAAAAAAAGTCTGAAAACTGCAATTCTGCAGACATTTTATTTTTCTTATAGAAGTGTAGCTTTGTAAATGAGAGGTTCTTCCTGCCTTGTGCTCATTCTTCTCACCCATATCCCAAGTATCAAATTGAAACTAGAAATGTAATAGGTTTCTTTTTTCTTTTTCTTAACTTGCATTTAAATAAAAAAGGCAATAGACTAATTCATAAAATCTAATTTTACTGCTTTAAATTTGACCAAGAAAACTTAAGTGAGCCTGCCTATGTGTATGTTTTAAATCTTTAAACCTAACAATTTGTATATGTGTATTCTCATCATCACTTCTGTGGAATTCTGTTTGCTCCAAAAATGTGCCATCTGGCATGAACACAAGGTGCATGAGTAAATTTGCAGGGGATTCTGCCCTCACTGAAATCAAGAAGAGTTCTGATGTCTGCAGTTGAGCTGTGATCTTCAGAAGAAGAGCTTCCAGGAGTAGCTGGAAATATTTGAAGAGTAGGCAAGCCTGATACGTAAAAATGCTTCTTGGGGACAGCATAGGAAAAGCATGATTTTTACCTGCTGCTGTAACTCAGAACAAGTTAGGCAAGGTTAATTACAGCATAATAGGGTTTAATTTAGCTGGGAATGAGGGTATGGTGGCTGCTAGCAGTGTTTCTCAAACTGCAAGGCTGGCCTCCTTAGGCAAGCTTACACAAGCCCAAGGCAAATGGAAAAACACACTTTGTCTGGGACTTGGCAAACGTAGAACCCCCACATCTATTAATGATGAATTTTCACTTGCCACGGCAAAAATTGAAATGCTCTCCCAAGGAAAAGATTAACGACCTGTCCCACTTAAGGGTCTGATGATTTAATACCGTTCTGTCTGGGTTCTAATATGTGGTGCTCATTATCACGATGTCTGAGCACCTCCCAAATAGTTAAAAAGTAATACTAGTGTTCTGAACACACAGTTCTCATTAATTTCAGTGGGTGTTGTGGATGTTTAAACAGAGCTGAGCCCTGAAGAGTTGAAAATAGACTTGCAAAACACACTGTGAGGTAGTGCCACAGCTGGCTTGAATCGGCACAGCACTCTTAACTTCCGTGGAGTTGCGCTGATTTACACTAGCTGGGATTTGACCCAGTGTTTTTTCTCTCCTGCCTATCTGCAGTTGATAAGTCTGATCCTCTCAGCTGGGTTTATCCAAGTTGTCCACTAGCTTCAGCAGAAATATTAACTGTAAAAAGTAGGATTTCCTGTTTTGAGGGAATCCTCTTTGTTCTTCTTGATACAGCTCAAGGTGATTGAAGTTTTTTTTTCCTGTGTTTGAATGCAATGTGCCCTGAAAAAGTTTGGAAGAAACTTGTTTCACAGGGGGTAAGGAAAGAGTTTGGTTTTTGAAGGATATTGTTAATCACGCAAACTTGTGGGGGAGGTTCTGCTTGCACAAAGACAAGATCTTAATGTCTTGTACTGGGTTGTCCATGTCAAGACAAACCTCTCCTGATTGCTTACACAAACTGATGTTTCATTGTAGTCCATTGCTGAAACTGGGGAGTGTCACAACATTACTGAAATGCCTCTTCTATGTATGTTTTATTCTGTGACATTTTTAAGGTATGGAATCAGGTTGACTTCTAACCATTGTTTTTCCTCTCCCAGACTGGGTGAACTCCTGATGACAGGCTTGTAGTTTTCATAAGCTGGCAGTAAGCCATGTGGATGAACAAACAAACAAACAAAAATCCCCAACAAATTCGCAATGAAAACCTCTGGGCAAACAGCCCTTCCTTGTGATATTGTCTAAGCTAAGCAGAAGCCTGAGGGGATGAAGGGAGGAGACTTTTCTGCCAAACTTAGTAAAATGTTGCCCCGCAGATGCAGAGCATGCCTTCAGCTCTTACTGTTAAAGTCCCAGACAGTATTTCCATTGCTCATCACTGGAATCTTGGCCTTTGGATAATAACATTTAATTTTTTCACTCCCTTTTAAAATGAATAGCAAAGGTATTATGACCAGACTGGAAGGATAGGTGGATTAAACCTTCTGGTTTTGGACTAACCCCTGAACTAAGGAGGTCTTTCTTACTGTCTGCTCTGCCCAAGAAGAGGAAGTAGGAGCACATTCCTCCCTCCCCACCCTTTTCTGTAGGCTGCTTAATGCTTTGGCAGCATCCTGGAGTTTCAGTGCACACACGAATATACTGGGTGGGATGCTGATTGGTCAGAGATTCAGGTAGCAACACCGAGTGAAGTATGCATTCAAATCAAATTCGCATTTGAATTAAGAAAGAGCAACCTGGAACGAACCTTTCTTCGTAATCTACTGAATAATGCTCCTCTGCACAGAAGCAAACTAGATACTGGTGCTTCTCAGCAAGTAATGCTGTAATCAGGGCATCCTAGGTATCATACTTAGGCATCATACTTTCATTCTTGAACAAGAAGAGTTGCATCTGTGAACAAGGTAGTTGCATCTCTAGAACTCCTTAAAAATATCAGTAAAAGTTGTTTTATGAAAAACAAATGCCAAACAGTACATACAGATATCAGTAGGAAGCATTCACGGAGGGGATTTATGCTTAGCTTCTGGGATTGTACTTGCAGTGTTGTTCACACAATGATTTCCATGCTGAGTCCACACATCTACCACTTTCGTGTATCAAAACTTCTTAGGCCTGATCTGACCATTTGCTTTATTGATCTGGGAGACACAAAAAGCTCACCCACTGCTGGAAGCTTCCAATCCTCTAGGCATGGATTAATGACCATTTTTTTCAGCCTGTATAAATTGGTGTATGATCTTCCATTTCTGTGTAGCTATACCTGCTTACCCTGATTCAGGTGCAGGTCTTGAAATGATTTCTCCCTGCAAGTAATTTTCTGCTCTAAACTGATGATGAAAAATGCAGATTATTTTTGAAAAATGTATTTTCCAAATATAGTTAATTGCCCATATCAACAGTAATAGCATCCCCATAAGATAAATGGGGTGACAAAGTCTGTGCTTCATAACAATGAAGGCATGATTTCTTTGCTAACTGGTTTGGTTTTGGTTCTTTTCTTTAACTAAAAAAACTGTCTGACAACCTGTGATTTAGAATTTGTATGATGCTCATTTTAAGGGTATTAATAGTATCCAGAAATCTCTGAGAATAAAATAATTCAGTTGCTACAGTGTTTGTGGGAGTCCAGGGTGAGAGAGGTGGTGCTGGGTTAACAGTTGGACTTAATGACCTCAAAGTCTTTTCCAACCTAAACAATTCTGTGATGTTGTGAGTGCTGGTGATCATCTCACTAACAGAGACCAGTGATTTACATCTTCCTTTAGCTTACATGTCATCTTTTTTATGTTCCTAGATAGATCCAGCTCACAAATAATGGTTTTTGGGTTGGGTTTGGTTAGGGTTTTTTTGGTTTTTTTGATGGTCTTTTGGAATACCAGTAAAGGAAATGGCTTTTGAAAGCACTAATTTCTGCCAAGCATATTGGCAAGGTATAATATCTACTGTTTGAGTTTGTTTTTTCCCCCTCCTTTTTTTGTGACATATTTGAGTCCCATGAGGTAGAGGTGTAGCTGCATTTGTGGCTAGAGTTGTGTTTTTCCCATTTACCTTTTATTGGACACTTGGATAATACTAACCTGAAAAAAGAGGTAAATAAAATTTCTAGTTGCCTGAAGTAATTATATAGTTAATGCAGGCAAATGGCCATTCTCAGGTGTGATTCAACTCATCATCTTAAACTGGATGGCTGAATTAAGTGAGTCTAATTCTACCCTAAAAGTACCTGTTTCTCTTACTTTGCCAGAAAGGGGGGCAGCATCACCAAATCAGCTACAAGACTTACACATTGTGGACCACGGTAACTTAACTCCCCTGAGAGTCCCTCCTAAGCCTTAGTCCAGTACAAATCCTGTAGCTGCTCTGCTCCATCAGTTATGTCCATGTAATTCCTCAGCTGCCTAGGTTCATGTGAATCACCTTTTTTCTTGCTTCTTGGAGTGCAGTGGGAAGCAATTTTTAGAACAACGGGCACTAAAATTAGAAATAATTCAGTGACACTTTTATAGTAGCCGCATGCAGGAGTGCTTGTTCTGTGATAGTTTAACCTTCATAGTATCATAAAACAGCTGTAGAGCTGGCTTTGGTGTCAAGATGAAATAAATTTATAATAATGTTTAGTTACCACATTTCAAGAGTCTTAGCAGAGCTATTTCTGCCATTAGCTTTTTTCCTGACTTCATAAGAAATCAGGACTGGGAGAACTGGTGTAAAAACAAAGCCCTAGCTGGTTTTTTGGGGGCAGGTTTTTGTTTGATAATTTTTTTTCCTAGCAAGATTGTGCATAGTTGATCTAGGTTAATACCCAAAATATAGTATATTGGCCCTTTTTTCACTTCAGGCCTTTTGAATCTGTTCTTGCAAATGTCATCTTTTCTGGGTCTTTTCAGCACAGCCAACCTTATGAACCTGTTCAGTGTTGATGGTTCATTAATTGCTCTGGTATTTTCATCCCAACTACCTTGTTAGCTTATTTTGTTAGATGTTTTTTCCCCAAAAGCTGGAGCTTCAGGATTCATATGATTTAAAGACAACTGAGAATCTTTATTTAAGACAGTTCCTAGCTCCCATTGTGGCAGAAGAGTCTGAAATAGTAATCTGACGACACAGAAATGCTGAGAAACTGATAAACAAATGGAATTAAAGCCATTTTTACTCTCGTGATTTTTGTTGAAGGGTGGGGATGAATGATTCATTATGTCCTCTTTTTTTCTTTCATTTTCCTAATACTTGGAATCAGCAATATTGCATTGTAATAAGCCTCTAAAGATGTTCTCTATTAATATTATGACATCCAAACAGAAAGCCAAATCTTTTCTCTTTCACATGGGCTTAAACCCAGAAAAAGACCAGTTATTTGTGTACACTGATGGAACAGAATAAACAAACAGAAGATGCTAAAACTGCTACAATGATCTGTGCATTTGTCGTTCCAGGTAAAACCAGGGATTCCCAATCCCAATTCTGTCTTGCCCAGTCTGTGTTTTGCTAATCTGTTACCGGGTCAGAAGGCTTGGAAGCTCGATTGGCACGAGAAAAATTACTTTTGATGAGCTATTGAGAAGGGCAGTTTAAATTCTGGCAGCAAGAGATTTGAAAAGAGGTTCCCTTGATGACTCTATTGCCTGGGGATAGAATTCATAAGAACCTGGCTTCAGGCAAAGGAGGATTTGTAGCAGAAATAAGTGGCTCTGTGCACCACAGCCTTTCTCTTTCCAATGTCTTGAGCTTCTTTCTGGATTTTTGTTCCCTGAAGATCAGCTTCCTCAGGAGTATTATGACTTTTGTGAATGATGTTTCCTTTAATCTCCCTGATAGATGGACAAGATCTAAAAAGTGATTTAGAATTAGGAGGAGGTCAGACAGGATTTTTATTTCAGTTTGATCCTTCTCCCCTCACTGCAGCCTGTATGTAAACTTGCCTCATCAGGCTACACTCTACTGTACCACCTTCACACAGCTTAATGTGGACTCAGCAGAGCTGTGCACGTTTCTTTGGGACCACTGTTGGCTTCATACCTCAGCTGCACAGTGCCAACTACTAAAGGTCAAAGTGGTGACATCCCAGTCTCCCTCTAACCAGATTCAGATGCACAATTGTAAAAGGGAGTTTTGTGCTCATGTCAAATTAAAGAATGGTGTTTTATTGTTTTCACAGACTTGAAGTTTATAAGGCCAGAAGAGGATATTCACATGACACCAATTTTAGATGGCATGTGTGAGAGGATTATCTTCCCAGACATCTCCAAAGGGAGGACAGAAGACTGTAGGAAGGCTCCTGGAAAGAATCCCCTTTGCTATAGAGCAAGTGTAGAAGACCCACTTACATCATATGCATGTCAGGAGGCAGTGTGACTGCCTTCCATTGGGATAATCTAGTTCGTTCTCTTTCATAACACTGCTAATAGGATGTCCTTGGAATATTTATGGTTTGGAGTGGAACACATCTTTAACAAGGACATGTGGTCCAATTGAAAAAATAAGGCAATTTCCAGACTCTCTAAAATAAACAGGAGATTCATCACATATAATAATGTTGTTCATGTCTTCCCTCTCTATTTTTCTTTCCTTAGTAAATACAAACATATTTTTCCTGGCTCTTTTTATGCATTCCATTTGATAATGAGGGTTTAAAGAAAAAAACAGAGTGACCACACTACTTTAAAAACAAGCACTGGATTTTTATGTTTGTGCAGACTGTGTATTAAGGACCTAATATTCCAGGAGAGGCCAGCCTCCTGCAAAGTCATGCCTTTCCAGACCCAAAAAGTAAACTTAGCTCCCAAATTCATATTTAGACTTAAGTGGTCTAGAAAGTCAACATGTAGGGTACTACATCTTTCAGCCTGTCAGCATCCCGGAACACAGGCATTGCCAGTATTCATGGGCTGTCCAGTACTCATTACATCTGGGCTGGTGTCAGTCTGAACCCGCACAGCTGTGACTTTAGATGTCATTTAGTGATGCTATTTAGTGATGCTATAGTAATCAGTGAACAGTGTTTCTATCACAGAGCCTGTGGACATGGCTCCATGAAGTTATGTATTATTATTACTTGTTATTTATTGATCAATATAAACAAATCCAGAATGTGTTTGCATAAAACTGTAATTTTTTTGACAGAAAGAGAGAACTAACCTGGCTTCAGGTGTCTTCCTACTGAGAGCAAGTATCAATAGTCTTTGATGTACCACAAATCCAGAAAGAGCATAAAGATTACAGTCAGCTTTTTATATAATGTCTCTTGAGAAATTTTCTGACTATAATGGTCATAATAATAAGTTGTTGCTCATCTTCCTTTAAGAGCTGACTTTTCAGCATGGCTAAGCATTGTGTAAGAGATACCCTTTACTGCTGGTAGCAGCTGCTCTGTCCTGGGATAGAAGTTCACTCAAAGACAAGAGGAGACACCTCTGGGACCTGTATCCCTGTAGCTGCTTTGCCACATTCAGCTGTACCAGCAGTCATATAATTGAGGCAGTTATGGAAAAAAAATAGACTATGAGCTGACCTAATTGTAATGGCAAGCCATCCACTCCTGTGCCCCTAAAAAAAACCCATCCACCATGGTTAAAAAAAAGAAGTTAAAAAAAAGAAGATAGCAAAAGGTGGTAGCATGTGCTGTGTCACCCTACTTACCCAAGCTGGGGAAAAGATGGAACCACTGAAGTCCCAATGCTGTAGGCTCTAATCTGGATACCTTAGGTCTTTCATTTGAGTGCTTTCAATCATGACTTTTGGGTCACTAATGTTGATGAAATGGAAACTATCATCATCTTTGCCAAGGTAAATCAGCAGTATAACCAAAGACTTTACTGTTGTCACCATCTCTATAGGAGTGAATGACTTCTGAGCGTTTGGGACTCTGGGGTGACTACGTGCAACCCTGTATAAACTGGGGTTATTCCTGACTGTGTAATGGAAATTGAGCAAGATCTATTAAGGAGCTGAAAATAATAGGTTATTGTGGGGCCAGGAGAGCTGTTGTGTTGCCAGAGGAGCTGGAAGCTCTTGCTGTTCATGGAGTAGATGGATGGGTGGATGGGTGTCTCAGTGCAGGATCGGTGTGGGGAGGTGCTGGCCTAGGGAAGCACCCAGGCAATGTGTTTATTGTGCTGTACTTAGCTCATGCTTGTGTGTGTTTGATAAAAGAGGTGGAAGGAAGGCAAGAAGGAGATGGGTGTCCTGGTGTGGGATTTAGGATGAATCTGTTAGGAAGGGGGTAGAAAAGAAAGAAATGTCTTAGATATTCATTTATTTTGGAGTCTTTTCCAATGCAGGTTTAATTCTTTCTCTCTCTCCCCCAGTGAGGCATCTTCCTCTGTGTGGGAATGCTAACTTTTTTGCCCTTTGTCTTTGCTTGCTGTTTCCTTCTCTTTTCCCTCTTGTCTCCTTTCATCTTCATGCCTCTTCTTCCTGTGTTCCCCAAATTCGGTTCCACTCTAATGTCTTCCTCCAATCCCACCTGCCAGAAGGATCACCAGAGGAGAAAGTAACTTTTGTTGCTCAAATCTCTTGCTAGATTTTCCAGGTTAGACCCAGTTATGGTTTAGTTAGCAGAATCAGTGAACCAGGGAGATTGCCTCTCCCAGTTATTGTTTTAGTCTTCTGAAGATGTGTCTGAATTCTGTCCTCCCCCACTGGAAACAAACTTTTCCTTTGTTTGAATGATCAATTTGCATCTGTTATGTGATGGACTGTTTTGTCTTGATGTGTTTAGCAGAGCTGGCTGAAAGCTTCTCAGCTATGCAGGAAAAGGAGCCAAAATCTGACACATTTTCCCATAAATAAGGGTATTGGCCAGGTGTCTTCTGCAATAGGAAAGAAAATTACTGGGGGAAAGATTCTGGCTTGGTGTCCCTACAGTTGTGGTGGAGATGTGCCCATGTAAGAGCCAAAAAGATCTTTCCTTTTTCCACAGCAAGGTCCTTACCTTCTGGCCTGGCTTTCTAGAGCTTTGGCAAAGGGAATAGAGGCACTGGAGCCTGTGGTCATTTGGCCATGTCTGGTTGCCTGCTGCTCTAGACAACTGCTTGCTTTGCCAATGGTTGTAGCTGGTCCTGCTCTTCATTTCCCCCATATTCGTTGACTTCTGGCTCAGAATGGCCCAGAGATACATTGGTAAGCCTGTAGGAACCTCATGTGCCAGTAAAGTATTTGTAGCTTGAAAATGTTTGGGTCTCAATGGGTACAGAGGGAGTGTTTTTCCACTTTAGGGAACCATTTGTAGTTTGAACTGCCATATTTTGCAAGAACCTGTCATCACTTTTTGTGTCACAGGCTCTCCAGCAATGTTTTCCATGTGCAAGACTGATGCTCTCACACCCTCTTTTTGCCTTGTTTCACAGAAAACTGCATCGATTCTCCTTTTCTTTCTCAGGCTGTCAGCGCTCTGACAGTGATTCAGGTCTTCACCCTTTCTATCCTAGGACGGAGAAAAGACAATATATAGCAAAAAATTCAAAGCTGAGTAACTAGAAAAAGAAGGTTTTTCTGAAGAAGATTACACAATGAATTGGTTGGTCTAGCTGCTTGATTTTGAAACTTCCTTTGTAAAGCACCCTTACACAGGATGAGGTGGGGTGAGGTGGGGAGAGAAAGAAAGAGCTATTGATGGTCTGCTGTTTATTTATTGTGACATTGTGGATTGAGAACTGGCTGAATGGCAGGTCTCAGAGAATTGTGATCAGTGGCACAGAATGTGCTGCTGTGTCCAGTTCTGGGTTCCTTAGTACAGGGGAGACATGGAGCTCCTGGAGTGAGTCCAATGGAGGACAATGACGATGTTTAAGGGACTGGAGCTTCTCCCTTATGAGGAAAGGCTGAGGGAGCTGGGCCTGTTTAGCCTCAAGAAGAAATGACAGAGAAGGGGCCTCACCAGTGTATGTAAGCATCTGAAGGGAGGATATCGAGAGGATGTAGCCAGGCTCTTCTGGTGCTGCTGAGCCATAGGATGAGGTGCAATGGACAGAAACTGGAACACAGGAACTGCCACCTGAACTTGAGGAATAACTTCTTTACTGTGCAGGTGACTGAACACTGGAACAGGCTTCCGAGAAAGGTGGAATCCCCCTCACTGGAAGTATCCAAAAGCTGTCTGGACATAATCCTGAGTAACCTGCTCCAAGAAGCCCTGCTTGATCAGGGAGGTTGGACCAGATGGCCTCCAGTGGCCGCTTCCAAACCAAACCGTTCTGTGATTCTGCGGAATGTGCTTTTTGTGGGGACCTTTCCTAACGTGCAGAGCGCACGGCCGCATTCCCGCAGAGCCATGCGGGCATTCCCGGTGTCCCTCGTGCCGGGCGCCGTGTCCCGGAGCCCCCGAGCGCCCGCGCCCCGCTCGGCGCGTCCCGGCCGGTTCCTGGCGGGGCAGCGCCACCTGCCGGGGGCGCCCGGCAGCGGCCGCGGGCGGCCCGGGAGCACCGCGGAGGGAAGGATGATGGATGGAGGGATGGATGGATGAATACTCGCTGGTGTGTGTCTTTCCCGGGGTTTGGCAATCCAGCGCCTCCGGTGTAGTTCTCTTGATTACCACTGCCCTTCAGTCAAAAAGTTCCTGCCAGTTCCTGCGAGTGGTATCTGCTCTGAGGAGCCACTTGGTTGATGAAATATAATTACCTGGCCTGCTTTGCACCTCTCACTGGCAAACCAGCCTCTTTTCGGTTGAAAGATGCAATTTTCTCTTTTCAAATAAATATATTTTTAAATTTAATTTGGGAAATTGAGTCTCTCTGCTTGGTTAAAGGATGAATAAGGTGCTCAGCTTTGGTTGGTGCCATTAGAAAAATGCACTCAACACTGGATGTGGTGAAGGAAATAAAACAGCAACCTCTCCAGTAAGTAAGCTCCGCTAATGTGAGCTGAGAAGAGATAAAAGACGAGGCCAGACTGAGCTCTCTGTAGCACATTTTTTTACTTTGTTGCTTAGGATATAATCTTCATTGTGTAGGAGAGGATGAGGGGAGGTGGCTGCACTTTCAGGCTGTAAGCTTTAAATGCTTCTGCTGTGCACGGCCAGCAAAGCTGAATCTTTCTGCTGCGACTCCTTGGGTATTCTCATGTTTGTTGTGATGCTATTTTACCTTTGATGGAAATATGGCTGTGTAGATGCTTGTTTTTTAAGCGAGTCTTTTGTCACAAAGCAGACTGTCCCTGGGAATGCCTCCATGTGCGCCACAGTGGGTAGATGGGGAACTCTTTGATTAAGGCTAGAAGTCAGGGCTGGTTTGTTCCCTATTTCTTTGCCCCCCGCCCCCCCCCCCCCCGCATGAAGACTCCCCTAGTTCCCGTTTGCTGCCCAGCCCCACGAGAGGGTTTCCCAGCCATCCGGAGTCACTCTGCTAATGTGAGGAGGAGGACACTTGGTCAACGCCAGTTTGCACCCCTGCAGCAGTTCCGAGCTAGCCTGTGGCACCCTGGAGCTGGTCAGCGCGGGGCTGCTGCCTTGTTTAAGGAGCAGGTGATCTTCCTTGCTTCTCGTGCTGTTTGTGTGGGCTCGGTAACGCAAACCTGTCACGGGAGAGAGCAGAACAGTCCTCTGAGCTCCCGCTCCTGCATGAGCGTCCTTCACCATCTATCCCTTGCAGCCCTTGCGCGATCCCTCTGCCAAAGCCACAAAGACAGTGAACCACAGCGCCCAGCTTTCACATCTGCCCCTCACTGAGGCGGAGCCGTGCGGGCACCTTTTCGGTTCCCCCGCAGAGGGAGCGGCCGCCGTCTCAGGGCCGCAGCGGGGCCGCTCTCCAGGGTGCTGAACCCCTCCCGCCGCCCCTCTCCAGCCCGGGGAGGCGCAGAGGGCTTCCCGTCCCTCCCGGCAGCACGGAAAGGGGACCAGCCTTGGTGCCCACCCCCCGTACTGCGCAGCCTTACCGGGGACTCCCCGGAAGCGTGTCCCGCACCGAGGGAAAAGGTGGTTCTAAAGCGGCAGGCAGAGCACGGAAAAAGTAATCCTCACCCCTACCCTCCCCATTGAAAAACACCCAACCAAACATTGAAAAGAAGGCAGTTGTGGGCTTTGGGATTTTTCGTTTTGTTTGTTTTTGTTTTGTTTCTTTGTTTCCCACTCTTCCTCCGGGCTGTGGGTGCTCAAATGCATCTGGGAAGAAGTCACTGGAATAGTTTTAGAACCCCAAATCTACAGTGCAAGCAGGATACTAATGTGCCTGGGCAGGCTGTTGATTCACAGGGTAGAGATGGTAGCTAGGGCTGAGCGTAAGAAGCACCTAGGCAAGCAAGTGAGGGTTAAACTGGCATGATTAGAGTGACAAGAAATTAAACGCGAGACCATGGACTGCATACTGTCTCTCTTTATGACTTGCAAATTAGAATGGAAATTAAAAAGCTTGAACACAGAGATCCCCACGCCTCCCAGACACGGACAACTGAGCAAAAGATTGTCTGTAACTGTCTTTCATTAAGTGATGTCAAGCTTTCCTTCCCCTGACCTTCACCAGTTGTTTACAGGAGGGTTTTCGATCTCCTGTTGGAGAGAAGGGTCACGAAGAGGCAAGACACCGAGACAGAGCAGACCCGAGATCAGCTCCGAGCTGCCAAGCCCAGGCAGTGACAGGAGAGTCCTTGCACCAAGCTGTTTTACCCAGCCCTCCCTACGAGGCAGGTCACGACCTGGCGCTTACTTAAGCCCCTACTTTGCTCCGGACTTGTGAGATCCACGTTGTGGCTTGCATTGCCCTAAGGGCAGGCGGGACATGGTCGCGGCATGGCAGGGAGCCCCGTTATTGTGGTGGGAACTGAAAAGGGGTCCTGTAGGCTGGGCTGGGCCCCGCAGGACAACAGGTGTGGCAAGGAAGCACAGTTAAGATGAGCAGAGGGTAGAGCGCCAGAAAGAGGCACCCAAGCGCAGAGCTGGATGGAGAGCTACTTAGAGGCAGGACGGAGTTGGCCAGCCTGACTCACCTCGGGGACAGAGAGGAAATCTGCCTCTGCGGGTGAATTTAGCCACTCTTCTCCGTGTGTTCCCCCTGTCGCTTCTGGTGCAGGCATATCCCGCTTGCGGAGTCACTGCTGAGGCATTGCAGAGTCACCCCGGAGCTGGTACTGGTATGCCCCTAACTGGTGACCGGGAGAGGGCCGGGGACTTCTCCGAACACCCTCCCCCCGGGCCCCAGGGGTGTCCCAGGCGGTCGGTCCAGCCCTGCAGCTTCAGCCGGGTACCGCCAGTTCTCCGGGGTGGCCGCGTCCCCAGGTGCGTGTGAACACGCGCGGGGGAAGGCGGGGGCTGTGTCTGCCGCTTTCACCGATACGATCGTTCTTGTCTCCGCAGCGTGCAAGGGCTGAAGTTTCCCTTGATGGTCTCAACTGCCCGCCCTGCAGATCAATTAAACCGGCCTGATCAACATAAAGGGGAGGCCGCACAGCAAACAAACAAACCAACCCAAAACAAACCGGCGCCCCCGCGGCTCCCAGGGCCCCCCCGCGCCCCCCGGGCAGCCCGCGGTGGAGAGCGCCCGGGAACGCCCCGAAACCTGCAGCGCCCCGCGGGGAAACAGCTCCGCTTTACCCGCAGGGACCGGGAGACGCCCCCGGAGCCCTCCCCGCTGCCCCGTGGGCCCCGGGGCTCCCCGAGACGGACGAGGCCGGGGGAAGCCGCCTCCGGGGCGGCGGGGAAGGGGCTCCCCGAGGGGTCCCGCTGCCCCCTCTGAGGTCCGGGCCCCGCTTGGTTTGCCTCGGGGCCGGCTTTGAATCGGGCCGTGCCCGCCTCCCCTGGCCTCCCTCCCAGCCCACTCCGCCATCGCTCTCTTTAAAGAACCACTCATTTATCGTGTTTTCCTAATTACGTTTTATTCAGCTATTCATGAGCTATTTGGTGTTCCACTGACTAGGGTTATTCTTGCTCTGCTTTCCTTTCCCTCCCTCCCCCTCTTCCCTCGCTTTGATGTCCTCTTGCATATTATACAAACAAGATCAAAAGCTACTTTTGCCACCTCCGCCAACCTCACACAATATTTGTTACGGGAGAAAGTGTGTTTCGGGTCGAAACGCTGGCTTGTTAAAGAGAGGTACTACCCAGCTGAAACCGGGGGGAGGGAGGGGAGAACGGGAAGGGGGGGGCACAATATCAAGTACTTGAACTTTAAAGTGAGCCCTATTACCACGTTGTTTAAAGGTCTGATCATGTCAGGTATAATACTGAAGAAAAATGTTATGTCGGACAAAATGCTTATATTTTCCTGCAGTATTAATGAGAAGCTTGCCCTGGGCTATTTCCCCATCTCAGAGGGCAGCAGATGCAAAAAGTCCTTGGGGAGTAGATCTTTGAAATTTCATCAGCATTCATGGGTGACCTAGCCTTTTCAAGCACAATGATAGACATGATAAATCATCTTTGCAACGAATTCTAATTATCCTTTATATGGCCAGGTTGCCTCTTGAAAAGCAGATATCTAACACTTTTCCACATTGCTTCCAGATTTCAGCGAGGATGTCAAAAGTCTTGTGCCATCCTTCTTCCCTGCTGCTGACCATGTTGTGTGACATTAGCCCTAAACCCCTGAGTGTGCCAGAGTCAAACTACTCTATTAAGTTACACGCTTGCCTGTATTGAACTAAATTTAATTCCTCTTCTCTCTTACCCAATGAAATTATGTGGTGCAGTGTAAGATAGGATTAGAAGTATATCATTATAGCAATTAATACTATAATGCCTCCATGATTAGTGTGCTACATTGAATTTCATGGATTTTTGCTCACTGTTGCCTAGATTTCCCTTGGGTCCTCTAGCCCAAACCATTGTATTCTTAGTAAATTAAATGTGAAACCACAGCAATATACTTAATAAATCCACTATCACCTGTACAGTGTATTAATAAAGGGGTCTGGTGCAACCTGTACAGCGTCACCTTGCAGCCTGAGATGCACACACTGAGAAGGCCATTTCCCTCGAGATGGGAGTTGGCTGCCATGTCCCTCCTCTCCTGCCCAATTTTCTCTCTGCTTGCAGAGCAGGCCCAGGGGGGCAGAACTGCGGGGAGCCCAGCACTGCTCACCCCAAAGCAGGGCACAAAGGGGATTCATTTAGGCTCGTGGTTTGCAGGCAGAACGTCTTGCTCCATGGTTATTTGTGGAAGGGAATGCATTGCAATGCAGTAACCCCACACCATGCTTGGGGACTTGGATGAAATCCCTTACCCAGGGAGGTTCAAGCCTTTCCCCACCTCCCCTCAGGGAAGAGGTGGAGGTCTTTAAAGAGAAGCCTGTTTGAAGTGGCCCTGATGGAAATGGGGTTATTTCAGAGGTACAGTAATGGCTGTCTGGTTATCTGCAGTCAGGGCTCTGTGGAGGGGAGATAAGATATTTATTAAGAGACCCGTTTTAATGCTCAGGGATCGCTTTCAGAGGGCCCAAGAAAAATGGACTTTATCTAGTATATTATTATGTACAGTCACCCTGTTGATGTTTTACTTTAGTTTAGACACCATGAATAAAAGGTAATAACTTTCCCTTCAGCTCGTTTATCGGCAAGACACCTGAGGGCAGTGGGGTGGGGAGATATTTGCTTTAATAGGGGTGATTAAAGGAAGACTCTCCAGGATTAGGGGTGAGGTTGGGGTTGCACAGGGACTCTTGGTGCCTGACATTCAGGATCTCTTTTAGACCCAGACCTTCCTAGGGACTTTGCCAAGAGTCAGGGAAGAGGGAAAAACTGTGCTGAGGAAGGGAGATGTGGTGGGCTGGAGGTGGCGTGAGGACAGGGAAGGCCTGGGCTCTCTTTAAGGCCAGGCCAGCATGGTGTGAGTGCTTAAATTTGGTTGGTCTGAAAATGTGGGGGATGGAGACAGATGCTTCAGGCCTTCTCCAGAGCAGGCAACAAGCCTTTGTTTTTCTCAGCTCTTGAATGTTTCCAGGCCAAGGTGGGAAAGACTCCAATGCATGGGAAATGACATTTCATGCTTCTGGTTCTAGTGATGGGCACTGTTCTATCTCATGCTGAACACCTGAGCTGAGAGCCTGGGGACAGTTTTTACCTGGACTGTTGATGTCCATACTACCATTTTGCTTGAATAGGTTTTCATTCTGTCCTCCTCTTCACCCACTTCTTCCTACTCCCTTGGTAATGTGACACCTTCCAAGCACGGGGATCTTCTGTGGCAGGGGAACATCCCACTTGTGCAGGGGAGGGTGGTGGAAGACTTTGAATGCATTTGCACTTTGCACAACAAGACAGGAGGCTGGGACAGGGTTGGTGGGGGGTGAGAGGGTGAGTCTGGGCAAGATGGCCCAGGGATTGAGTCCCTGCAGACACTATTCCCAGACAGGTTCAGGGACCAGCTAACACACTGGCACATCTTGGGTCCGATATTTGGACATCAGGAAGGGATGCAATGAGGAGCCAAACAAATCCTTGCACCTTTGCTGTAAGCATCTCACCAATCCCATCCTCCTCTCCTCCCTCCCAGCACTGCTTGAGTGCCTGCCTGTTACATCTGTACACCTCGATCCTACAGACACACACATTAACTCACTTTCTTCATTTAACACACACAACCATCATCAGCTGGAAGCCCAGAACAGACAACTGAGTAAATTCAGAATAAAAAACCTACGGTGTCTTTTCATAGCCATAGAGACTTAAGACTTCTCTCTTCTCTCCCCTTCCTCTATTTCCTTTCTTTCCTCCCTCCCTCCCTTCTCCCTTAATTCCCCTTCTCTTTCCTCATCTCTATGTCTCCTTTCCTCCTTCCCTCCCTGCTCTCCTGTAGCCGCCACCGTCCCGTAGCTCCCTCCCGACGTGCCGGGCTCCGACCGGGGCCAGGCTGCGGGGCAGGAGCTCAGCCCTGCCCCGGACGCAGTTGCGGATGGGAGCAGTGGGCCCGGCTGCCCCCCGCCCAGCAGCACCCGGTGGCCGGGCGGGGCGGCCGGAGCGGAGCCCGTATAAACAGATTATTCAACTCCCTTTCACTGCGGACTATATGAAGTTGCATAATGCCTTTGTCGGGGAGGATTATTTGTTCAGCGGGAAAGTACGCGGGAAGGGATTAACGCTTTGCCCGGAGCCCCCTCCCCGCTTCCATCCATCCCGCCCCGACGGAACGGGCCGCTCCTCAGCGGGGACCCCCGAGCTCTGCCCGGCCCCTGGGCTGGGACACGCGGCGGAGGCGGCGGCCGGAGCGGCAGCCTGCAGGGAGGGCTGCCCGATCCGGGAGCATCCATCGAGCACCTGTGTCTCGGCCCCTCGATGAGGAGGAGCTCGCTCCTTCCTGCCGTCCGCACCCACTGCAAATACAATTAAGCAGTGGGGAGAAAAGAGGGGGAAGCTTTTTGGAGGAGTCAAAGGCCGCGTCCCTTCTGGAAAGTGCTTCACCTCTGCTCCCTCAGGTTTTCCTTTTTTTTTTTTTACCTTCCCTTTTTTTTTTTTTTTTTTTCCTGTGCGTGTCTTTTTTCCCTCCTAAAGTGACTTCACTGGCAGCTTTTCCCTCCTTGCGCTCACCCCGGAGGAGGAGGAGAAGGAGGAGGGAAAAAACAACCCACCAACCCAGCCACTAAACCCACCCAGCAGTGGATGGGGGGAGGCAGGAGGCTCGCAGTGCGGGCTCCTGGCCAGCGGGAGGTGGGAGCCCCCTCGCTCGGCGAGCTGATGGCCGGCGGCGGGGGAGCAGGGCGCTGCCGGCCCCGCGCACCCAGCGCAGCGGCGGCCCCGGCCGCGGCCCCAGCGCCGGTGGGGCGCTGAGGGCTCCGCGCCCGCGCTCGCTCGCCAGGCAAGGTGCGCTGAGGGGGATAAAACGGGAGGGAGAGCGGCGGAGAGCAGCAGAGAGAGGCAGGGAGACTGGCGGGTCTGCCCGGCTGCTGACTACCTCACCCCGGCGGCGCATCCTGGCATATGACGGAGTAACTCACCCGCGTCTGGCTTTTTTTTTTTCTTTTTTTCTTTTTTTTTGTTTTCCCCCTTCTTTTTTAAGGGGTGGGAGGTGTTTGCTATTTTATCCCCCCCTTTTTTTTTTCTTCCCCCCCCCCCCACCCCGTGAGTGTGTGTATACAAATACATCGCCTCCGCTCAGGGAGCCGGATATTTCCAACCCCGAACTATGGCTTTTCAAAAATCGCCCGATGCCTCCAACGCCACGAGGAAAAATCCCAGCCTCTTGGAGATAGGAGCCTTGTGTTTGGACTCGGAGATCATCTTCGGCTTCACCAGCCACCTCCTGCGGAGGAAAGCCAAGGTAATGGGATCTTGCCGTGGTCCGGGGGAACTGGGGCCCGGGAGGGGGTTGAGGGCTGGCTCACGGGAAGGGGGTGGCAAACTTGGCGGTGCGAAGTTGCGGGCGGCGGTGCCGGGCAGGTTTCAGCACCACGAACAGTCCTGGCGGCACCGCGGAGCGGCGCGGGGGGACCGCGCTGCCGGATTGCTCCTGGGGCTTCCCCATGGGGTCTGCGGCACCTTACGTGACCCCGGTTTCAGATGGGGAGGGTGGCACCGCGTTTTGCTATTTCCAGGAGGGCTTTGTATTTACCGAGAAAAAGAGGTTGCTTAGCCCCGTAGCGCGGCTCACCCCAGCGCCGGTCGGGAAACCCACCCCTTTATCCCCCGCCCCGTCCAACCCGAGCCTTGGAGACGCGGGAGGGTTTTGCAGACGTTGTTTGGGCACAGGACATTTCGGAGGAACTTCCCGGAGAGCAGCATTGCCCCGAGCAGGCGGGAGAAGGAAGCCGGGGCGCAGCGCCCGGGTGCGTGTGTCTGTGCCAGTCCCGCTTCCCCTCCCGCCCCAAGAGGGGCACACGGCAGCTCCTGGGTACCAGCCCGTGGCCCCCGTGTCTCCGCTTCACTCCCGCACCCAGACGTTTCTCGGGCTGCCGGCGGGCGGTCCGGGCGGGCGGGGGGGGCACATCACAGTGTAGGGGGGGCTCTGCCCGACGTGCGGGGCGCGCCTCAGGGCTGTGCTTGTCGCCCACGGCCCCAGCCGTGCTCCAGGGTATGCACCTTTGGGGGTGGGGCCGGTGGGGCGCTTCACACACGTGCTTGGCAGAGTCAGAAAAGTTTAACCGGCGGGGGGAGAGGTGCCCCTTGGGCGGGATTATTTTTTCCCCACTCTTTGTGTTCGGCGCTGCCCACTTCACCACAGACCCTACCCCACGCGCCAGCAGCACCCACTGGCGCGGCGGCGGGGAAGGGGCCCAGGAGCCGCGTTGGCACCTCCGGGGAAGCGGCCGCCTTCTCCCGGCGCGGCCCCGCGGGGCTCCGGCTGCGGCTCGGGCTCCTCCGTCGCGGGCGGGACCGCGGGCGCGGCGGCGCCGGCAGGGGGCGCTCTGGTCACAGAGACGGCGGCGGCCGCGCCGAGCCCGCGGGGCCCGGGCCCGTGTCGGCCCCGCCAGCGCCGCCCGCGCGGGACCGGCCCCGTGACAGACAGCGGCACGCGCTTCTCTCTCTGGGGGCAAAAACTAAAGAAAGGAGAAAAGTGCTAAATATACGAGCCGGAGCGGCAGCCAAGTAGACAATTAGCTGCGAACGTTAATTTTTCCATCTGTCAGGTCAATTTTCGCGTGTAGGAGCATCCCGTCGCGCCCGCTGAGCGGCGGGGGAGTCGGCCCCGCGGGGTCTGTGCCCCGCGGCACCGCGCATCTGCCCGCGGAGGGGGGGCACCGTATCCTAGCCCGCGCAGGAGAGCGGCAGTGGCGGGGCGGAGCGAGGGGAGCGGATCCCGGCCGGACCCTTGAGCCCCGCTGGCAGCTGGTCCGCACCCCCAGCGCCGCTTTTCTGCCCCCGCGCCGGGACCCGCACCCCGCGCCCGGCCCTTTTTTCCGACTCCCAAGGAACTTGAGTGTTAGAATGTGAAGGAGGCAACGACTTAAGTCACACTGATTTTGGGACTATCCCGTAGGGTCACTGTGAAATGGCATCTTCCTCCCCCCGCCGCTATCCCAAACCTAAACCCAAACCCCAGCCCGCCCCGGCCGAGGCTCCCCCGCCCCGTTTACCCCACCCCACCCGCCCCCGCCCAGCCCCTCCTCCCCTGCCCTCCAAGCACTTTTCCAGCTTTTTTTGCCGGCGTGCTCCCGTGCTCTGGGTCCTTCCCCGTGCCGCCGTGGGGAGCTCACTCCGCCTCCGTCTCCCATCCCAAACTTCACTCTTGTCTCATCATGGGAGGCAGCATCACCTAGAGCGGCAGCCCGGGCGGCGGGGACGCGGCGCGATCACTGTTGGCACCCCTGACCCCCGCCCCGCCATGGGCGCCCCGGGCCGGCCGCTCCGCCGGGCACCGCGCCGCCCGCACTAGCGGAGCGGGGCACGGGAGCATCCCCCGCTGTCATGATCACGGCCGCCGGCAGGAAGGCTCTGGGACCTGATCCCCGGGCGCCGGGGGTAAGTTGCTACAACACTCCTCCCCACGGCTGAGCTTTTTTTTTTTTTTTTTTCCTTTAAAAAAAAAAAATTTCTCACTTTTTTTTTTTCTCTTCCTCGCGAGGAGGGTGGGAGCAGCGTTGCCTCCGCGTCCCGCGTTGCTGAGCTGTGCTGTCTCCGCAGGTGGCGGAGGGGAGCGCGGCGCGGGAGCTCTCCCCGCGGAAGAGGCCGCCGGCCGCCGCCGAGGAGGAGCGCTGCGCCAGCCGCCCGCCGCCCGAGGGAGCGGGAGCCGCCGCGGGGGCCGAGCCGCGGCCGCTGGAGCGGGCGGCGGCCGGGGGCTGGTGCCGGAGCTGCCAGGCGCAGCTGGCCGAGCTGAGGAGGCAGGCGGCCCGGCTGGCTGCCGGCGGCTGCCCGCCCAACGCCCCGCCGGTAAGTGCAGCGCCCAGCACCGCTGGGGGGGTTGTGGGGAGGGGCGCGGGAGCCTGGCCCCGGCCCGCACGGGGTCACAGGTACATCCCCAAAGGATTTGGGAGGGGAGCGTGGCGGCAAAGCCGGAGATTTCCAACCCAGGAGGGTTCTTCAGAAGTTCAAGGATTTCCCGTCCCGGACTTCTACCAGAAAGCGAAACTGTGCGGCTGGACGCTCACCCGCTGTTACAGCCACCGGCTGGCAGAAACAGTTAAAAATAAAATAGGGAGTTTGGGAAGAGGAGCGAAAGCGCTGAGGAGCGGCTGTGCGGCTGCTGTCCGGGACGCGCCCTCGGGGCCGCCCCAAAGCCCTGGTGCCGCGGAGCTCCCCGTGTTGCTCCGCAGGACCTGGGGCCGCCCAACCCTGTTGACAGCGCCGCGGGGATGCCGGCTCGGTGTTGCGACTGGGATTTGTCTTCATCCTTCTTAAGAGAAGCTGCCGGTGGTAGACGTTCAGCTCCTCCTTCCGAGAAGCCCATAAAGTGCAGCTGAGAATCAAACACTCATGTTTATGGCACTGGAGGAAACTTTGAGGGGGATGATTTTTGAGTGGGCTGTGCTTTTGCCCTCGGGGTGCTTCAGTGTGCCTGGCTGGCTGATGGGCTCACTCCTGTCCTTAATGTCCCTTGGGCAAGCATTAGCTGTGTCATTTTCCTTCAGTTTGTGCTGCATGGTGGCACTTCATATCTGGTAGGGAGTGGAGAAAGTGCATGATGATGCCAAGAGGTTCTCTCTTACACAAGTGCAGCTTTATTTGTGTGTATTGTAACTGTCTGCACAGTTTTTCCATTCCGTGTTTATGTCTAGCAAAGGTCTTTATTATCCTTGTCCCTTTTCCTTTGTCAGAGCAGGTAGAGCAAAGCTTTTGAAAGGTGAAAAAAGACAGTCTTGGTACAGAGTCTTGCCTAGACATCTGAAGAGATCCTGAGAATTAGCTGATGGGGCAAAATGCAACAGAAGACCCTGAGATTCTGTTTCAGGACACACAAAACGTGTGTTGGGGTTTTGATAACATTTGGAACTAATGTATTGTTTTCTAAACAATGCTTATCTGGATGTTTGCAAGAATGGGGAGGAGGGTCTGAAGAGGAAGCCAAACCCTACTGACCTTCGTTTTCATTCAGAGAGTTCCTGTATGATCTACAGAATTCCCATTGAATCTAAATATAGTTTTGTTTGGAAGTGCATTGTGGAGCAGTGTCCGAATGCAGAGTGAGGTTTGGATTTTCAGGCCAGATCCAAAGCCCTTTGAAATCGAGAGGAATCTCTCTTTTGACTTGCTGGGTTTGGAGTGGGCTCTTATTTCTGTGGTGTAAAAGGTGTATCTTACCTCATTGGATTCAGGACTGCTGGACCTTTTGTTTTCTTGGTTGCTGCAAATGGTTGAAAGGAGTTTAGTTTGTCATGTGAAGTGCCTGAGATCGGCTGTTTCAATGAGGAGCACAGAAACCCCTCTTCCTGTTGTTGGGGTGTGCCTCTGCCATGAAGAATTGTGTCCTATCTGGGAGCGGATCTCTGCCATGGGAAAAAAAATTCCAGTGTAGGAGAGTAGGGGGCCTCAGCCAGGTGTTCAGGTGAGGAGACCTGTGAGCAAAGGCCTGTTTGTGTGGTCTCCTTCCTGCAGGTCTCAGGGGACTTCCTTGATAAGCACTTGATGATGGGTAAATTAATCCCCCTTTTCTGCAGGGTTTCAAAGCATGCCTAGGAACGTAATAAAATAGGAGTTGTCACAGTGTCAGAACCTCGGCAGACCTGAGCACGGAGTAACGGATACCTGGAGTTTACTCAGTGTGCAGTATGCAGTAGGGCTCGATGGTTGAAATTTTTTGGAAACTCTATTCTCTGACACTTGTGAGACCTGTAGCCTAATTGCAAGCTCAGATTCCCTCTAATCCTGGTGTGGTGAGCAGCTCCTCAGGAAGGAAGATGCAATAAACAGTTGTACTTACTGCCTCGTGAGCGTGAAGTAGGTTAGCAGGAGATAACAGTCAGGGGTTCGGCTACTCAGCTGCTGTGAATTGGCCTTGCAGTGGGAATCTGATGCAATATGCTGGCAGGGTGAGCACTGTGTAATGTTTGTGCCAAAAAGGCAGCTTGCTTGATTTTCCCCCCTCCCTTTCTTGTTTAATTATATAACAAGACATCTGAAAAAGCAGCTCCTCTCTGTAAGGGTTTCATGCCTGTACAATGCAAGTCCAGAGTTTCTTACAAGCTCTTGTCAAACTAAGCAACTACTGGATGAGTAAACACTAGAAGGCTGCTGCTTGGAGCATGCTGCTCTCAAAGGATTTACCTCCTTTGCCATAATAATTAAGAGATCTTTCAGCACAGATTCAGAAAGGTTTCCACACCTGGTTGAAAGCCCTTTGGAAAGGTGGGTGGGTGCCTCAGAGATGAAAGAAGGGCTAGTTTCCTGCTGTTGATATCTTTCCTGATGAAAGAGTGGAGGTGTATTCTCATGCGTGGGGCAGCTGACAAGGGATTGAATTCACATTAGAATAGAAAGCCAACATACTGTTTGCAGTCTGCAGGGATAACAAATCTAATTACTCGAGAGGGCTATGATTCATACCGTTTGTGTTGCTATCCTTTCAATTAGACATATTTAAAATATATAAATAATTTAAAGTTTCGGTGCTCAGATGATGTGCATTGATTACAGAATACTGTTAGTTGTTTGCCTTCTCTTCAAAGTCCTCCAAATCTCTGTGGACAGCTGATAGAAAGATACACCTCTTTGCTTATGTTAAAACTCTTTAAAACAGTCTCCCAAGCACAAGATTTACTGCATCCTACACTCTCAATTTCCTTCATTTTACTGCTGCTGCCTTTACAGTTTTCCACCACAGTGAGGCCTGTGTGTGAATCAGAATGTGATTTTCATTAAGTGTGGATGGAACCGAGCAATGTTTAATCTGAAATTATCCCAGATTAACATTTTGGTATTGCAGTTTGACATCAGTTACTGGGTCATGCACTGAACTAACATAGGAGGGAAAAACAAGGTGTCTTGGTTTACTCCTAATTGAAAGTTTTGCAGGCTGTGTCCCTGGAGAGTAGGTAATGGGATACAGGATCCCTACTGCCAGAGTTCTGGCTGGAGTGGAGAGCAGGTTGCTGTGCCTGGAAGTTGTTGCTGTTGGCAGCTGTGGGACAATCCAGGGGAAATGAGTTGGTGGTCTGTGTCTCACTCCTAGTTGGCAAATAGCCTTGTCACAAACCACCACAATTACCACTAATTGGCATAATTGTTGGCAGTTCCAGGGACAGGCTGAGGACTGAATGGGATGTAGATTAAATTAGTAATAATATTACTTAGCATTACTTACTAAATTCTTCATAGTGCTTCAAAAATGCTAATTAATCAATTTGTGTGATGCCCCTGTTGGGTAAAACCCAAACATGCTGTCATTTCTGAAGAGGTGTATGTCAGTGAGGTGTGTGTCTCCAGCAGGAAGTGGAGAGGCAGGAACTCTTCAGTATGAGAGATGTGCTCCTGTAGCTGCATTTCTAGAAGTAAACTCTCTGCTGCCTCTGGCACAGGCAATAGCCTTAAGGATATACAGCTACTGTAAAATGGTTTTAGCTAATGCCTTATGAGCAGAGGAAAAAAGACCTTGTGGTGTGAGGAATGCACACACGGATGCAACTACATCCACAGGAGGGATTTATACTGGTGTAAATACTTTGGTTGTAGAAGATTAATGCTTGTGCCCAGGTATACTGTATTAGAAGAACTGTTTTATCAGTACTGAAAGGAGGCCAAGCCCAGCAGAAGTTCACTTTGGAAGTGATTAGCTTTGATGATCACGTTTCTCCCAGCCCAGGGATTCAGACAGCCCATTTCACTTTTCCCCATCCACCCTTACCCCCAGTCTGAGCAGTTAATACAGTACCTACTGACAGTGCAGGTGGGTGCCAGAGGCAGCATGAAACAGGGCAGAAACATTCATATTTTGTTATAGCCTGAGTTCAGGAATTTCTTGCTGTCCTAGTTTTAAAGAGCTGCTTTTCTTCCCTGTTCTGTTGTTTCATTTTTAATTTTCACCCGTTACATTATCTGCACTGTGTGTTACATGAGGCACACCACTGAACAGCTTCCAAGGGTCTGAAGGACAAAGAAGACAGTGTGGCTCTATTGTTGATGGGGTTGGCAATTTTTTATTCCCCAATACCTAGAAAGTCCTGTATTCCCAGTTGCCCACGTAAGCTGCAGCTGGGTACAAAGGATCATGCTGCCAGGCCTGGTCTGCAGGGAGCCTCAGTGACCAGGACAGGTTATACCTTTGTTGCTAGTGAACCATGAATCATTTCAGGGAGCTGAGCAAGTCCTAGCCTGCTGTATCCTTGTCAGGGCTCGGATTTACACTAGCCAGAGTTGGAGGAATCTTGGGTTCTCTGGGAAAAAAGGGAGGATGGCACTGGCTTTAGACGTGCTGTTTAATGGATGTGTCTTACCTGTGCAAATGCCAGACAGTGCTGCTGGAGTGAACTCCCATCACTCCTCCTTCTGCTCAGAGTGATGGTCTCTGGGGGGCACACCTGTATGTGCTGCTGATTGTGTCACATGAGGCGGAGATGAAGAGCAGAGTTTTGGGATGGGCATGCTCTTCCCTGTGGGTTTCTCCTGTATGCTAAATAATCCCCCCATGTTTCCACAAGCAGCATAACTAGGGAAGGAGGGTTTGGTAGGATGGATTTTCACTGCATTTGTTCTCCCCATCCTTCTGCATTAATCCCAGCTGTTCCCTCCTTGTCCCAGATGACTCCATAAGAGACAGCATCTTCTCTGCAGCTGCACACACACTGTTTGGTTGACAGTAAGATAGTACTTGGACATCTGGCTGCTGCCAAACAACTAATAACACATGGGTACTGCCCAATTTCTCTCACAGACAGTTTGTGGAAGTTGTAGGAACTTGTTCTGAGCCTTCTACCTCAATTTCAGATCATTTGACAGGTTCAAAAGCTGTTAAGAAGGGCTGTCAGTAAGAAGGGTGGAAAGAAGGGCAGTGGAGCCATTCTTCTTGCTTTGGAAAACCAGGCTGAGAGGACAGGCATGGGGTTGAGGACTGTGGTCTTAATGTGTGAGAGTCAGGGATGCTTTGTAATTCCCTCCTTGGCTACTCTGATGGCCTGGTATCAGCAGAAATAGTGGCAAGGAGAGCTCATGTGATCCCTGGCCCCCAGCACCTGCCTCCTCACTGTGGTGTGCACTGTTGAGTGCTCCAGGAGCCTGTGCTACATGTGGAACAACTTGGGAGAGGGCTCTGTGTCCTCAGTGTTTGCCTTCAGGGTCATGCTCCCCTGAAAGAACAAGGATTCAGAGCATATGGGGGCTTCTTGCAGCATTTGAGGTGCATGTGGAATAGGTCTAAGCTTTTAGAAGCAATCCCCAGCTTCACTGCGTTTTCCTTCGTGTGCCCGTTGTTTTCTCTTACTGTGTCAGCCCTTACTACTGGGTCGCCCTTACTGCCTTGAATTTGGGAGTCACAATGGTGACACAGCTGAGTCTTGGCTAAGTTTGGGGTCCTCTGTTACTTAGGGGCTCTTCTTATTTTCGTGGGAGGTCTTTCTGCAACTGCATTGATATGGATAAGGGGAATTGAGTGGGAGAGCTGTCTTTCACAGATTGCTCTCTAGAGGAATCCAATTTTCACGGCTCTTTACAAGCACTAAATGCACCTTAAAATGTTCTATATTTAACATTTCAAAAATACATAAGTGGAAAAGTAATGTCTTAGTTAAAAAACATGAAACTACGGGGCATTTTTTAAAGATGCACATTAAATATTTTGTGAGAGAGACTCTTGCAGAGACTTGGCCGTGGAGTGCTGCAGGCAATGAGCTCAGATGTGGATTTCAGGTACGTGTGCAGTCTAATAAGAGGGTTAGTGACAGCACTGTGTCAAATGTGTTGACATGAGCAGTTCCCGTTTCAGGCAGCGCAGTCGTTCCCCATGTGACAGGACAGGCTGCGGAAACTAATTGTAATGAGTTTGCTTTAGACACTTAGGATTTTCAAGCACGGCCTTTTAAAATACAGGTGAGAGGGATTCTCTTGCAGTTTGGATGCTGGAGGCAAGAGACTTTCTCACTGGGGGATCTGAAGTGGGGGAGTGGGGATTGCACAATTAGCTGAAGGTGCTGTGGTCTCCCGGCTAGCTGAGGGTAATTAGTGTTGCTCTGGCTCTTTCCCTGGCTAATTCCTTCAGCACCCTGCCCTATTAGGGGGAAGGGAGGAAACACATAAACCATTTCAAAATCCCAGGGGGTGGAAAAGAGCATCTGCTCCTAACATCTGAGGTTACTTTGAACCTGTTGAAATATGTAGTAGCTGCTTTATTGTTTTTGCCAAGAGTTTCCACCTACAGTGATCCCAACCTCTGACTTGTTAACAGTGAGGTTGTTGGAGGCAGCAGTCATCCTCCTCCTCTTCCCTGGCTCACAGCAGCTGATAGTGGCTGCTGCTCTGGACCTGGCACTGCAGGGTGTAGGAGTCTGAAACCACCAAGACTTTCTTTTTTTTTTTCCCCTCAAGTCCAGGATTACCCATTGTGTTCACAGTTGCTGCATGTATCTCCTGCTGCTTGGGTACCCCAAAATAGCTGCACTCTCTGGGCCTGAGTTGTCCTTGCCACAGTGACAATGCTGATGTAGAGAAGAGCCAGTTAGTCCCTGGGCTTTCAGCTGGCAGGTGAACATTTTGTCATGAAAAGTGAGCAGAGATTTTGCTTCACCCTGGTTACATGAGGAGAATCTCTCTGGAAGCATCTGCATGTCTTATGGAATATTTTTCCATGCCAATGCTGTTGCCTTTTTCAAAACTGATTACCTTGAGGAACTAGATCTGTTTGGATATTGGTCACACTGAGTATGGCAGGCAGCTGTCCAGTTGGAAGTACTGTATCTGCTCTTTATTACTTACTGGAAATAAGTGGAATTTAACTTGTCTGGATTTGTCTCCTTGTCCTCTGACTGCAGACCTGCAGCACTGGAATAACTATTTTGTATTTATGTATTCAGTATATCCCCAAGTGGAAGGCACATTGGGAAGGTGGGAATCTTGTCTATTGCTGGCTGTGCTTGTGATTGGGACCTGCCTGACTTCTTTTACAAGTGTCTACTAATTTTGTGTAGTCTTTCACATGAGTGGTGCTTGGGAGACAACCTGGGCCTTACTTCCAGGAGAATCATGCTCCCTGCTGCATCTGTTAAGAGGAATTGTGTCCCCCTTCAGGGATTCAAGATCTGAATGAATCCCCAGATCTGTCACTGAGTTTGTGGGCAAGCAGCTGAATTTGGGCAAGCAGCTTAATATGCATGGGCTTAATTTCTCTTCTGCTCACCAAAGAGAAAATGCTTCCA
This sequence comes from Aphelocoma coerulescens, assembly GCF_041296385.1. Taxonomy (NCBI): domain Eukaryota; kingdom Metazoa; phylum Chordata; class Aves; order Passeriformes; family Corvidae; genus Aphelocoma; species Aphelocoma coerulescens. Next base: position 58,400,255 of record NC_091019.1, read on the forward strand.
TCTTTTGTCCATTTCCAGTAAAAACATCTTTTGTGGTGGGGACTGTCTCTTGCTTGTATGGCATTAAGCATCATCAACTGCTGTTTGTAGAGCTGACTGCTCCTGTAATATGCATAATAAGAATATATAAGATAGGAACACAGAAAACAGCGGGCTCTGTGACTTGAAACTGAACTTTCAGGTGAGGTGTCAGGGAGGGGTTTCTGGAGCTGGGGTCACTGCAACAGCAGAAAGAGCAAGAAAAGCTGGGGATTTCAGATAAACTGTAGAGGCAGTAGCAGATAGTTCTGAAAATCTGCTGGTTCACCAGCAGAGGATTGGTGAGGCTGTGGAAGGAGACTGAAGGTCTGTGGTGTGTGTCCAGTTGAAGTGGAGCTTCGGTAAGCAGCAGGTATCAGATCAGCTCAGGGTGAAGGGGTTAGAGCTGTGCTGATGGTATCTAAAAAAGGTGTATCTGCATACTGCACGATGCCTCCTTGTGATGGAACTGGAAATCTGCCTTGTGGAAATGTGATGTGGCCTTGTAAGCTGGGGGCTCTTCAGTGGCTTCAGTCCCTCCTACTGCTGTTGAACTTTATACCAACGTGTATTACTTACTAGTTTTCCATAAGAAATGTGTTACTTTTAAATCAAAAGAAAGGTAAATTTTATAGAGGAACTTAAGAGCAAAGCTTCAAATTACTATTCCAGTCATTAGCAGGAGTAATATATTCTTCTCTAGGATAAGCTAAAGTGAATGTAAATCTTTGGCATATAGTTCTTTGGACTGACTTTGCTTTGAAGCTGTGTGAGCCTTTAAGACATAGCTGGCAGATGTTCATTCTCATGCTGGAGAAAGAATGTTTAGTGTAAATATATCCACCTATTTTAGGCAGCATAATGCCATTGTTGTGTGTTTGTTTTATCACCAAGAGTCTGACTGCCATATACATCACCCTAATGTACAGTGAATCAGGGAAATCTCAGCTCTTGCTCACACAAAGAAGCTTAAGTGAGTACAACCATCCTTCTTTGAGTCAAGTCTTAAAATTTGTCTTTGATCAGCATTCCTGGAGTTTGCAAGCTGCTGTGAGTTTCATCTGGGGCTGGGCTGGCATTACCAAACATCAGTATCTGTGCAGGATTGACTGGAACACTGGACAGCTGTGGGAAGATGATCAATTTTCGTTTAGCTCTTAGCAAATCTTCCCCTGATGTTGCTGAGGGATTTTACACTGCTGGGTGAATGGGATAGGAAGCCTTCTGTACAAAACTGAAATGTGATACTTCTGGCTAGGTGGGCATTGACTGGCTTTCAGCCTGAATGGTGAAAGAGAAGCATTAGTCCTAGTTCTCACAGCATTCAGAAGGTTATGTTTAAATGTGTTTCCTGTTTTATTGCAACATGCCGTTTGTTACAGCATGGTTTGTGTTGCTGTCTGTGTGTATACATTGATCAGTGCTGATTATACTGTAAATGGGCAGCGTTTGGCTTTGTGTTTGAACTCACTTGGGATGTTAGATGTACTCAGCTTGCATTGTATTCTCTTTTTATTGCCTTGTGTTGTTCTCACTGTATTGTATGTTGTAGCATGTATTTACTCATATTGGCACTGCTGCTTTTCTCCTAAATCTTAGACTACAGCAGTTTCCTACAGCTTGCATATAGCTTTATCAAGTAAAAACTCGTTTGCAGGGGTTGCCTACTGCTTTTGCATCTGAACTCCCTGAGGAGTTCAGGGATGGTGTCTATGCCCAGGGTAGATCACATGGCCTTCAGCAGAGTGGTGCTGCTGGGTGTTTTGGAGGAGGTGAGACTACTGAAGTCATTGAGATCAGTGGCACTGTGCTGGACCGGAGGGACATGTCCAATTCCCGCCCCAAAACAGGGCAGCAGGAGCTGCTGCCATCCCCAGACTGTGAGCTGTCTCCAGGGACTCTGTGGAGTGTGACAGTCTTTACAGTTGTCAGAAACTTGAAGACAAACATGTGGCTTGTACGATCAGGAAATCTGGCCATCCTTGTTTCTATTGCTCTACTCCTTTGGGGTCAGCCATGGTCTTCCCATATACTGCTGCTTGGCCCTGGGAAATCTGGTTCCAAGGAAGCACTCATTAATGATGGGAAACAAATTTGCTCTGCAAGATTTGGCCTTTTAAAGGATGGAGGGGAAGGACAAATGTCTTTGCCTCTGTCATTTTTGAGCAATGCTCGGTGCTACCTTTCTGGTCAGTGAGCAGAAGATGGGAGGGCTGGTTTGTCCCAAATACCCTTTTTTAGAAGATGTGCCTTAGGCGTAATATGATCTTTAATACAGGTACTGCAGAGTGTTTGTAAGCTATCTTGAAAACTATGCTGTGGGCGAGACATGGGGCAGGATTTGGCCTATAACTGTTTTGCCTGTAGCTTGAAATGCAAAGTTAAACCCAGAATTTGCAGTCAAAATGTTCAGGTGTTAGTGTAACTTGTATAACTGCAAGCTGTGAACTATTTGTTTGTCTTTCTCTGAAGATTTTGCTGCAAAGGCAGGCAAATATACATTTGACATTCCTCCAACAAGCTCTCACAAGGGTAATTTTGCGTGGATGATTGAGTGGCATCGAAACACTGTAAGATATCATCCTTTTGTGGATTTTGTAAAGAGGAGATACAGTTGTAATAATTCACAATATGCACAGAATCTCATTAGTCTGCTGAGATAGCTTCTTTCAGCAATTACCTATAAGAATAAAGTAAAAAGCATTTATTATTGATACTCACTTTTCAAATATTAAGAAATATTTCTTCTGATATTGTTAATTTTTTATTTGTAGGCTCCGAAGTAGTGTAGAGTAAGACAAATGTGTTCAAGGAAGAAAAATATATGAGTTAATATGTTAAGTTTACATATTTTTCATTTGATGGATTTATGGTTTTTAATTACATCTTCATGTCTTGCATTGGGATCCCTGGGGGCCCTTTCTGAATTTCATACTTGTACTCTTGTACACATGAGATGCTTTAACCTGCCACCTCGTGCAGTCTTACTGCTGCTTGACTGACCCCTGGTGAAGTTACTTGTTATTCAAGTTTAAAATCTGAGACTTCCACAGAGAGCTAAATGATTAGAACATTTGTGTGAGTGAGAGAGTTTCTCATGCTGACACATTGTGAAACACAGGCTGTGAAGGATTTTCTCTGATTTTTGTGTGGAAGGTGGACTTTGTGCTCAGCATTTGCTCAGCTGATCGTGAGGAGCAACACCCTGGCTCAGCCTTACTGGCTCCTTGAGGGCAGTTTGGCAGTGGGAAGTAGTCATGTCTTTGATAGCAGCCCTTTGGGGAGCCATGGCTGGGTTTAGGGAAGAGTATTTTCAGCAATATGTCATCCTGAATGTACATCTCCGTACTTCTGTCTCCAGTTGCAGGCGACACTGGATTTTCATTTCATAGCAGTTTGCATCGTGGTTCTTCTATTGACAGTGGAATCAATAACCTGTGTTAACAGGTGGAAAATGAAGCCTGTTGGCTCTTGTGCAGTTTCAGTTGATTTACATGGGTGAATTGCAGAGGAAGCCAGGCTGCACAACTGGTCAATGTCTGTATTCCAAATCCATCTCTCTGTGTTGGTATCATTACCACTTTTCTCCAGCACATCCTCTTCATTTTCTCTTCAGTGGGAACATAATTACCTGTTTATGTCTATATGTGTGGAAATAGTGCCAGGATCTGTTTGTTATAACTATTATACAGCTTATTGAAGAGGCAAACAGCCCTGGCTGACAATTTTCAGGCTTTCCAAAAGAAATTTGCTTTTGGGACTGACAGGGAGTGTGAATATTCAGGCACAGCTTGAGCTCCTCAGATTTCTGCTGTGTGTTCTTTTATTATTCTGATCATGGCTGCTCATAAGCACATGCAGCTCAAAAGCAAAATCGCTCTGTTTGTGCTATAAGAATTTAGTTGGGTTTCAGCTTCTTATTGGCAAGTCTTTTGATGACATGAAAGATGTGTTACATGCAGGGTTGGCTTTCCTGACTCACCCTGAGTTCTTCACTGAGTGTTTAATTCCTGTGGGAGGGTTTGGCTCTTGGAGGATTGGGTGCAGTGAGAAGTGTGGAGTAGATAGTTAAAGAACTGCAGTGTAGAACACTTAACCCTGAGAAGTGAACACAAGTGAGAACACAAAGGCATTGTCCTCTGAGGTGATTCATTGGAAGTCTCTACTTTATTGTTTTCTTTTTATAGTTTCTATTTTAATTTCTCTTGGTAGAATCATAGAATATCCTGAGTTGGAAGGGACCCACAAGTCTAGCTCCTGGCCCTGGACAGGAACACCCCAAGAATCACACCACGCTGGTCCAGGCTCAATCTGATTTTTTGGAGATTTTGCCACTGGAGCAGCAGTCCTGTTTGCTAGTGTGGGAAAATAGTCCATGGCATTCCATCCTTCCGAGAGGCTGTGCTTGTGCTTTCTTTGGGAAAGCTGTCTCACTAAACATAATGGTAAGAAATGGTCCACCTGCTGCTAAAGAAGTGAGCTGAAAAATGTCTGTGGTTATTAAGCGAGAAAAAACATAGATCCACTGAGTGAAAAACGTATTTCTCTCTGTACCTGAGCAGGATTCCTGAAGACTGTGCAACAACAAAGAGTTAAGGTAATTCTGATCTTACATAGTGAGTTAACCCAGGCATTTTGTAGCTCAGATGAGAACAAAACAGGAGTGACATCAGTGAGAGATTAGAATAAGCTTTGTTATCTTCAAAGACTGTTTACTTAGCAGTTGGAGAATCGCTGTTTGTAGGTAGAGGTAGGAAATGTCCTGGGGCAGGTGGGAGCTTGATAGCATTACACAGAGCCCGCAGTGTGTCTCCTCATGCATCCCTGCACTGCCTCCCAGCCTGCTGGCTGTCACTGCTTTTGTGTGCACCAACCATACTGAGGTCTTTAAGAGATTGCCAAGGTTATTTTGGATGCTAACACCGAACCCAAGCAGTATCCTTAATTTCTACCAATCCTGGTACAGTATCACTTGTATTTTTCTTACATGTATAGATCTATAAGTTTTCCTTAAAGTATTGGTTAGAGGTATTTTAAAAATCTCAGAGTTGAATTCTGAGGATAGTTACCTACCCTTGAGTATTTCAGCTATTGCTTGGTATCACATGGAAGACAATTTGGATTTGGGTTTTTGGAGGATTCTTGTGGAGGATTCTTGGATCTTTTCTGCAGAATTCCTTTTGACAGCAGTTAAGTTACATCTGATCTCCAGAAAAAGGACAACCTGATTTGCAGATTTATATGTAAAAACTGCTATAAACTTAATTTGGAGCCTGCTGGGATACATGTGCCACATGCAACTGTTTAGCAAAATCCTTTTTTCTTTATGAAAACATTCCTGTAAAAGTGGTCTTGAAAGTGAATTTTTGCCTCATTGGCATTTTTCAAAAGACAAAACACAGATGCAGTGTTCCAGGCAGATATATTTTTGTTCCCAGCTGTTTTGAATGCTCATTTGATGTTAAGTCTTTGTTCAATCCAGTCCTATGTCATTAATGACTCTGGAGTAAGTAGGTATGCAGTGCTGGAGGAAATCCTGTTTTATGCGTTCCTGTTCTAGGGGAGCCTCAGAAAGACTAACAATAATGTGTCTTGGTGAGGTAATGGGTAAACATAGTAAGAAATAAAATGTGCTTATTCCTTACTGAAGCAGAAAAACAGCTTATGAAGCATAATGTTGTCTTTGATAAGTGTAGATAATCTGACCTGCTTCAGTCTGTGGATTAAGGCATTAACTGGGGAAGGTGAAACAGCTTCTTGTAAAGAACCTGTCCCTCTGGTTGCAAAGGAGGTGTCAGCAAATGTTAATGAGGATTAAAAAGGGCTAGGAGCCCAGTCATAACCCAGCAGAGTCACATGAAAGGCTCTTCCTGCCCTTGGTGGTCAGTGAATTCCCACCTGAGGTCGAGGGTTGTGTTGTGCAGTTCAGCCTTACCCTGACTCCCATGTGGGTGCTGCTTCCAGTCAAGGGTGGGTGGTGCACAGCAAAGGTCTGGTGGAGTCTTGGGTCTGTAGGTGTCCTCTTCATGGTCCTCCCAAGATGCTGTGGGAAGGAGAAGATGGGAGCATCCGCCAGCTTTTCCTTTCTTCTGCTGAATGAGTGAAATTTAGTAGAAGTGTTTGTTTTCAAGGGTTCTGGTGGGAATTTCTTCATCGAGTTCTTGAGGAAGTTAAGGCTGGATTTGATCCTGGTCAGTAGATGGGTAGTAGGTAGAAAAACAGGATGAAATTTTGTGGACTGCTTTTTTGAGAAGAAAATGTGAAATTGTGTAGTTTTTCCATCATCCAGCTTCCACAGCAGCATGTGTGAATGCAGTGAAACATCTGAACTCCAGCCCGCTCACACTGTCTGTGTTGCAGACCTCCCTAGGGACCCAGGGCAATTCAGCTGGCATTACATTCTTAGATAAGCTTATCCCATTTAGCACATGCATTTTGATCAGCCTGTGATTACAGACTAGTGACTTGCATGCATATGTACCAGGGCCCTGGTGTTGGTGCTCCTTACACATGCACTGGTTTTAGTGGTTTAATCTGGTGTGTGCTCTTCAGCCGTGTTTCTAATCCACCTCTACCTTCATCTTTTTGACTGTGAAACAGCAGAGGTCCCTTTTCTTTGAGTGAGTAGGCAGAATCATACTTGTGAGGTGTTTTAAGACTACTTAGAAGATAAAAGCTTGTTTAAGTGCTTGTGGTTTATCTGGTTTTGCTTTATTTGATTGCTTAAATGTCAGCCACTCTGAACAGTTCTAGTATTTTCCACCTTTGTTTGGGAAGTGTCAGTTGATGAGAGGGCAGCTGATGTGCTGAAAGCATCACTCCCTTAGGAATTTGGTGTGTGAAGTGTTTAGCTGGGAAGAAAGCCCCGTGACAGTTACCCTTTCGTTTTTGTTTTCTTTTGCCTTTGTCCCCCCTGAAAAACTGTGGTTTTGCCCTGCTGGTTTAATGGTTCAAGAATGCTGCAACTCTGTTCAGCTGTGCAATGCCTTTCAGGTAGTGAAAGGTATCTGAGGAATGAGAGGGATCCCATGGGAATAACTGGCTGGCACTTGGTTGACCTAATCTGACGGGTCTATACATAGTCCCAGTTCCTGCCAAGAGAGCATCTGATGCAGCAGCAGCTGCCGGGGGTGTGACCCCTTCTGGTTTGTGGGGCCTGCGTGGGCATGTGCCTCCCTACCTGTCTGGTGGGTGTGTCTGCCTCCAACCCTTCCTGCTCTGCTATGCTCCTGGAGAAGGCTGCCCCTTCAGGAGACCTTGGCCTAGGTGGAGGGAGCTGTTGGAGCCCCGGCGGCAGGAGGGAGCTGGGATGGATACCTGTGCCTATCTTCTGTAGAGGAGCAGCTGATCGTGGCTCCATTACGCACACAGTGCTTATTGGTGGAGTGTTTAGGGGAAGGGAGTGAAGGGGTGGATATGCATTTGGCATCACAAGCTTGCAAATGCCTGGTGAAAAGTGCAAAGCGGGAGGTTGCTTGAAGCATCTCCCTCTCCTGGACCCCACTGTGGTACTGGCTCCAAGAGAGCCCACAGGAAGGATGGAAACCATCCAGTTGCTACTGCTTTCCAGAAACACTTGAGATCAGAGTCTTATGAGTATGTATCACCTCTCTTGTATCTTGCTTGTTTCAGGTTATGTTGTGATGGCAGTCCTGATCATTATCTCATTTTAATTTTCTAGAGCATGATGTATGTGGATACACCTACTGCGCTCAGAGATTTCACTGCGAGATTAGAGACATGTTTAGGAAATTAGTAATGAGAGAAAAACACGTAATTAAAAATGATATCAGTTTGGAAGCTCATCCATCTTCAGCCAGCTTGCTGGAAGAGAAAGGAGTCTTACACAATACCTAGTGGTGGGAAAATGCATTTGGCTCTCTACATTTTAAACAGGAAGGAACTATTTAAATGACAGACTTACAATAGTAATTGGGGCATTTACTTGGGAACACTGGATAACATATTGTAGCTGAGTAATGTTGCAGTAATTCTGTATAAAGTTAAGGCAGATCTTGTTATATTTGTTTTCTTTTAATGATGCCTTCACACAGTTTTTTAGAAATTTATTTGGAGCCTTTCTAAAGCAGTTGGGTAATTGTACTGAAAATAGCATTCATATTTTGAGGTAGTCATGTTTGCATATGCCAAATATCGTCTGTAACATTATGAGGATGCACACTTAACAATTTATTTGTTTCCTGAGATATGCAATTTTATGTGAAATGTCTTAAACTCAAAATCTGCAACAGAATTTTAGCTCTTCATCCCCAATGACCATTATAAAGTTGCCATATGTCTTAAAATGTGCTCAGCACAACTGCAATTGTTCAGACTGTGAATTTGCTCTCATTTTATGATGAAATCCTTAGTTTAGAATAATTTTATTCTTTAATAGGGGAAACAACATTTGGTCATATATAGTTTATTATAAAAATTCCAAACATTACATGTGCTTCATTTGAGTTTTTATGCCATTTTTCATGAACAATTAACAGTACCTTGTTGTCATTTTTGTCATGAAATGCCCATAAACTCAATTATTTTCCTGTTTGGTCCAACTTACACAGAAAACCTAAGCAGATGTCAAGAGCAATAACCAGGTGTACGCTGTAGTACTTTGCAAACTTTTAATTGCTGCAGGGATGTTTCCTAGTTAATGGCTGTGTTTATTAAGTGCTCCTATCTGTTGTACCTTGTTGAGGAATGTGCCTTACACATGGTATTCTCAGGCTGAGGCTGGCTGGTTTATGCAGTGACAGCCTTGGAGTACCCTTGCAGAGGGATGTGCTTTTTCAGTTACGTTGTTTGTAGTGTGGTTAGCAAAACTGCTGAATTGCTTGTGGTGTAGGGTCCTGTGTAATCATACATTCTGTGATCCTTGGGTGGCTGCTAATGGTGGCTGTTGACTGTCCATCTGTTAAGAGATGATGAGTGTTGTTATCTGGGAGGATGGACAGTAGGTGAGGAGGGCGTGGCCAAAATGACTTGCCAAAGGGCAGCAGTTCTTGGTGGTGCTTGGAGCAGGGAGCCCTTAGTTGGTGGCCAGGGGACCCTTTGTCTCTGGGATCTGGAGGTCAGCACCTGTGGTGGAGAGTGTGGGCATCTCTTTGGCGTTCTCTTTTGTACTTACCCATGGAGAACTGGCCTTCCAGGAGAGGTGTGAGGGGAAGAACAGTCTTGACAGTCTCCTTGGGGTCTGTGCTGTTGTGCATGAATGGGGAGATACAGATATGGACTGAGGATGGCTCTGTGTTCACTGCCCAGAAGCAACAGCACAGTGGGAAAAGCAGACTCTTGATTCATGACCCTGTGCAGTCGTGTTTGTACCCAGAGCAGGCCAAGGAGCCAGGATTGGTTTTGTTAAGAGATATATCATGTATTGATGAAAGAATGAGAGAGATCATATTTTCCCAGGAATTAAATAATTGCTTCCTGGATGAAAGGACCCAACATCTGGCTCTTGTGTTTCATGTATTTTGTCATGTAGATGTAACTGTTTGCTTTGTTCCTGCAGTAATGTTAACCTACTAATGTAGGAAGCTGTTTCAGGTCAGTGAAAAACTGCATATACATCTTTATTACATGTACTTGATTGTCTTTAGCTCTTTATAAGATATAATTAGCACCCAGTAATCATATTGTGGTGCTGTTTCTGTGATTACCCTGGTAGTTAGTGTGCACTGCAACCCGTGTTTTATAGACTGGATCTAATGTTAGCTTGATTGGAATAAAGGATAAACATTGGCCTGTGTTGTTGGCCAGTTAATTTTCTCACCTTTCAGCTGCCCAGTTCCATTGCCTCCTGCAGTTCTGAGTGAGATGTGGCTTCTGATTAGAGAACTGATCTTCAGTACGTGGTGCTTCAGGTTGAAGTGGGGCCACTTTCAGTGATGGTGTCTGTGATGGGAGGGAAGAAGAGGATTGTGGCAGGTCTTCAAGGACGGTAACTTGGCGAAGCACTAGTGCCTAGAAATGTTTTGATCCTATTGTAATGAATAGCTGCTAGTTCCTGTTGTTGTTTCTGTTTTGATTGAGTGCCCAGCTGGTGTGTGGTGCAGATAGGATGTTGGGGCAGGGAAAGGAAGTAACTGTCAAAAGTGCATCTCCCTTAGGAAAGCAAGAATGTGGAGGCATGGTAGAATTGGGGTTTAAATAGCACTTATTTTTCCTTAGTTTTCATAGTGCACTGATCATATGCAATTTTCCACATGCTGGGTAATGGAAAATTGGCCCCAGAGGAAGTCACTTTATAAATCAAGTTTGGGATTATAAAATCAATCACTCTTGAGTCACTAATTGATGTGGAAGGTAGGAATTTCCTATACAGTATGATAAGTTCGTTGGTTTTCTGGCAGGGTGTGTACAGTGCACTGTTTAGCCAACGATATTCTTTCCTGATTCTGTTGTTAACTCAGGAAAAGCATCAGGTCATTTACAGCTACACCCAAGTTGTGGGTTTGTTTCTGAGTAGTAAGGGGAGGGTGGAGGGAGTTTGTCGTGTAGGATCTACATGTGTTTTATGAAGTTTGTTTTCATCTCTTTGTGGCATAATAGCGAAGCTTGGCAGCCATGTGGGAACCATGAAGATTGATTGCTCTTGGTGTTAAGCATCTTGTATCTCTGAGTTTATATCAACACTACCCTTCTTCCAGCAGCAGCATCTGGCTCATTGGCAAGATCTGTGGACAGTTGTTTTGACCGCTCTGGAGATGCCTCTGGCTGTCACGTGGCTGCTGCCTTGGCCGTGCTGCTTTGTTATTTTAGCTGGTCCCATTTTCATTTATTTATTTTTTGGCTTACCTTTGATTCTGATTAACTGCTCCAGATACTGCAGTCTTGAATAAATCTTGCCTAACTTTCTCATACAGGGACTTCCATGAGATGCTGATGTTAATTTTTTTCAGTGACTGTTTGCTGATGGAGCTTGGAGCAGTAACATCCCAGTCTGTGCCTTCTGTGCAGGTTTTCCCCGTGAATCGCAGCGTTGGTCATGTGAAGTAAAACACACATCTTTCAGCATATCCTGCATAATGGCTTTCTCTGAGACTGGAGCTGCAAGTGTACATAAAATATTAACAGTACACAGTCAGTGCCTGAAATGGTGCTGAGAGTCCTGGAATCAACTGCTTGGATTTTTAAAGTTGACCATTGGGAGCAGAGTTTCTGGCCCTGCTGATATAAAGTGTCACAGGAGCAAATAGTAGTGTGTGTCAGCTCTGGGTTTATAGCCTCAATTGCGGTTCCTACATGCTTGATTGTGTTTTTTATTCATATACTGTCTACTTTAAAAACATAATTTTATTCAGAAATACTGTAGGTTTGGAAGACACATGGGCTTAAATAAAATTGAGTGTTTCTTAAAATATGAAAGCATCTACTTTCATTAAAGAAGCCTGTCAGGGTCACTTCTTCTCATGGTTGAAATTATCAGAGCTGTGATGTGCAGGAGGTGGGACAAGGTAGTTATCTTCACTGCCCTTTAATGGTCTGTAGAACTGCTTCAGTGCTGTCCACCATGGGGGCTATTTGACAAGCTGTCAGATTTTATAAGGATGTTAGCAAGGCATGATTACACAACTGGTTTTAAATGTGTATTTACATCTGTAATGATAATAAAGGCAACTTGGGTGGCAGGTATTTTTTTTTTAATGATTCACTGCAAATTTGACACATAAGTTATTGCCACAAAACCTTGTTTTAAAAAGAATGGGGAAATTTTCACACCAAGATGTAACTTAAGTTGTCACCCAACAACTACAAACATGCATTTCATGGGCATTTTATGAAATGGAGAGGCAGGTTGGTGAAAGAGTTCATTGCTAATTTGAAATTAGAAACAGGGATGCTTCAATTTAGAGGGGGATGCAATGACTTTGCATTCAGTATGAATGTTGCCATGGATTTCTTTTGGGCCCAGGTCTCACTCCGGGGCTGTAATTTCTGTTCTTAAAAGAACCCTTTTTTCCACTGTACTTGGCCTTTTCCAGCAGGTGATGAGGCACCTTCTTTTGCAAGGTCCCAGAACACAAATGAAAATAAAACCATCCTTTCATGTAGTACCTTCAACTGAACGGAAACATAAATGTATCTGTGATGTTAGGCATTGTCTACGGTTGTGGAATTTCTGTAGAGGTAACGTTAGCTACAGTAAATGTTTAAGAGCCTTGTTAAGTGTGACTGGTAGGACGAGCTAGTGCCTTTCATCTCTTAGTTGCTGGTTTTAATAGAATCTGGCTTGAAGGGTTTTGAAAGTTGTTGCCAGGTATTTGATTGCTTCTGTGTCTCGGGAGACAAGGCTTGTTTTGTGTGTGTGTGAGGAGCCTGAAAGGGTTTACAGAGGTATTTTTGCCCGTCATCTGTGGGCATGTCTACATGTGCGTGTGTTATAGGCAGATACAAGCTAACTTTGCCCATGGGTTTAATATGTTTGTATCCTGTGCCTTAGCAGAGTTAAAAAACCCTATTAGCATGGCTTTTGAGATGCTTTGAGCATGGGCAGAGTGGGTTTTTGTCTGCCTGTGGGTGTAGTCCCATGGATTTATGTTTGTAGAAGACAGACCTTAGGCAAAGGAAGCTGCTCCTCTTTGATCACACCAGTCCTTTGGATGGTGAGAGGTTGCAGAGCTTGCAGTTTTCACAGGACCACTGCAGGACTTCTTAACAAAAGGGTTACAGGTGGGTATTGATCACCAGACTGCTGCTGTCATCCCAGTCACATGAGTGTGGTTTGTTGGGCTTATAAGGGCAATTCTTACCCAAGCCCGTTTTCCGAGGGCTGCTCTCAATCCATTCATCCCCAGCCTGGATTGATGTTGGGGGTTGTCCTCACCCAGGTGCAGGACCAGCACTTGGTCTTGTTAAACCTCATGAGATTCCCATGGAATCAAGCTTGGCCAGGTCCCTCTGGATGACATCCCATCCTTCAGGTGTGTCAACAGCACCACTCAGCTTGGTGTCATCTGCAGATCTGCTGAGGCTGCACTCGATCCCTTCATCTATGGCATTATTGATGGTGTTAAATAACACTGATCCCAGTATGGACCCTGAGGGACACCACTTGTCACTGATGTCCTTTGAGATGGACAGACAGGAGTAGCTTGACTTGCACCGTCTAATTTAGGCATCTCATTTTGATTCCTAAATCTGGTCCCTGAACTTGCAGGGAATGAAATGTAGCAATTCTGTACTTGGTAAGGGAAGGTTGAAAGTGGGATATAATACGTAGCACAATTAATGATAAAGTTCTGGGTGTGGTGATGATGGGTTGTATTTGACACAAGAATTTTTCAAAGTGAATAGAGGGTCACAGCTAGGATGGGAGGTATGAAATTAATATAAGAATCATGCAGGTTGGAAAACTTGCTGTGAGCAAGATAGTGTTCCTAAAAATAACCTAACAGTAACTAATAGTCATCTAAGTTGAGCAGTATTTTGAAGTCTGTGGCACTTCGACCCAAGCAACAAGTCTGTGTACAGATGTGTTACTCATCTTTCCAAAAGTAGTATCATAGGGCTGGGGAATGATCTTCAGACCTTTGAAAAGTAGTCCAGCTTCCTCCATTGAAATGGGGCCATCTATCTCTTGATCACTTCCCATGGATGTTTTTCACCTGCTCTTCAGAAATTCTCAAAAGTACAGGATTTCTCAACACCATTCTGTAGCAATTGCCAATACTCACCTTTGATAGTTTTTCTTGAGTCACCTTTGCTTAAAAGTAGAATTATTTCCTATTTTCCTTACCCAAGTGGACATGGAAAGTAATTTGTCACCAGTCTCTTTGTAACCACTTTTTGTACTAGAGGACTCTGATTACACTAAATATACCAAAATCCTTTAACTTCCTACAGTATTCCTGTTTTTTAAACAACATTCTTGTTTTTTAAACTGCTATTTTTCCTGTAGACAGACCATCCCCAAATGGTCTGTCTCCACCTACGTTTTATTTGGTTGGGATCATACTTCACCCTAATGAGATTTCATAGGAGGATCACTCGATTCTTTGGGCAATATCCTCCACCTGCAGATATCCCTTAGGATCTGCATATGTATCTTTTCTTTCTAATGTAAGCTGGGGTGAGCAGAATGGGATCAATTGCATCTCTGCACTGGTATCCTGTCTGAAACTGAGGGAAAGCAACGGACCTTACTTCCATCCTAGTCCGGAGATACTGAAGGCGCAGGACCAACAGGTAGCTGATGGCAGATTTGTGAATTTATTTGCTGAAGTTGCGCTGCTGAAGAGTGGTATTAAAAAAAGCCATCCAAGAATCCACTTTAAAGAGCTGCTGTGGGATGAACAGATTGGAGAGGGAGGTTGTGTCTCATACATGCCACCTAGTAAGCAAAGGAGCTGAAGCAGACTCTGCTCTGAGGCAGAGCGTGGACGTGTGGCCAGCTTGTGGTTGAGGAGTTACAGAGTTACAGATGGTCTTCATCATTCCTTTCCTATTTATTCTGGCTTAGAGTTTTTTTTTTCTTTTTTTTTTTTTTCCTTGATTAAGTCCAGGCAAGGAGAAGAAGTTCGATCTCCACTACAGTATTGACTAAATTCAGATGTAACCCCAAAATTTTTCAGCCAAAACAGAATTTTTTTTTTTTTGGCAAAGCAGTCCAACTGAGACAGTGGAACTTAATTAAGATGAAGAATAAGTGAAATCCACTTTTGTAATAATAAAAACTGCATGGTGTGCTAACTGTGCACTGCATGCAGTAATTTGTAGCTTGCAAGGGAGTGCACAATGGGCAGCCTTTTGGTTGTGAAGGCTAAATCATTTCTGTAGGGTCCTCAAGTATTCATTTACCAAATAATTGATAAAATGAGCAAGTGAATGAGACACTAAGAGAGTGTGATCCAATGCCAAGCGCTGGTTTCCATAGTTGATTTTAAATCTACATTATGCTAATGATGCTCATTTGGAAAATGTGTCCACTCCCTAACTTCTGCTGCTGAGCGTTCTGGTAATTGGATTCAGATGGTTGGACTGAAGCAGTTGTAGGGTTCGTATACAGAGGAGTGTTCCAAGCACCTTTTTTTTTCCTATTCAGTCTTTCTAAGCTGGAGTTGCTTTCATTGTGGCTGGTGTCCAGCTGTTCTTGAACTCCCTCATCAAAGGTCTGTCTGGAACAAATGGGCACGGTTGTACTGGGACAAAGGAAGTTATGATCACTTAAACATGCTGAAGATCTCATCTGGGGCATGATTTGTCTCCCAGTGCATTGAGCTGGCTGGGCTGGGTTGCTGGTCAGAGTTCATCAGTGAGGGAGTCCATTTCACCAGGCTCACAGAGCAATTTGTCAGTGTGGAAACATAGGCTGTCATCTGAATTCTAATAGCGGGAACAGCCTTTGTTTCCCATAAAATGATATTAAGAGTTGGTGTTTCTGAGGCATTTTGACAAGGCAGCATGTTTCTGTGTAATGGTGCTGTGCTCTGATTTTCATCCCTATGCTGAAATTTAGAGCTACTTTATTATCTGGGCAGCCTCACTGAACTGAAACTGTATGTGGAGTTGGTGGCATTCAATGTGATGAGGACATCAGACAGCACTTTCTCAAGTAGCTGTTCTAACCCATGAGCACTTGGTTTGCTCTGAAGGGGAAGGAGAAGTTGTGACTTTTTATGCAGTTGTGATTCTCATAGGCAGAGTTTTTATAATCTGATTTACTGTGCTCATAGGCTAACCAAAATTTATTCTCTGGTTTCAAAGAAAAAATAATTAGGGATGGAAAGCTTTTTATCTTTTTAACAAAAGTGTCTAATTTCTATCAGAGGTTTTTGTCTGAATTTCTGAAAGTCAACTTCAGCTAAGTGTCTATTTCTGAAAGTAGTCAAACAAAGGCTTTTCAGACACCAAGTGTTGTGTGGTGATAGATATGCAACTATTTCTACACGTACTTGCTGCTGTTCCAAGTGATAATACTTTTCTGAAGGTTTATGAAAGAAATAAGAGGGAAATTAAAAAAGACACAGCGAGTGTTGGAAGATGGTGTTTTCATATGAGCAAAATCGGTACTGAATTTACATTGTGAAGTTATAGTAAACCACAGACCCAAGAGGGAAAATTAAAAGATTACTTAAAACCAACAATAAACATGCAAATTAAAAGTCATCAATTTTAAATGAAGTCATACACTATTAAAAATAAGCATAAAATTGCATAGTAGTTTGGATGTGTAGTTTATAGAATACACCAAATGTTAAAATTGGATGAAATTAAGAAAAACATTTTCCAAAGGCAAGTAAAATATCTGTTTAATTAGATTGTAAAGAAAGAAGATTAAAAGTAATATTTTGTGAAACAGTAATTACTGGTTTTCAGAAGTAGTCAGATTCCTGTGTGTTGATCTAAATTTACCAGTGATAGCAGATCTCTTTGGGGTCTTTTGTTTTGTTTGTGTCTTTTAATTAATTTAAATGGCAACCACTACCTTTATTTTGTTTTCTTTGTGCTGAACACACTGCATGGCTGTTTGTTCCAGTACTCTGCCAGCTCATGAAAGTAAATCTGGGAGATCAGCTCATCCCCTCTGGTTCTCCGAGGTTAAAAGCCAACTCATTGCAGGGGACTATACAGCAAGATAACAGGAAAGGCAGCTGAAGCCATTGGGAGGTGGGTTGAGGTGCTGATGGGAGCCTGAGATGTAAATAAACCAGATTGCTCTCATTTCCTCTTTCCACTGTATTATGCATTGCAATAGCACTATTCATCTTTATGACAGACACCTATTGCTTTAACTTTACTGCAGGCCACTGAAGTACATTAAAGTGGGCAGGAAATGGAAATAAATAGAGTTCAGTGGAGCTGCCGAATAACTAAACACAGCGCAGTCATTTTTAGTGCGGGGTCATGCGGTTTTGAGCAGATTTATCGTACTGCTTGGCTTTTGTTAGAAGGATGGGCTCTGTTTAAAAGAGATACTCTGGGTTTTTTTGTTTTGGTTTTTTTTTTTGGTGGTGTTTTTTTTTAATAAGTAAGAAAATGTGCTTGGATTTTTTTTCACAAACTCTTTGGGATGCCAGAGATGAAAAGAAACTGGGTTGAGTCTCAGCTGGGTAGAGTTAAGGGGATGCGTCTGCGTGTGCACTACCTCAGGTTGTGGCTGGAAACAGAATAATGGGATTGGAGATTTGAAGAAATCCTACTAGCAAATAGAATGGGAGGAGGGCCACAGTCCATTGGCTTAAATTAACCTTCCACCTAAAGGTAGTGAGACATTACTGTAGAGAGGCCAAACAGAATTTGGCCTTAAAAATGTATCTGCCTTTTTTCTAATGCCTGCACATTTTGCTCACTTTGGAAATGTGCATTGCTCTCCTGCTTGTTCAGAGGGATGTTTTCAAGGACAGTGAAGTTAACACTGCAAGTTCCAGATACCCTTAACACTCAGGAGATGGGACTCCAGGTGAATTCTGTTTTTGTGAAGGCTTCATGTGTTTGTTTTTCCTTGATTGTTTATATTCTGATAAGATGAGGTCAGTGACTGAATGAATTCACAACACGGGTTACTTGAAGACTTAAAGCTCATATTTTCACTCCCTTGAGATTAGTCAGATAGTTGGAAACTTTTCTTTAAAAAAGAATCATTAGCATTGTGTTTTTTTCCTTGATTACATTGAGCACTCTCTGGGTTTGCTGAATATAGTGCTTGCTTATTTTTGTTTGTTTGTTTTGACAGTGACTGCTATGTAGTTGAAAGCAGGCATCAGCCTTCAAGGTATTTGTCAATATAGAAGATATTAGGGGATATTTCACAATGTCATGTAAGATAAAAACTAATTTGTAAGCAGTGTGGCAGAGATCTGGAAGGACAATTAAGACAAAAAATCATTAACATTGATTCTTTTGCACTGGGGTAGTACATTCCTTTCTCCAAAAGCATCCTTTTAAAATGTTGTTCACCTCGGTCTGTGTTTAATTATATATTTCAGTGTGACATTCAATGATTCTTTTTTCTCTTACATTATATTTATATCAAGACTTTAATTCAGTTCAGAATACTGCTTCAGATACACTCGCACTGCAGAAACCAGTGCCAGGCAAAATTGCGGGTAATTACTGAGGACGGTTGTTGGCAATTTGACTTTTCATCATTTGTTCGTCATCGTTTGTTCGCACTCTGTGCATAGTTCCTCACTGAAAGGATTAGGTTACAGATGGGTGGGTATTACTTCAGGGACTTCTTAAGTGAGAATCCAGATGCTTTTCTGCCTCCTCTCGCTTAGTTTGGGAGTTAGAAGTCAGTAGCTGCAGGTAAGATTCAAAGCTTGTGTCTTTGTTTCTCTTTTGCAATGGAAAAAAGCTCTCTATTCTTTCTTGTTAGTTGAAAGGAAAATCTAACTGCAAACTCTGAGTACTTGGGAAGTGACAGATTAAGCTATAATTTCAAAATAATCTAATTTGAGTGCACTTATCACTGACAAACTGCTTCAAGTTCTCAGAATAGTTCAGGTCCAGGAAGGTAATTTGGTGTTTCATGCTTTGAAAACCTGGCTATGACTTTGGTGTCTGAGATGTAGCCGGGATTTTTGGAGCTTGGCCTTTGGCCACATCCCAGTTGCTTTGAGTTATGTCTGTAGTTTCAAGGGCAGTGGTCTGGGGATGTAGCATTTTACAGTTGTGAGATGTGGGTTTTGTTTGTGTGCCCCACCTGCAGCACGTGGTGTTACCCCCACAGCTGAAGCCCGGCTGGCTCCTCGCTTGTTCCTGGGGAGGCGGCAGAGCTGAGGTGTTACATCAGAGACGGAAGCCTCAATTACAGGGACTGTTGCCCTCGCTTTGTTACGTGTTGCTGGATGTGCTTTCAAATCTGTGCTCCTTTTCCCTACTCCTGATTTCGGAGGTGAAGCCTGAAGGCAGGCTTCAGGCTAAATGCTCCAGCGCTGCAGGAAATGGGTCTTTTGCCGTGTGTTCTAGCGGGAGCACAGCCCTGCTTTTCTAAGTTTGCCATCCTGCCCAGCTGTACCTGCAGACCAGCTCCTCTCATGTGGGCAGTTTGCATGTGTGTGTTTAATCTCCCAGCAGCAGTTGGCAGGCTGGCTTGTGTCTGTAAGAACTGCGTGCTGAAAAGCAGTGGTAAATTCAAGCATTCAGAAAATTTGTCCTCATATAAGAACATGTAATTATCTCATGCCCTGACCTTGCTGGGGGCTGCTGGGCTCCTCAGTTCCTAGTAGCGCCATTTGTTTTACAATTCTAACAGTCTGTGATGTTTGAATATCTAAAATTTGTATGCAAAAGTTAACAAGCTGAGTCTGAAATTAGGGTTTTGGTTTCTGCAGTGGGAGGGGAAGCTGTGAGTGTTACAGCATCACAGTATTCTGCTTATCCTGCTTGTTCAGGAGGTAAGAAGAGCATTTGGAAAGTAGGTGTGACAAAGACAGAATAGTTTATTTATGCTGTGGAGGAACAAAAGAGTCATGTTCTTTGTAGCACAGCAGACTAAAGGGGTTTTGGAGCACTGTTTGGAATAGAGGCTTGTGTGCTGTATGTTTAATTTTTGTGCCATTCCCCTGAGTGATTTGCACACCCCCTTTGTTTGACTTGCCTGTCTGCTGGTGGAGCTGTAGCAAGGATGGCTTTGGCTGCTTCACCCCTCCCACGTGTGTGTCTAACACATTTGGTCACTCCAGTTTTGTTTCTTCCCTCTGTTAAACACGAGAGTGTAACTTCCACCCCAGCCTTGTTAGGGCACGAGCTGCTGAAGCAGGGGCCCCCCAGGACCAGGCATTGTCACTGGGCAGTAAAACCTCTTTAATGGGGCTGGCTAAACTTCTAAGTTATGGTTAATGTTTTTAACAGTAACTTGTGTTTCCTCTGGCCTTCACGCCCAACCATTAGCCAGGTGTTTTTGTCTCTCAGAGTGGAAAAATAAAAGTAATCTAACTATCCAGCTGGGCCCTCACTGAAGTGCTGGAGGAGATTGGCCACAATGCAAGCTGGAGGTCACAGAGGCTGGATGTGTAGGTTAAGAGGCTCCTTGTAAATGCCTGGCAAAATATAAGCATTGGTAATGAGATGCCTTTTTTTTTTTTTTTTGCTATAATTTATGAGGTTTAAATTTTGCATGCTATGTGCCTATAAGATTTGCTCTGTGTAATTTTCTAAATATATATTTTTTAAATTTTTTTTTTGTTCCCCCCTTTAATATGACATTCACTTGATTTCTTTGTAACTGCGAGACAGGCCTGACTCTGATCTGCCATATGCTGTAAACTGTGTTTATGGAGCTAGAATTGGGGTCATTAATTTTCTTTACATCAAAAGAAGTAATTTCTTTTAAATGAGAAGCCTGTTTCACCTAGTAATTCGCTTTAATTGCTTATTTGAAACTTTTGACATTTGATAGCAATTTAAACATTGCCAGATGAGGCTCATGCAGTTGGGACCTGCAGGTGCTTCCTTACGTGCCCAACTTGGATCAAAGGAGTGAGCCCAGGGATGTGCCTGGCCGCAGACGGGGCGCCCTGTGCTGGAAGGTGCTGTGTTTTGGGGCTGTTTGAATAGATGCTGTGTGTCAGCCTCAGCAAGTATTTGCTCAGAGGGCTCTCCCTTGGAGAAGTTTCTGAGGAGCACTGAGCACCACGGCGCTGTTTGTTTTTCTTGGGAGATAGACTGCATGGCCTTTGTTTTGCCCAAGGCTAAATAGTGCTTGCAGCACTGAGTCTCTGTGGGTTTTTTCTAAAATCTATAGACTTTAGAAAGTGCAATAGCACTTTCTGCTGAAGGGCTAGAAAAAAGTTCTTAAAATATTAATTGCCTTTTTTTTCCTGACTCATATCTCTTCATTTAGTATTACCATCTTCTGGGAGGTTTGGTGGGAAAGAATTTTCTTCCTCATGAGGGTAAGCAAATGGTGCAACTTCAAAGGCATTTTCAGCAGGATCTAAACTTCAATAAAGAGAACAGACAAAAATGAAACAGTGTCTTTCACTTCACTTTTTATGCTGGTTCACTAATGTGAATGCAATTTATTGTTCATTCAGTGGCAGGAGTAACTTTTCTGAGCCTGAGAAGTTTTTTTTTTAAGTCAATAAACAATAATTCAGATTATTGTGGAAAGAGCAGCTTTGGTTAATGGGTTTTGGCTGTGGAATAATGTGATGCTAGATACACTCACAGTGCTTTCTATCAACATTATACTGTGTCTCGTGAGAGATTAAGAACTATTGCAGGAGAGGTCCAACGGCTGAACATGAGACAAACTCTGTGCTGCTGCTGCAGAAGTTAAGCAGTGTTTTAGTACTTTCTGAATTTAGAGCAAAGCCAAAGTACCAGTGCCAAGACTTCTTTAAAGGGGTTTATTGATGTGCATTGTAATTAAAACCAGAATTAGTTTTCTAATAGGACATTCATTTTCTAGAGAGCAATTGCAGCTTGGCATAAAGTAATACATTTTTAAAAACAAGTGCCAATCTGGGGATATCCCCAGCATATGTTGGATGGCTGATTTACCAGCCATGTGTGTCCTACTTATTAACAAGAAAATTAAATATTTTCATTTAAGATAGTTATACAAATAAACCTTTGGCTGTGCTGTGATTTCATTAAAACCTTAATTGTTTAGAGAGCTCTATGAGAGTGTGTGAAGTTGGGTCAGTTTTACTGCCCAGTGTTAGTCTTGATAGCAGATTTACGACAGGGCTGGATTTAATCTCTTGACTGATCTTTACCATAGTAGGCCTGGGATGGGAAGGTGTTTGTGTGTTTCAGGAGATAGGTAGCTCTATCTATGAAGTGGAAACACAGTGCTGGGTTTCAAAATGTCTGAGCAGCCTTAAAATGAACTAGCCAAGGGGTGGTGGGGAATTGCTCTGTGGAAACAAAATAGGTGTTGCTTTTAAATCAGCGTCTTAGTCTGTGCACTGTCACACCTTCACACATGGCTGTAGGCTCAAATCTATTTCTCATCAAAGCAACTGTAGCAGAAGGGAATATTGTGACCATCTGGATTGCAAAGATCAGAAATAACAGTCCTGTGGGCAGCACCATATAAACTGGCTTTTATGCCACTTGATTAATAATTTCTGAGGGTAAGGACAGAAAGATGTTTACCAGGTCAAGCATTAATTTTTAAAAATACTTTAAAGTCTGATTTTCCTGGGTTTCTGATGGTGGTGTGCCTTTGAATAGAGCTATTGTATTTGTAGGTTCAGTATCTCAACTAACATTGTTCCTGAGCATGGGCAACACGGGCACCTTAGATGTCTCCAAAGGAGAGTTAATTAGAAGAATGAGCAGTTACCAAATACACTGCAGCTCCACTGTTTAATTCTGATGATAATTTTCATGCTGGGTCTAATACAAATGAATTCACTTATGGTTTATTAATCCACTGCGAGCCTGTTAGGGTATTTAGCAGGAAAAATGCTGAGAGTTACCAGAACAGATTTAAAGTACTTCCGTGAGTGGAGAGCAAATCAGAGAACTGTTTTTTTCCTCTTCTTTTTTCTTTCTGCACTGTTTTAACTGAGTATGGTTTCTCTTCCCTCTTTCTTCACTTCTTTAGGACCCACGATTATCAGCTTTAATTTTTGACAAGCTTCAAGTGCCTGACTATTTACAGAAAAACAGGAATGAAGGAGAGAGCAGATGCGAAACTTGTGCCACTCACTTGAATCAGCTGAAGCAGGAAGCCATTCAGATGATGCACACCCTCAGCCAAGCCAGCTACCCAGAAATGCCCGACCTCCCGCCCAGCGCCGGGGCAGTGACCAGCATGGTACCCAGGATGGTCACTGTCTCTTCCCAGAGAGACCTGCCACTCATTGCTGGGCAGGTAGGCAGGCAGCCTGGAAAGTCACCCAGTCTCTTCTCTGCGGCAGAGAGGAAGAAGGGACTTGGATGGTCTCAAGGTGTGGGCAGTTTTCCTAACTCCAGCGTTCAAGTGACGGTGGCCCCCAGCGGTCTCAGTGGTGCCCTGAGCTCTGTCACCATCCAAGCTCAGCAGTACCTCGAGGGCATGTGGAGTATCTCCAGGGTGAACAGCTTCCTGCCTCAGGCTTGTCTAGTAAGTAGTGATAATTCAGCTGCTTGAGTTTTGTTTGCATGTGTGTGGACATAAAGAAAGACACAGGTAAAATCTGAGATATATTTATCTTAGTGGGGATCAGCTAATGATATTCTAAGCCATGTTTCAAGAACTGAAGAGTTAGAGCTTTGAATGATGTTCTATCAGATGTCACAAGGAATTTTCTTTCTTATCTCGCATGGTGAGATCCTTCAGATGTTTTTGCACCTATTTTAGCTTCATATTTGCAGGTGATGTTATTTGTCTGTCACATACCTGGTAACCCCTTTAGAAAAACACAAAAGGCCAAGTTTGTCACACATGAAGCTCTGGGAGTTTCATGGGATTATATCAAAGATGAACTTGACCCTCAAGTCTAGTGCTGAGCTTCTAATGCTGTGTACAGTTCAGCAGTTGCTGTTGATGGACTGTGATGCAGAGCATTAATCTGCAGCTTAGATGTGTTGCAAAACAGTTTGCTGCTGAGGAGGGGGCTCAGAAGGTTGCTTCAGAGCCACATGCCTGTAAATGTCACTGCACTTGGATTTTAAGCCTTGATGTTGATTTCCTGTATTCTGTGTGCATTTTATGAACTCTCGTGGGAAATGAAGAAGCTTTATAGAGGTGCATGTTACCTTTAAAAGCAAGTTCATTATGTGGCTATCTATGGAACTGTGCTAAGAAGAAGGATACAATATGTGGCTGGTTTTGACTAAGATTTATTCCTGACCAGTTTTCAGGTAGTGAACAGGGGAGTGTATATAGTTATGAAGTGTGTACAATTTGAAGTAATGGTTTTCACTTAAAGATGATGTAGCAGGTCTTGCGAGGTCAGGTATGCTGGTGCCAGGCAGCTTTAAATTTAACATAATGCCTTATGTACTGTTGTATGTAAAAACTACCTAATATTGCTTGGTAGCTTCAGCTGGTTGAGCTCCAAGATCATCAGAGATAAATATTTGCGTGCTGCTGTGTAACATTACTTTTCCAGGCTGACGTTGTGTTTCCTTCCAGAAAAGGCTTGGAGACTTGATTCTTCCCTCCCATACCTTTCTCTCATAAGGAAATTCAGCTGCATTCCACCTCTGAGGGGTTCCCATTTAAATCCAGTGAATCTCTGCTGACATCAGATCATTCACTGAGAAGAGGGAAAATGGCCTGTTCAGGTCTTCATAGTTTATAAGGAAATGCTGCTGTGAGAGCTTTTCTCTAAAATGTTGGTCCGTGCATTAGGGATCAATTTGGCCATATAAGGTGTATGATTGTACCTTTAAATTGCCTTTTAAGTTCTTTGTATATCACAGAAATAGAGAAGGAAAAATGGGAAAGCTACTGGGCTAAGAAGCCTGCACTCTGAAAGCAGAAGTATTTCCATCTGTCTGCTCATTCCTTGTCTGCCCTTATTCTTGTCCTAAATAATTCAGTAACAGCCAGCTCCAGATTTCTTCCTGCTTAACCACGCTGACTGATAGATGTGGTTTTCCCTAACCACTGCGCTATTCTAAGATAAAACTGTTGCCTCATTTAACCCCTGTGAAGGAAAAATGTGTATAATGCACCAGAGCTTAAGTGTGATTTAGAAATGTGCAAAGAAACTCAGTAGCCTGGAAAACAGTGACCTTTAACGAAAGGACAAACACTGTGAGTTTGTCTCACTGTGAGGCAGCTTGGATGGGATCCAGTCATCTGCAAGGATCATTTAGATTTATAAGCAGTTTTTGGAGAGAAGCTAGTCTTCAGTTGTTTCATCTCTCCTCTCTCTTTATTTATTTTATTCATTTAAACCCAAATGTAGTTACTGAAGACTGTGAGTGCATCTCTTTCCAGATGGTGCTTCTTGTGTCTGTCTGAATTCTTCCACTGCCTTTTGTATTGTTAAGAACCTGGTGTCTGATGAAGTTTTTTGGGTGGGTGAGGCAAAGTGCTTCCCCTACGCTCTTCCCCTGAGGAATCACAGGTGTTGAAGGAAATAGGATTGGAGAAATTTCAGGAAACAGCTAGTCTAGCCCTTGTCTAGTATAGTATCCACTGCAGGACATTCTTGTCCAATGCTTATCTTACCTCATCTTTTAATTTTTCAAAGACTGGGATTTTCTGATTTCTATTGATTCTCACATCTGAACTTCCTTCCCTATTAGAAAAGTTTATTTATATACTTTTTTTTTTACAGGTTAGAGAGTTAATTTTGTCTTTTCTTTCCTGAAGTTAGGGACACGGTTTAGGTTTCAGATTAACCCAGAAGAGAGCTGTGGATATACATACTTTTAGTGATGTATGTCTTAGTAGTATTTCCTGTCTTGTGGAGAAAAGCTGGTCTGGCTAGAGGAATTCTGGAGCAAGAGCTACTACAGTAGAAAGAACAGCATTGAATATACTATTTATTATGTGTGACTGGATCTTGAAGTCTTCAGCTTCCAGTTAGGCAACATACTGCACAAATGCAGAAGAGAAAGATGGCTCTTTCCCCAGGGAGTTTCCACTCTTGGTTGTGATACCAGTTATTTTGACCACCCTGTAAATACTCCTGTTTCACTGGTAATCTGTACTTATGCCTTTTTTCCTTATGCAAGGGTACTTGAAACAGGTGCTGAACTCTCTGGTGGGAGGCTCCTATCCAGTGCCTACCCTCCCAGTGATTTAACCCACATATGAAGTGGCCATGATTAATTTTATAAAATTGGCAAGACAAAGGTAAAAGCTGGGGTTCA
This sequence comes from Aphelocoma coerulescens, assembly GCF_041296385.1. Taxonomy (NCBI): domain Eukaryota; kingdom Metazoa; phylum Chordata; class Aves; order Passeriformes; family Corvidae; genus Aphelocoma; species Aphelocoma coerulescens. The sequence goes on from NC_091019.1 coordinate 58,425,992, forward strand.
TCTCAAGTATTTTTAATTGCCAAAACCCCAGGTGTTTATTATAAGATAATTACTGAGGCTTCCTTTGTGGCTGTGGAAGACCAACAGGCACTTCCAGGAGATGCTTTGTCCTTCTCATGTTGGATGTGTGTCTTGGCCTGCCTGTGGCTGAAGGTGCCTGTGGCTGAAGGTGCCTGTGGCTTCCAGCTGGTGCTGGTAGAGCCCAGGTAGGTCATGTGGAGCAAATTCTTTTTTGGATGCGGGGTGCTGTGTCCCCAGTGCCTTCTGGGTGGGAAAATAAACCCCAGTGTACATCTGCCAAAACCCAGGAGACCTTGCAGCAGCACACATTTCTCCAGGATCCGTATTTTTTATTCATGGTTAGTTCTAATAGTGGCAGTAGTGGAATTGTCTGTGGAGAGAAAAAAAAAATAGATTTGATTTCTGCTCCTCTCATCTCCCTCCCCAAACTCGCATGTATTATCTTGTAATGTCACTTATGGTTGTGAAAACACTTCTGGGCTGAATGTTGGGGGTCAGAAGTGCAGGACATCATAAATTTTTAATATGTGTTTGGAGTTCAAGTGTGAAAAATCCATTATATAGATTATAAATTTTTTGAACAGGAACGTGTGTTTGAAGCATAGTCTGGGTGCTGCTCAAACCAAAATAATAACCATGGGCTTTGGGAGCCGTGAAGAGGAACAGTAATTAAGGATCTGGAGGAAGGTTCAGGGGAGGGGAAGACTAGGATTGCAACCAAGGTGCAAAAGGTGAAGATGTAATCAGCTGCTTTACCCAAGTGGCCTGTTGTGAAAGATTACAAAAAATAATCAGCAGTAGCAGTGGTAAGTTGTCCGAGCAGACAGTGAACACAGTGATGGGGAGAGAGCTGGTATAACTCTGGGTAAGGCAGCTGATTTGTGGTGAATGCCTGACAACTATAATTAATAAATAGTTCTATATTGATGTTTCTAGTTCTAGACCTGACAAGTGAATATAAGGTTACTACTCAAATGAAAAACATTAATAGTGCTCAGCACTGCTACCCAGTTTTATGCAGGAGAGGACTGAGGGGAGTTTGGGCTTCCCAGATGTGTTGGAATCTGGCTGAGAGGTAGAACATTAAAACCCCTGAAAACACCTTTTACGCCTGTTAGAAGTAACTGCATTTATTGTGTATTGTAGACAAAAGAGGTCTTACTGTATATTTTAAATTGACTATGTTATTATTATGCAGTGTTATGTACTGCATAAAAGTGCTAAAGTAGCCATGCCATGTGCTATAAAGACATCTCAGTGAAATAGAGCTGATTTGCAAATTGCTTTTTCTTTCATCTTACACAAAATGAAATCCTGGTCACACTGTATTTCTTACTTGAGTATATACAATTGGCCCTGGATATAAGGCAAAGTATTGTGACTCCTTGAATACTTACCAGTCTGTAAGTGGATTAAAAAATATATTTAAAAATGCACCATTAAGAAATTGAAAAAGTTAGAGCACTAAAAAATTTGAAGTACCTTAAGTAAAACTTTTAAAGCCTATGTATGTAAAGTTGTAAAATTATCAAAAGGTCAATATATGTCCCTGAGAGTATCCACAAATTTAAATTTAGGTATGAGTTTATTGCTTGGATCTGTGAGGTTCAGAGAGGGAGGGTTCATCCACAGCACAGCACATGTAAATGTGTGCATAGACTCTAAAGTTAAAGAACTTACATTTATTTGTCTTACATGAAAAACCTGTGAGTTATTTTAGTCACAATTCAGGCTTTCCTGTAGTTTGAGTAAGTCTTCTGCTTACCCTAATCTAAACCAGATGGATTCATCTGAGAGTAGTTTAGCCTCTGTTGACTTTCCTTAAAGCCTCTTTGTTTGTTTATAGCACGGGTGACTTACATTTTGTTTAAAAGATGCAATAAAAAGCTGACTGTGGAAAACAGAACAATGACAAGATTTACTTTCCAGCATTTACTTTTTTACTTTGATAAATGTCATACCAAATGGATTTTTAAATTAATTTTTAAAACCCTTCTTGATAGCTTTCTCAGTGACCTTTTATTAATACAATGTGGGAAATATATTTTGTAATGAAACAATTAAAATACAGTGCGTTGACCATAAATCTTGTCTGTGAGACATATGGATGTCTTTGAGCTTTGGGACATTACTCAGACTCCACGTATAACATCTTGATCCTCAAGAAGTCAATGTCAGACAGATGGTAAGGCAGGGACTGCACAGAGGCTTTTCTGTTTTCCTTTTAGCTCCAGTGTTGTTGGTGTCACTGCTCTTGTAGAGGAAGTACATAAACAAAAGCAGGTGGCAGAAAATACTGATCTTCAAAGTTGGTGTTGGTCACTCTCCATAACAAGTCTCAACAGCAGAAAGAAATCTTTTGGTCCAAGTTACTAGATGCTTTCTCATACTAACATAATTTCTGCTCCCAGGGAAAAGACCTTTCCTATGACTGCTGCATCTCAGCTGTGCAGTCACGCCTTGCTTTGAGCTTTGCTGCCTTGGCAAATGCAGAGGGAAAGGTGTGATGTGGGAGGACAACACTGCCACTGTCAGTGCCCCTGATGCCTTTTCCTGGTCTTAAAATCAAGAGTCAAACACGGTTAGAAGGGAAAAAGGGATTTTACCTCTGTATTTATTTTAAGGATCCTTAGGTGCACCACATCCAGGTGGAATGCACCTCAATGCACACCGCAGTGCACCCCTAAAAGATCTGGTATAACATTACAGGTCTTACTAATTAGCATATCTGTCAAAGATTCCCCAGTGAGAGGCTTGAATGAGCCCCCCGCCCAGAGGAACCTTCTTCTGGATGGTTCTCTTAGTTTACAAAATGTGTTCTGGAGAGGACCTTGGGGTCTGGGGCTTTCTGATCCCAGCTATGAAGCTTCTAAGATGTTTAGTCTCCTAGCTTGACAAACAAGTCTAAGAATGTAGGTGAAAAGCACTAAGAATACAGAAGCTATAAAAAGGTATATAAAAGGGGTATAAAAGAAAAGGCAAAAAATCATCATGGCATCACCTCAGCAACCAGGGAGCAGACTAGCTTGGAAAGGGTGGGTTGGAAATTCAGCCTTAAACGTACAGCTGAAAATGTAGCCCTCTGTTTTGTGCAGTTGCTGGGACCTTTGTGGTCTCTTATTCTAGATTTCCCTAGTGTAGGGTGCTGAAGGTGAAAACGAGGTTACTTTTGAATGTATTTCCAGGTATCAGAGTGATACAGGAAAAACATTAGGAGTTAACAGAAAGGTTATTGGCTACTAGATGTAAATGAACATTTTCTTAGGTGAGGGTGTGGATTGCATTTCTTTTTATTGTGTTTGACACTTCCACCACAGTATTGGTTTTACAGTTGTGGGGTGGGGTAACTATTTGAGAACTCAGACCCTCTTGTGGCTCAAATTACCACCTGTAACCAGTTCTTTAGATCTTTCACCCCTCCAGGCTAAGCAGTTGTTATTACAGCTCTCAGGAGGAAACAAGTCCATACTTGCCTCTGTTGCCAATTGAAGTCAACAGGCAATAATAAGGAATGTTTGCCCAGAGTTCACCTGTAACTCATCAGAGGTAGATTTAAGACAAGCAGACTTTAGAGATTATGTGGAAATGATAATCCACTGGATTTACGTTTGGCCCACAGTTCATTCTCTCATCTGGCAAGTGTATCATAAGCTACACTAAATACCCCAAGTATTTAAATTCTCTACTCTTGCCTTTCAGCTTGTTTCTTTGGCCTTTTCTGTTCACTTTGCTCCCTTCAGCTTCTTTTGCATCCTGCTGGTCCATTTATACTGTGAATTTGCTCCACTATAAATCCTCCAGTTAACTGATAATGAGTGCATTCCATGCCACCCCAGCACTAGAAGTCACCATACAAGGAAGATTCATACTTTTTGGTTGGAGATCAGAAGTGGTGTCATCCAAGATTTCAGAAAGAACAGCTTTAATGAGGCTACTGTTGCATGGACTACATGGGTTAAGGGTGGGCTGCAGCTGAATAATACCCTTTGGCTTCAGAAGTTAATGCAGCAGAGAAACCAAATAAATTCAGGCTGAGCTCAGACCTTAGTTGTGTACAGGCTGGTGGAGGGGAAAGTCTTGCAGTGGTGTCTGTATAGAACATGAAAGGAACTGATTTACCCAGCTGGATGCAGGTAGGATTGCCCAGCTGTCCTGCTTGTGTTAAAATAGAATTTGAGCATCTCTTTTTCGTTTGGGAAGTGCTTTGAGTTTGACATTTTCTCAGTAGGCTGTTTACTGGAGTGATGGCATGTTGAGGTTGTGGGCCTTAAGATGGTTGACCTGTGCACAGTATGTGCATTGCTGAAAGCATCTCCTGCTGGAAGCATCCTGGCATGAGCGGCTGAGCATGGGGCAAAAATTGGTGCTCTTTGTTACTTGCAACTAGAATCACTGAAGTGCCCTGCCTGGTAGCTTCTGACAGGAGGTTTAAAAAGCATTCATAGAAAATGATGTATCTATTTTTGTGTTTCAGCACTTAGGAGAGAATTTATGATGTATGGAGAGAGTTCATAGATATTTCAAGCATTTCATATGTATGTGTTTAATGGAATGGATTGCCACTTTAGTGAACATTGCATCAAATCAGCTCTGTTAATTGAAAAAGATTTTTCACATTATTGCTAATGATGTGACACAGTTTTGTTAGAGATGGTGCATAAAATAGTGCTACTTCAAGTGACGTTAATGTATGAATTTAACTTCCTTTTTCCCCATTTACGTGCATTATTGATTTTATTTCATTGTTGAGCAGCTAATGGATTTATAATTTGAATACAGTCACTGTAATCAATGATGGGATTATTAGACTTATAAATAGAACTTCAAAACTACGATGAGGTAATTTCCCAGTGACATTGTAGAGAGTGGGCTGCCCAATCAGGAAGACTGAGTGGATGCGGTTCTCCAAAGACAGATAGGAACAACCTCATGTTCAGAAGTCCTGGTCCCCCTGAGGGACTTCAACCACCTTGATACCTTTTGGAGGGACAACACAGCAGGGCATAAGCAATCTAGGAGGTTTCTGGAATGTGTTGATGATAATTTTCTTCTCCAAATGACGGAAGGGCCATTGAGAAGAGGTGCTGTGCTGGACCTTGGTTGTGGTCAGTGATGAAGAGTCTACTTGGAGCCCTGAAGCCGGTGGTGTTCCCCAGGGTTCTGTGCTGATTCCAGTGTAGTTCATATTATTCATCAATGCCCTGGATGAAGGGACAGAGTGCAGCCTTGGGAAGTTCGCTGAGGAGGAATGGCTGGTACCCCAAAGTGCTATGCTGCCATTCAGCAAGACCTGGACAGGCTGGAGATGTGGGCAGAGAGGAACATATTGAAATTCAACCAAGACAAGTGCAAGGTCCTGCACCTGAGGAGGGCTAACCCCATGTAACAGCACAGACTGGGGGCTGACCTACTGGAAAGCAGCTCTGGGAGTCCTGGTAGACAAGAAGTTAACCACGAGCCAGCAGTGCCCTTGTGAACAAGAAGGCCAGTGGTATTCAGGGCTGCATTAGGAAGAGGATTGCCAGCAGGTCGAGGGGGATGATGCTGGACACCTGCTCAGCCATGGCTGAGGCCACATCTGGAGTGCTATGTCCAGTTCTGGGCTCCTCTGTTTAAGAAAGACACAGAGCTCCTGGAGAGGGTCCCATGGAGGGGCTGTGAAGATGATAAAGGGGACTGGAGCATCTCTCTTATGAGAAAAGGCTGAGGGAGCTGGGCCTGTTTAGCCTGGGAAGAGACAGCTGAGTTAATTCCTCTGCATTTGCATAGCTGCTGCTATTTCAAATCTGGATGGGTTTGTTCTTTTCTGATACCTTATCTGAAGGGAGCATTTGAAAGGTGTTGTAGGCACGAGTCCATTGCTGTGGTTTTGGTGTTGTTGGGCAAAGATAATGGATCTGCCATTCAGAACTGTCCCGGTTCTGCTTCTCAAAAAAGAAGGTGATGAAGTTGTGCAAGGCAGTTGGCTGTTTTAGGGGGCAGGTGGCAGTGGAAGGATGAAGAAGGGGAGAGTGGTCCTTGTGATGCCTGGCTTGGGAATGGTCTAGGTTTAGTTTGTTCATGCGCAGTAGCTGTGTGGGCATCCCCTTGAGTCTCGTCAGCATCTACAGATGACTCTGAAGTACTCATGGGGGATATGGGAACAGCACAACCTCCTGTTATTGGTTAAGCTAAGATTCTCGTGAAAAGATGGAATGGGAATGATAAGAACATTAGTAATGTCCTGCTGAGTCTCAGCTGCAGCCTGTCTAGCCCAGGGCTGTCTCCAGCAGTGAAGCTGGAAATGGTATTTAGGCAGAGCTGTGGAGCCTGGCTGCTTTCTCCAGTCTTCTTATACTCCCCAGCATGCTCAGTTGGAGTATTCACAGGGACACATACCTGTCTGTTCCCTTTAGGATCTGTTTAGGGACCTGCTGTTCAGGAATTTATCCAAACCCTCTCTGACCCTGAGACACTCTCTAGCTCCACAGCCTTCTTTGTTCCAGCAGGTTCCATGAGTTCACTAGCCCAGTGCAAAGAAGTATTTCACTTTCACTCAGTTTATTCAGCACCTCCATGACTTTGTAAACCTCAGTCAGGCTGTCCTCAGTCTTCCCTTCTCCAAGCAAGAGTCCCAGCCTCCATCATCTCTCCTCCTGGGGCAGCTGCTTTATCTTGACCATTTACTTGCTTGTCTCTGTAATTTCTCTTATTCCACTCACCTGTCTTGAGATGCAGCACTAGGACTCAATATGTGGTGCTCATTATGTGGACACTTTCCTTGTTCTTTGTGCCCTGCCTTGTGATATCCAGAATTTGCTTGCTGGGTTTTTTTTTGGCTGCTGCTACATCTTGATTTAGAGGAACTGTCAATGACCCTTAGATCTTCCAAGTCATAGCTGCAAGTTTTGAGTTCAGCATTGCTGAGGAGTCATTTAGGTTGTTTTTCCCCATATATGTAGTATTATCTATGTCAAATCTCACCTGACATGTCTTTGCCCAGTCACACTTAGGAATTTATTCTGGGATTCCTTATTATTGCCATTTGGTTACTTGAAAGAGCTTTGGGACATCTGCAGGCTTGCAGATTTCACTCTAGTCATGGTGAATCATGTTTGGGTTACATGGCCCCAACACTGGGAGAAAAGAGCAGGTCAGCAGAAACACCCACAAGAAAAGAGTGTCATCTGCACAGCTCTATCCCTAAGTTGGGACCTCCGTGTCCTTCAACAATGATTCCAGTGATCACAGTTGTCCTTGTCTTTGCAAACTTAATGCTGCTTCATGAGCTTGCCTGTATTGAGCTTTGGTCTCTAAATATGGATGTAATAAAGAGCCAGTTTTCCCTTCAGGTAATGAGGGCTTGTACCTCGTCGGGTGAGCTGCTAGTGAAGGGTGCCTTCCATGTGGTATCTGTCAGGCAAATTGATCCCAAGGGATGTTCTTTTTAAAGCAGCCACATCTAGTATATAAGCAGTTCAAGTGTGATTGAGATAGTAATCAGCTATGACAATCTCTGTCCACCTTTGCTTTATTTGATGACATTGTATGTCAATCATTGTAACAATACAGTGATTATAATGAAATTGGGAATATGGTAATTTCTTTTGCTGAATAGAGAGTAATCAACATATGGTGAGATTTTGGTTGAGTTGCCCAAATCATGGAGAAGTTCTGTTGTTGAGTCAGGAAGGTGGCACAAGTTCTCCCAATTCAGAGCTCTGTCTCCTGTGTTTAGTGGCTGTTAGAAACACATCTGGCCCATGGAAGTCAGTCCTAATGGAAAAGCATTTGTCATCTTGTAGGAAACCCAATCCTGAAATGACAGAAATTTGCATTATTATGATCCTGTTAATAAATTCCTTTGCTTGCTCGTATCAACCTTTGACAAAAAGCAGGGATTCAATTGTATATTTGTCCATTTGAATAAATACCCAGAGCAGTACACAGACATGTTTTTTGGCTTTGGAGGCTGTAACTATCGTAATACATGTCAACAGGGAGGGCTCTGGGCAACACTTTCTGATGCTTGCTTGCCTAGAGGCATTAGAAAAAACAGTTCCTCTAGGCTGGCTGTTTTAAATCCACTGCACATGAAAAATTCTGTTTTGAGAGTGTTAATGTGTAGCAGGATCTATGTCCTTGTTGGTAGCTCATTTCATGACCTCCTGACTTTTCAGGTGGTGGGATTACATGTGCAGGTAGGAGGGTGCTGTTCATGTGACAGTCGGTCAGATAGCTGTGAAGAAGGAAAGGAAAAAGGACATTGCTTGCTGTCTCTGTGGCTGTTGGTATCCTGAGTAGCCGAAGTGAAGGAATTGGTCAGTCACTGTCTGCTGACATCTTTGCACTACCAGAGCCCTGCCTGCAGGGGTTGCCCACATTCTCAATCCAAAATAAGGAATGACTGACGCTTCATTTTATAGGATGAGGCCTGCCCAAAACCCTAATAAATTTCTCAAGGACCAAGGAGCATGGTTTAGGAGAGATCTGGGTCAGATTGAGATCAAAAGCCTTTGGTCAGAAGGGAGAAGCTGCTGATTCCCCATCCTTGTACTGCCAAGGATACCAGGGCTGGATGTAGCTGGGTGTGGGCCCTGCCCAAAAAGATGAAGAAGCACAGACTGCTGATGATTTTTGGTGGTAAAGATACAAACCTTAAACCTCTTTAGTAATTCAGATATTATTTCAAAAAGCAAGCACTCTGAGGTTGTCTTTGGATCGCCTATATTACTTTCCAGTCTGTGACAGCAGATGGGCCTCCTATTTCTATTTAATTCTACTTCTCTATAATTTTTCTCCTTCTGCCTCATCTTCAGAGATTGATGATAAGCCAGGCATTAGCAACTCTTGTAGCTGAAAAACCTTTTTTCAGAGAAGGGATATTATGCTCTGCATTTGATTTACATTGAACACGAGATGCATATAAAAGTCTGAAACTACAGGTTTCGGCATTCTTGTTACCACATTGCAGCTGCAGGTTATAAATGACTACAGTAGTGTATTGTAGTTATAAAATGCCCTACTTATTTTATAATGAGCCCTGGCAGAAACAATGTCAAATGGCAGTAAAAAGTTTATCCAGAACACGTTTCACTTCAGCCTGGCATATGCTGCCCTGTAAACTTCACGTAATGCTCGTCAGGCAGGAGGAGAGATTTCTCACAGGAGACGCATGCAGGACTTACCCACGCTTATGGAAAAGAAGGGTTTATAGTGGGAGCATTATCCAGCTCGAGATTTACGTCACGTTTGTTCCAGTCAGTGGTAGTAGGTCATAAGAGTCTTTGCATGAATCATTTAGGCGGAAAATTACTGTTTTATCATATATAAACAGTAGATTTAATATATTACAAAATCATTACATCAAGCAGTTTTTACAGTTTAATTGACTGTGACGTTCTAGGACGTTCTAGTCAGAAAGGGGAAAGTAGTAAGTTAAAGTGAGTTCTCTAAATTCTCTGTCTGCCTGCTAGTCAAAAAGGGGTAAAAAAACTTAGAAAAGCGGGGGGGGGGGGAATCACCAGTACAGACTCGGGCTGTACCAGAGCAGTTAGAGCTTCACCTGCACGGCCCTGTTGAGTGCTTCCATTATGGGACCAACTTTTTGAAGTAAAATAAATTGTATTGAGTTGTGATTCTGATAAACAGATGTGTGTCAGACTCGTAGAGGTTCTTCTAATTTTCTTCATTTCCTCTTTAGTGATTCTGTTCTCGATACTCTTTTGCAGCTCTATCAACCTTCTGGTTTTCTTTTGCCATGACAGTATTATCCTGGGACTGATCTGTTTTTCTGTAGGTTTTTATAGTCCCATGTTTTACTTGCCTGTCACCGGATACATATTTTGCATGTGTTTCAGAGACCAAGTGGCATGACCTAGCTTGGATTTTTAGGATTCCTGGACATTCTTTGGACAAAGGTCAATGTCCAGAGAATGGAAATACTCAGAAATCTGGAAAAAATATGGCTTAGTTTTTGGCTTTGCACTTCAAATGCATGAAGAGCTGTTAGAATTGTAATTGGCCTTTGGATGGTAGTGGCCTGACAGAGTCCTGTGTATCTGGAAATTTCATCTAGGGCCAACTTCTTTATAGTGTAATTTTGGACTAGTCTGACTTGCTTAAGCCTGGGCAGATGTTTCCTGCCATCTAGTCACAGCAGTGAGCCTGTGTGCTGGGAGTCAGAGATGGGACAGGGGATGCCCCTGTTCTGCTCAGCACACCTCCACCTCCGTACCCTGAGGATGTCAGGTCACCTCCATCTCATCCTGCCCTGTCCCCCAGCCTTTGGCTCTCTTAACTGGGAACAACTCAAGCTGTAACTTCTTGTGGTGGCCCTGCCAACTTCAGCTGTGTGTGTGGATGCTGCCAGCTCGGAATGCAGCATGGCTAACTTGGCTCCCATGTCCTCAGGATGGGCACTGGGACCTGGTCCCAAAACCCTCCTGTCCATGACACAGGCACTGACGTGAAGCACCAAGACATTGCTCATTCCTGCACATGTAAAATGCTTAGTTTGACATTTTCAAATGTTGTCCTTGCTGTGCTCTTACTGGTGCCAGTTTTCATGTGGTTTTGGAGAGAGTAGATGGAAGGGGTCCTATAGAGCAGTTTTGGAAATCCTTCCTTTGAGATTTAGCTTCTTTCCAGAGGGTTTTTGTTTTTTTTTCCAATGGCTTTTGTACAGCAAACATTTTCTTAGAAAATTGAAACAAACATTACTCTCTGGATGTGGAGCCCTATGACATTTTAAATATTCAGTGCAGTCTGTAACACTTTATAGTGACAAGGTTGTGCTTTCTGCATTTGATCATTAATGATTTATGAAAATTCAGTAAATGGAGAAGCACAGTTCCCTCTCAGCTGCAGTCTGGAGGCTTCTCTCTGTGCAGACTTGCACGCTTGAAAAAGTCAAAAGTTGCTCACATTCCTCCAAAGAATTCTGTTTTCCACACACAGTCCTCAGAAAAGTACTTGTTGAGATGAGGGAGGTGCATGGAATAATGCCTGCATTTAGTTTAGAGGGGGGAAAAAAAAGCCCCTTTTTTCTTTTTTTTTGTGGTGTGGCAAACTGGAGTGTCCAGGCCTGGGAATGTCCCATTACTTGTCTTTAGTTTTCTTGCCTCAGGGTAAATGACCTGGACCTGACAAATTTCCTCATACGTGGGCCTTCCTCATCTCCTGTGAGATGTAGCTTCTCAGGGAGAGCTGAATGTGGCTGTGCTGGAAAATCCTGCCACTTTGGATGGTGCAAGCAGTCCTTGAAATGAATCTTAAACTTGGAAGAACTTTTGTGGTTTTTCAGTGTCTCACCATGCAGCAAAACTAATGTTACCTCTGTATTTAATATTAACTGGGGAGTTGAAGACAATGAAAATTATACTGGTTGTCTTCTGCAGTAGTCTTCTGATGATTTTATCTTGTATACCTTCACTTTTTCTTCCTTTATAAGAATCAGTGCCTTCTCATTGGCTTCCCGTCATCCTCTTTTTGTGCTCGCACAGAGCTGAGAATAAAACTTAGAGAAGCAGAAATTACAGTTTGAGTTTTCAAATGTGCCTAATGTGGGAATGGCAATTTATCCAACTTAGATATGTTGATTTGGAAAGTATATTAACCATCTGCCATCTGAAATATCAGGTTTGATTTGGATATTTCAAGTTACATGCCTTATATGTCCACAATCATTGGTCTCTTAGAAATGTAGGCTTTTAACTTCTCATAGAAATAAAAAAGTGGTGTAAAAGGAATGTGTGTTACACATGGCTTGTATTTTTGTTAAGTGTGAATAGTCTTTACAGGAATTGATCTGTTAACAGATTCCAGTCACTTCTTACAAGTCTGTTGCACTTTGCTGTAAAATTCAATAAAGTTTTGTGCTAACTGTACAGATTTCATATTTAGCTTTAGATCATGCCATCATTTGGATTATGCATTAATTAGTCTGATTAGTTAGAAACACATTACTGCTCCTGTCTTTTTTTCCAAATTTTGCTTAAATGCAATTTTCTTTGAGTCAAGGTCTCTTGTCTAGTATAGCCCCTGTTGAAAGTGAGTGGAAAAATATGTCTTGGGAATTCGACTTGAGCCTGTAATTTTTAATCTGAGACAGCAGCTTGTGTGGCAGAGGGTTATGGTTGTCTTCCTGACAGAATGTGGAGGAGTATTCAGACACAGATGTTATCCTTCCAGTGGTTGTGGGGTTGGGTGTCCTCCTCTCGCTGGCCATCATGGCACTGCTGCTGAGCAGGGCTGTTCCTGGTGTGCCACTGTAGGCTCCTTGTGCTGGCTCCAGAGGTTGTGGTGTAGATTTTTTTTAGTTTGTAAATTGCTAAATCCGTATAAGCTCCACTTGCTGCCAGTTCATGTAACCCTGAAGTTCAGACGTCACACTGGATTTTACCCATCTACATGTTGTTCCACATGCCATAATATTTCTGTGACTGGTATAGGTCAAGACACACATTTGTTGCTTCAGTGCGTTAATGATCCAATACCTGCTGTATCGACCCCCTCAAGGTTCATTACTCCATCACTTAGTTATAAGCAGTTAACCACGAGTGGATCTGATCCTTTTCCAAGCTTTTCTGTTCCTGGCTGTCATTGCCAGTAGATCATGGATAGGGTAGACAGACAAACTCCCTTTTTAAAGCACTTTTTCCTGCCACACCATTTCTTTGTGCCAGTCTTGACCTCTAGCAGTGCTTGGTCTTTCTGCTTTCATCACAAAGAAATCTGATCTCATGAGATTTCTGTATTACAAAGTGAAGGGTTTTGCAGAGGGTTGTTCAAAGTTTCCAGTTTGGCTTCTAGCATGAGTAGCTTCACTAGGATTAAGTTTATCTGCATGAATATTATTTTGTGTCTTAGTCTCAGATCTCTTAGGTGATCTCCATAAAAGTACTTTTCTGTATAGCATTCTATAGTAAAGCATTAGTCAGCCACTCCATAATACTGATAATAGTATTAATCTTGAAAGAGCAGACCTTCAGAAGAGCTGGGTGCACTTTCTTCTTGTTGACTTTGTTGGGAACTGGGAGTATAGCACTCAACCTATAGGACTGAGTTCAGATGAAACTCCAGACAGGCTTTCATGCACCAGTTGAGCCCTACTTGGTTGGCAGAGTTTTTTTCCTTGGTACCTAATAACCGGGTTGCCTCAGTTCTCATGAGAAAATCTCTGTTTGTATTGTCAGTGTATGAGAAAATTGAGGGTGTGTATGTAACTGGGAATGCCCTGTTACCATGTCTGCATATCTGTAGTAGTAAAACATGATCTATGGCAGCTCAAAATCTAAAATTTGGTGGCATCCCAGGAAGTACCTAATTGTGCTTGTGCTTAATTACAAGGCTGTCTCCTTTCCTGGAATCTATTTTAGCTAATTAGTTGGAAATGTCAAAGTAGTATTTCAGATGACAGAAACATCATATATTATCATACATGAAGCAATTAACTCTTTTGACAAATATTTATTGTGGTGTCATCTTTAATTAAATCTTCAGGACTCCTAGACACAGAGCAGGTTCTTCTGAAAAGGAGCCTTCCCAGCACTGTCAAGGAGCATTTGACTGATGGCGCTTAATTGAACTCAGTACTTGAAAGAGTTGGTCGCCTAAACATGAAGATATAGACCTGACACAATTTCACAATACAGATGTCTGATATTTTGGCAAACTCTCAAAACAATTGCCCCACTCCAAACTGTGTCTCAGATACTGCAAATGCTTTATGCTGGAGAAGATGCATCTCCAGTCACTCCTGTTCTTCCACTGGAACGGTTTGCAGGAGAAAAGTGTTGTACATTTATGCTGCTAAGAAAAATAATACTGAAAACCAGGGCTGTATAGATGTTTCTAAGAAAATCAATTTTCTTTTATTCAGTTCTTGGGGTTATTCATGTGGAAAGATACTACAAGTGTGACTGTTTGGTTAGTTCCTCTTAAACAGATAGGTCTTGTAGGTGATGTGCCACTGAGAAATAATTCCTGACAGTCATAACTGAACCAGATAAACAGTTCTGCCAGCTCCCAAATAACACTGTAAAACAAAAGGGTTCTGCTTACCGTTTTCCATTTCTTCATGCCTGTCAAACTATTTAACTGTGCATTACTCCTCACAAAGGTTCTCCGTGTTTTTCTGCTCCTCTGCTGCCTTCATGCTTTTTACTTTCTCTGTTGCTGAACCTACTGTGGTACAGTTGTCCACCTGTATCACTCCTCACCTGCCGCTGATCTTTGCCTTCACCCTTGCAAAGACACTCTTTGGAAGAGCTGCATGAGATTTTTCCCTGTCACGGGCATGTGTTAAAGTGTACTAACCTGTATGTATGTCTTTACTTTTATCAGGCAGAAGCAGCACCAGAAAGTGGCCGAGATGTTCCCAGTGTTCAGATCAGCTCAGGGCAGCACAACTCCGACCCTGCGGGAGCCGGCGGCACGGCGGCCTCCCAGAGCGTGGTGGCTCCAGCCGGGGTCTCAGCAGGTACCTCGGCTGCAGCTTCCTTCTTCATAAGGTAGTTCTTCCTCCTTTCTGGTTTCCATAACTGCTTGTGGGTCTTCAAACAGTTGGGAAATGCTGTTCAGTCTTTGCCATGGTGCTGGTTGATGAGGGGTGGAGTTGGTCACCTGGTCGTGACTGTGGCTTTCTGCTTCCACTGGAGAGCAGGGATGGGATGGGGATGTCCCGATTTTCTCTCTGGAGACTTGGAACCAAAGTTGACCAAAACCCAAAAAAATACATTTTGGGCTTTGTCTGGTCCTTAATGGCCATCTCCGCCGCAAGTCTGCTCTATTCTGTAGGTTTCCTTGGAGCAAAAGCTGAAGTAACAAGTCTTTTTCACTCAGATCAAAATAAAAAAAAAGTTACATTTTTATTCAGTAGTATGGCCTATGTGTCCAAATAAAAGCTTTTCCATAGTTGGTAGCAACAGTTAAAACAGTTTGACATTCTTTTTTTAGCAGTAGCCCAGAACAATCTTTTTTTTCCATTCTTGTGTCTTATAACAAAAATGATATGTTAGTTTTGTTTGGATGTTTGTTGTAATTAGCACTGTTGATTAAATGCAATACGCTGTCAAGCAGATGGTATTTAAAAGAACAAAATTCAGGGCTTTGTACTTGCATTCCAACTCCATTTTTAATTCACAACTGAACATATTTTGAGACAATATTGAAAAACGTATGTCTGTGAATGGCACTAAAGTAAAATTTATGCACCAAGAATCTGTCTTAGAATGTAATCACAATGGTAATTGTATTGTTTCCTTTTCATTGGTCTTTAACATGTTTTGTCCCATTAAATAAATGATGTTTACTATAAGTTACAATCTGACCTCAGGAGCTCAACTTTCCAAGTTCTGTTTTTTAAAAAGAACATGATTTGATTTGTCAAATCCCTGCATATCACAATCTGTCTGTGCACAAGAGGTTGGGAAATGACTGCCCCAAGAGCACTGTGTGTAAGTTAGTGGATTGTCTCTGTGCTGTGGGTTTAAAGTCAACACAGAGAAATAGATGGTTTCCTGCAGGAATGATTTGTTTCGTTCAAGAATAGGTCTCTGAAATCAGTGGGAGTGGAGAGGAAAGGTAAGGGGAGAAGCTCAGATGTCTCCTTTCTTGTTTAGTTACCTAAGCAAGGACAGACACATCCTTTCCAAAAGATCTAGATTGGACTGCAGCACAGCTTTCATTACTGTATTTCATACTGTGGGTATGAACAGTGAGATTTTAGCTTAATCTACTTTGGATTTATTTCAGTGTTAATCTGTATGTCATAAGCAAATGCAAAGATTTGTCCCTTTTGCTGGGGAAGCCAGAAAATAAAATACCTTCCTTGAAACTAAGAGAAAGAAACCAGTGCCTAATAGTCTAAAATAAGACCCAAAATATTTTCTCTCAGTGATGCTTTTGTCACTGGTCAGTAAAACTCTTTTTTTTTTTTTTTTTTTTTTTTTTAAATTTTTTTAATTTTTTTTTTTTTATTGTTAAGTGATTGTCATTGGCTTAATTCAAAGATCCTTGAAGTCAGCAGCAAGATTGCAAATGACATCATTGTATGCTGGATCAGGCCCTAATTGCATCTCATGAATCTGTCTTTGCCTTGAGTGAATCAGACTTTTATAGCTTTAGCAGCTCTGTGCTAGCTAAAACATTTTAAAACCCCATTAGTACGCTGCTTATTCCCTACCCATGTTTCCTATATTCAAAATTGATTCTCTTGAATCTTTTAACTGAAGGACAGAGCTGATGGAAATTTTTGTGCACAAAGCACTTCTTTTCTCATTCTGTTGTTGTTGAAACACAGGGAAAAAAATCTCACAAAGACTGGGGGAGAGAGATCCATCACTGATCCCTGGCACTTGCAAATAGGTTGAGCAGTTTCTCAGGTGGGTGCAAAGTCCTGGCCAGGCTGCTGCCCCAGCTTTGGCATTAAACTCAGGAGAGGCTCACTCTCCCATTGCTCCTTCTCTTCTGACTCTTCTGCCATTGGGACTGTAATGGGTCAAAGTTTTCATGCCATGCAGTCTCTCACCCTCAAGCCATGCAGTCCTCTCAGTGGGAGGGGAGAGGAAGAGGAGGAAACACTCAACAAGGATGAGTGAGAAACAACACAGATACTGGCAGAAATGGCTTATCCAGGGACCACAAAGAATTAGGATATCACCGCTTTGGGGGGTTTTGTTCAGTACTGGTGGGCTATCAAGCTTCTTTGCTTCAGCCTGTCCAGTCCTGCCTGCTTCTCTTTGCACCATCCAGCCTTGAATGTGTTGAGGAAGAAGGTCACCCCTGCCTTGACTCTTTTGCAGCAGCACTCACTTCTCTCTCCTCCATCTCTCTGTTCAGCTAATCCTCTCAGGAAGCACCTGGAGATGAAAGAAGAGTCATGGCTGTAGTGTTCTGCTGTAGTCCCTGTTCATTATATTTGCTGATTTTTTCCATACTGCAACTCCTCAGCCACTTAAAATCTGAACTTCATAGCAAGGCCAGTGTGTTACTCATGTTATGCAGAGCCTGGTACATTTTGTTCTTGTTCTCTACTGGAATAAATGCAGTTAATATATTGACAATCACACAGACACACACATACATATTTATTTTTTGCAAATCATTGGCCTCTCTTTGACCAAGTCTACTGAGGACCTTCATCTTCTTACGTGAGCCTTTTGTAAAAAGATCCATGGTTAAAACTTTGTCTTGTTAAAAGGGCTGTTTTGCCTTAGGAATAAACTAGCTAGGCAAAAATATGCATATATGTTGATGTCCAGTTTATTTGGGTGCAGGGTTAGTTACTTTGGAAGACAAAGCCTTCATAGGGTGCTTGTGGAAACTGCAACTGTGATTTCCTGAGCGACAGCATCACTAGATAGAGATTTTTTTTTTTCACATGAATAAAGGATTCCAATCTTATTTTTCATGAAACAGCATTCACTGTGTTTGTACAGGTCCTAGCACAATTACCTGTGACATGGTTTCCTGGCCACATATAAATGCCTTTTTCACATTAAAACTGGAGTCTCTATTTGCTGAAATAACACCATTATACTCTTGCTTGTGGACTGTTTTCTGCCTGAGAAGGGAGATCTGTGCAGGATTTTTTTGGTTGGTTGTTTTGTTTTTTTACTCCAGTTTGTTCCTTGATGAGAATCAGAGTTTTGTGTGTTTGTAAGGTCACAAACTCAAAAGACAGTAAAGAGAGTTCATGTCCTCACCTGGAAAATAGTAGATAAGAGATGCAACAAAAAGGATACCTGGTGATAAGAGGTACCCATGATTAAAATGAGTATCTTTAAGATATTCTTTGCAAGGAATGCATTGATTTTGTTAAGCATATGTGCAGTCCAAATCTACATATTCATCCAAAGCTCTTTCTCATTTGAATGTCATATTTAATTTCTTCAAGCTTAATTATGTTCTGCTTAAAAAAAAAAGTATTTTATTCATTACCAAGAAATGCAGAGAAGCACTAAGTATTTGAAATCAAAGCCAAATATTAAAGACAGCAGACAGAAGCGTATTAAGAAATTAAATCAGTTTTAAGCTTTTTTCCTCACTGTGATCTGTCACAGAAGGAGGAAAGCTTTGATTAACATCTGACTGTGTCACGCAAGCAAATTGCCAGACATTACTCAGTGGTCGTGTTACCAGAGGACCAGAGGATTTAGCAGAAAATGGAGCTTCTCAGTAGGTCACTGACAGAATGAGAAAGCCAGGGCAAAAAGCACAGCTCATGTTCATGGATGGCTGTGAAGAGACTCCCAGTTCACCCTTACAATTCAAGAGGAGAAGTTTATTCTTGCATTCTTCAGATTTAAGAATGCAACTGGCTTTGTCCCTTGGTGTGGCATGCACTGTGCCTTGCCTAGTGCTCCACACTTTATACCAGTTTCCAGGTGGTGTTTTTGTATAAGGAACCTGAACAAACTTTATATTACTAAGGGAAAATAGGTGAGATAGTTGTAGGACCCTTCTGTGGGTTATGCTTGCAGCTAAGTAAATATTGTCATATTTTGTTATAAAGCTCTAATAAGCTTTATAACAAAGTTGGGTTTTCTTGTCACGTGAACAGCTGGGGAAGAGAAGAAATGGTGTTTCCAAGAGCAGGCAGGAGAAGGGCAGCGAGGAGGAGAATGGGCATGCACTTGGGAAGAGGTTAATGGGCTATCTGACAAAAAAGAAAATACCACTCCCTTGGGAGGAGAATCAAGACCCCCAATAAATCGAAGCTGTCACCATTAACGTGCCATTTCTGCCTGTTGGTGGCTGGTGACAGTGGTGGCAGCAGTGCCTGTGCAGCTGGGTGGGGGTGTGGTGTTTGGAGAGCAGGACTACCTGCCCTCAGTGCACAAGCTGGAAGGAAGATTTGAGCTGTGGCAGGGCAGTGAGGAGGAATCAAAGCTGTTTAGAAGAAAATAGGTGTCTAAGTAGGCAACCCTGAGTGATGTTGAGCAGAAGACAATCTGTCCCTCTTCTAAAATTCTCATCTTGTTTGATGTTGATCTTTTCAAACTGGTTTGCTTACAGGGTTGCACTTGCTGCTGTGGAACTGCTGCCTTTGAAGAGGGGAAATAACTTTATAGTTGCAACTCCCTTCCCTTGTATCCACCTGCTTTTGTTTTAGAAGTTAGTCTTCCAAACATAGCACTCACTGGTTTTCAGGTTTCTAATTATTTTCAGTGTTGCTGGGCTTTGCTAGATTAAAACCATTTAAGATAATAAATCTGGAGAATCACAGTGGTGAATCACACCCATTATCTTTCCACTCTCCTCATCCTCCTGCATGTTTGGGAAAGCTGTGTCAATTTGGGCATGATATAAAACATTGCACATGATATGCTTTTTGCAAGCAGATTTTCTTAACAAAAAATACAATCTCTGAATAATGTAATTGAACATCTGAAGAGTTAAAATAAGCATAATTGTCTCTTTATAGAGTCAGGATATTCCATCATATTTTAATGCCTGTGAATTTGGATTAAAGAATCTAATTATTCACTAATGAGCAGTAATGGTACATATAAACTAAGGGTCACTATCCTATTACAGGCACCTGATGGTTCACTGATAAGCATTTGGTCATTAGATTGACCATAAAATATAGTCAATAATTGAGGTTACTCATAGAGCAGACACCTTATCAGCTTTAGGCATGGTGGGACAGCTTGTCAGTACTCTGTGTCCTGATTGTGCTGTGACTGAGCATATGATTAGGGTATTGAAGCAGTCTGTATCTAATGAAACTGCAGGAAAGGCATAGCAATATTAGCACAACCACTAAATGACTAATGTGTTTTTGTTCCAAGCCTTAGACTCTTCAATTAGTTACAATAAACTCTGATCTAGTGTAGTGGTAGGCAGAGAATTCAGATATTTTTTGTACAGGCTTTCATTACTACTAGTCAAAATCTGTAACATTTAGGGGACAGATGAAATCTGTGTGGCTTTGAATGAAAAATAGTGGAAATAATAAAGCCTGTCATTACTGGTTTTACTTCATTTTTTTCAGTTTTATTTTTGCATTTTTAAAATTTAGAATACTGAGACAATGCCTAGTGCCTGATTTAGAAGATGAAGCTGATAGCAGCAAATTAGATGTCTACTTTTTGCTTTAAAGTCCATTCATGCAGTTCATGTAGGCTTGTGCATATAGATCTAAACTTAGGATGTGTTCTTTAGCATTTTGTACCATATGGAACATTAGTCAAATAGTCTCATCTTGAAAGCTTTTGTAGAGATATTGATTTTGCTGTGCTTCAGACTGTTGCAAAGAAAATAACCTCAGAACCAATTCTTTTATGATTTTTTTTTCCTTGAGGATGCCTTAACTTTCATAAATTATTTACTATAGTGAAGGATGCAAAATGTCTTTTGTCTTTCTGAACTGCTGTTCAGGCTTCTCTGGTGCGACCTTGGAAAGTAACCATAGAAACATGTTAAAAGCATCAACTGAAAATCAGTAGTTCAGTTTGACAGTGATGCAAATTCTGTGAAAGAAGATTATGATGTATTAGGAACACTTGAGGCATATATTACTGCTAACCTGTTAAACCTGATTATTCCATGACTATCAATACTTTCAGAATTTAATGCAGGGGAAAAAAAGAAAAAAAAAAAAAAGAAACATAATTTTTTAAATAAGTTGCCATGTTTAAGATATTTGTAGGTAAATCACTTCAGCCTGTCATTCTCTGTCCTGTTAAAAGCAAGAATTATATTTCTGGTAAGCTCATAATGTAGTTCACAGTTCCCTGTATTTAATAGCTGTAAACTTCTGCCCAGTACCCTGCTGGGATGCACGGGTATCCTAGCTTTGTGTGGAGCTGGCACAAATGAAATCTCTTTGACAGATAATACAAATAACAGGGTTATGCATAAGTAGTAGTTCATTAAAAGGTGAAGAAAACATGTGATTCATTGGATCCCGAGTTAGAGATTTTTGTGCTGACCTGTGACAGTTAAGTTAGCCTGTGAGGTTGAAACAGAAGTCTCTGCTATAGCTGCAGGTAACCACTGTAAATTCTTGATGAATCATGGGTCAAGAGAAGAAGCAGAGTCACTTGTTAAGGCTTCCTCAGTAAGCATAACCCACACCCAAGAAATCCTGTGTTGATGTGATGTGGGAAAATTTAATTTGAACTAGTTACCTCAGAAAGTGGGGTACAAGCCCTTCCCAGTTGGGGCTGCTTTGCTGGCAGGTACATCCAAAAGCCATGCCTGGTTTGGCCCTATTTCACAGTGCCATAGCAATATGCCAGGAGTTGCAGGGCTCCTCAGGGATGTGATGGCTTGCTGGCATTAATGCAGCCCAGCAGCCTCTCAGTGCACCATCCCTTCTTTGTTAAGTGCCCCAAAATGCCCCACTTCCTCTTGCTACCATTTGGTCACTGCTTAGGAACAGTGGCTGAGAAATTTGTGGCTTGAGGCAGAGCTATGGATGTGCAGATGAAGTGGAGCATCCAGCTGTTTCAGGGGCAGCCAGATACATAATTAATGTTTTCTCCTTAATGACTCCCTGCTCTGGATTTAGAAGGCTGGAACAGCCTGATCCCTGCAGTGTCTTCTCCACTGCAGGGGGCTGGAGAGGGGTATGCCCTCCTGTCCTCCTTTTCCTCTCTGCATGGAGCCAGGGAGAGCAAGACAGCTCTCATGCAGATGTGCAAATGGAAAGGGAGCAGGTGTCACCAGAGGCTTGCCTCGTCTCGCTGGTGCCATGCCACGCTGCTGGAATGTGGCTGCTCCCCGTCCCTGGAGAGCAAACGTGACCTGCACGTAGCACAGCATGGTGCAGGGACAGGAGATGGGGCAGGGTGTGAGGCTTTGTGCAGTATCTTGTATCACTTAGGGCAGCTTAGGCTTTCCTAGTTGCTGTGGCAGCATAATACTGCCTATAATTAAGGACAAACAAAGAATGTATGCTTTAGGTATATCCCATTTCATGTTCGCCCGTGAGGAGGATAAATTAGGAGATAAGCCTGAATTTATTAGGCTTTGTTCTTGGAAGCACAAGTGACTCTCAGGACAGCGTGTTTAACAGCAGAACATCATTACTGGTATCACTGCTAATACAGCATCATGCATTTACACACTGCATTACCGGCGTGTGGTGAGCCAGGCTCCCTGCTAGGAGCAGCTCATCTGTGACACTGTGAGACTGACAGGGCAGAGATGAGACACTGAGCTGTAGTTCAGCAAAGGGAGAGGTGAAGAAATTGGAGTAGTTGAGAGGAGAGGGAAGGTAGAGTTTGGAAATGAGTAGTGCTGAGTTAGACCACTATAGAAAGCATGAAAATGTTTTGAAGGCTGACAGATCTGTGGTCAGGGTATGCCTGTTGATTTAGAGGGGTGAGGCACTGAATGATCAGCCAAGGTGGAGAGCCCGTGGTGAGGATTTGACAAAGCCTCAGAGGGAACTGGGAGGTGACCAGATGAAGCAGAACTGGGCATCTGTGAGTCATTGCCTTGGAAGATGAAACTCCTGTGTAGAGTGTTAGGGATCATTGTGTGAACCATGGAGAGATCGTGGAAGACAGCAGTGTCAGGGAGATTTTTGGAAGGAGAAGCCTCCGTTGGATAGCACAGGCTGTAGCACTTGTGTGGGAGCAGGTTGGGCTGTGCAGGAGGTGGCAGGATAAAGAAAGGAGGGAACCTGGTGCCAACCAGATTGGCAGGAAATATGAAAAGGAAGAGACAGAGGAAGAGGGGAAAAATAGGATCTAGTAATGTGGGGACCTCATGACGAGGTCAGGATTTTGGAGAGGGTGTTCTAGGTCTTAACTCCAGCTTGAGAGCAAAAGCAGAATTGGGGCACAACAAAGCACTTCCAGTGTTTTCTGCTGACTGAATACCTTAAAGATCTTTATTGTTTGAGGCCATCCCTGAGGAGGGCTGATTTTTTTCAGCCCTGAATGCCTTGATGAATGATCATACAAGAGGTTCTGGAGCAGCAGAGGCAGCCCCCCCCAGGAGATGTGGTGACTTCTTGGGCTGGTGTAGGTGGTTCAGTGCAGACAGTGGTTGGGTATTGGGTTAGCTCTATATTCTGAGGCATTCTGGATGCCCATGAGGGAGAGAAAAGAAGACTAATATAAAACAGATGTTCCTACAAGTAGGGGAGAATCTATGTCTTCAGAGCTACCCAAGTTGGAATTTATTTGTGGGGGTATATGGGGGTCAGCGGGTTTTAAACTAGGAAAAAGTCTGAAGTACTTGATTGGAGTCATGCAGATACTACTTCTTACTTTGTCCTCTCCTGGATCTTCTGCTTGCCTGGATTTAATATTTTTTCCCTTAATTTTTTTTTCTATATGATCCTTTCTTTATTTTCTCCTTCCTCTGTAGCTGAATGCACTTGATTATTCTGTTTTCCTGAGCGTATGGAATCTCACTGCTGCCTAGCTACCAGAGTCTCTCTTTCCCCTTGGCTTTTTCCCTTCTTTCTGCCCTTCCTAGCTTGTCAAGAGGAGCACTTCTGCCTCCCCCTCAGCCCAGCCCTCCCAGTCTGCCTGCTTTTTTGGTTCCTGGACTCCTGAACACCAGCGCTTGCTCTGACTCCGTTATTTGGGGCTCCTCAGCTTGGCAGCAGTGGCAGCTGCACTGGTGGTTTTTCTGCAGTGGGAACGGAGCATTCCATAGGTAAAATGATAATGGTGACTTTCCTGTGGGGATGTAATTTGACAGTTTGCACCTGTTTTACAAATTTATTAGTGACTTTCAGCCTCTTCCAGTAACATACTTAACTATCGTAATAACATCATTAAGACAGGCAGACTTAGCAGGGGAAATAGTTTTCAATCAGACTGATAGTTAATTGAATATTGAGTTTCCATGGCTAACTTGGAGTCACTCTGAAACTCAGTTTATGGTGTGCAGGATGTGGTTTGCTGGGCAGATGGACTTTGAAGTGTCACTGTCTCTTTTTTGAGCTAAACAGCTTTGCTTGCTTGTGCTTGTCGCAGAATAAGACATCCCACATTATCATTTGTGACAAAAATAAAATGTCAAGCCAAAATAATGCATCAGCAGTATAGCTGCAGTGCTTGACCAGTTGATAAAGTAGCAGGATTACTGTGATGCTACTTTTAAATTCTCTATGAAATACTGAATTTTGGCTTTCTAAAACTTCCTTCATCCCTCCCGCTGGAGGATGAAAGATTTTTTTTTGGCAGGACATTTCAAAGAGCTTAGCCAGTATCTCACTCATCATCACTTAGTGCTGCTATTGGGTTTGCTTTCTGCTTTGTTTGGCTTTTTGTGTCCTCAGTGTTGGAGCTTGCTTATTATGAAGCACTTGCCCTATGGAGTAAAGGATTCAATGGATGTTAATCAGCATATAATGAATCTAATCTAAATGTTATTAGTGAAGCTTGCTGGACTTCAGGGCAAGCTTCAGAATATCGTTTAATGATGTGTCTCAAGCAAGACTTTAGGAGTTGCTCATTTCTACTGAAATTTGAACTTACCATCTTTGGGTCAGAAATAGTCAGATCTCTCCATCTGCAGTGATGGAAAAACATGCATCTCAAATTTTCCCACTAAGTGTTATTTTAAAGGGTGCTGCAGTATCAGCCTGTTACACCTCTGAGAAGTATCACTTCAGCACTGATGTCAGTTAAATAAATCATAGTAACCCTGGGTTTAGAAGCCCATGTGTCCCTCCTCTGTTTAAAAATACTTATTGTGTAGGCATACCACTTCTGTACTTGGATGATTTCCACTGCATCATTTAGTGCTGTCAGTGACCATTTAACTCACTAACAGTAGGAATAAGTAAATGCCCCCGTGAGAAGTTGTTTGCTTGGCAATAGAGGTGTCAAGCCTTTGACTAAGCATCTGAAATAAAACCCAGCTGAAGTGGGAATGGATCCTCTGTGGATTTTCTAGATGTGCAATAAAATATGGAGCTGAGGGAGGTGGAATTGATGAAAAAGGTATGTCTGTGGGGATGGTGTGTTGGGTCAAAGGAAGGTAAGAGGAAAATGTAGCCCACCTCAGAGCTTTTATTGCAAAGAAGGAATTATACTCACAGATGCCAACTTGTATTCAGACTGCTATATGCAATCAGGAGCAGGGAAATACTGGATTTCTCCCTCTTTCAGCCCTTTTCTTTCCTGTCAGATATTTGTCTGAGCCTAGTGCTTCAGATGAACCCTTGTTAGCCATGCCATATGTTTTATCTCTCATCTTTTCCACTTGCAAATACGTCTACCTCTTCCCTGGAGCAGCCTGAATGAGCAGAATGATTTTTGTACACCAGGAGCTGATACTGCAAAGCAAAATTTTAAGTAATCGACTTAAGTGTTACTTCAGTAGTGAAGGGCTAGTTAGCACCATTGTTTCATTACTTTGTAGTTTTAAAAATGTCTTTCTTACTTTTTCTTGACAGAACACAAATGAGACTAGAATTCTGTTTTGCTCAACCTGACTGTTTCATGCCTCTATGTCTTGCTGGCAAATAAGTCCAACTTTTTTTTTGCCTAAGGAGCGTGCTTAGATTGATGTGGTTCTGCCTGCTTTAGCTCAGTTAGCTCATGAAACAGAGTGGGAAAATATTGCTGGCATTCAGGTAGCTGTATTTTCAGTACATAGCTATCTGTGCAGTGTGCAGCCCAGGAACTGACATATTTCTGTATTAGGTGTTGACAGTCTTGCTTACTTAAAGATTAACCTACACAGGTTTTCAGCAGTTTGTCATATGGTACAGTTGTAAACAGCGAGTGGGGAAGTGCAGCAATATGTTCGTCTGCTCTTGCTTTGTTTAACATCATTAGTGAGCAGAGCTGGAAATGGTATGTGGCAGGCTGCTGTGACTAGCTGTTATTATTAGAGTATATATATATATATATGAAATATATCTAAAAGTCAGTTCCTGAACATTGGTCCTGGCTGCTGAAGCAATGTTCTTTGGATAGAAAAGTGTCTTAAATCTACAAGCTGAGGAGAACATGGAGCTGACATTACCCAAGACAATTTTCTAGCAGTAACCTCAGAAGCTGCTGGTTTGGGAGAGCAGTAAAAGTGGTTGGAGTGCAACGGTCAGTGCTTGTAAGGATCTGCCCTTTGGTGTTCCTTAAACTTGGAGAAAAATTACAGAGAAGTGTAGTGAAAATTCCTTCTTGGATACCTGCAAATTGCTTGAATGCTTGAAGATGGGCCAGATTGGTTGCTTCTGTTAAATTAATAAAAGATAGCTGAGTAGAGTCTCTACAGCATGAGGGAGCTCTTCTGATGTCAGGAGTATCTTTCAGGTTTGTTTTAGCTTGTCATCTTCTGGAGGTTGTTTTGAGTTTATCCCAAAGTGGCTTTGCCTGGCGTTTCTGTACTGTGCCTGAGTTCAGGTGAGCCTTGATTATTGCTTACTGATGCACAAAGCCTTGATTCCATACTTTGTGAAGTTGTGAATAGAGTTGGGGGCAAGCAACAAGGATGGTCAGAAATCAAGGAAACCTGACCTGTGAGGAGAGGTTGGAAGGATTAGGACTTCTTAATTTGAAAAGAGAAGATGGGCTGGGGTGTGGTAGTGGTTTTCATCCAGGTAACAGCTGCCTCAGGAGAAGGAAATAAGCTGCTCTGCATGTCTCCTGGTGAGGTGAGGGGAAAATAAGGAATGGGAGACATGAGATATGAATTTTCTAAGAGTAAGAGTTGTTAAGAAACCATCTAGTAAAAAACTGTGAGACGATGATGTTCCTAATATGTCAACACTGCTGATTTTTATTTCTGCCTTGATTTTAATAAGAGATAGTAAGAGAAAATTACAAGGTCAAAGTGAGAAGCTGAAATTCAAGTCTGAATTGCAAGATTATGCTATGTGCATGAGGCAACACATGAACTTTGCCTCAAATTGGAGATACTTGCTCTCACAGTGTTGGTGAGGTAACATCCTTGCAGTATTAGATGTGGTTTGACATTTTGGAACGTTTCAGAATAATGGGCTTCTATTGAAACTTCATTACCCTCACCCATTATAAAAATGCCATTGTTTGAGGCTGTGCATTGTGATCCAGATGAACGAATTATTTATTGAGGAAGTCGAAACACAGAAATAAGGAACATTAATTGTTTGTTCTTCCTGGCAGTGCTTCTCAGCAACATTGCTGGGACAGCAAAGCAAACAAAGGTTTGATGCAGAACTTGTGTAATGGTACAAAGTGGGGAAAGCGTTTGTGTCCTCCAGAAGTTGTACATCCATCGCAGGAACCTAGGAAGCTCGGGGGAGGAAGAGACCATACCCTCGAGGTTTATCATATGCTTTATAAGTGGCTCCTTGGACAAAATTTACTCTAGAAATACAGATGGTGCCTGTCCCTTCCAAACCTTCATGATGTATTTAGACATTCCCAGTTTTCTCTTTAAAAATGTGTCTTTCTAAATCACATTTTGTTTTCCAAGTTGAATGCTGTTAGTGGAAGCAGATACCTTGTTGGCTTTTAATTTTGCTCAGGGTTTTGGGTAACAACTGCATTTTTTTCATTGTGCTACCTTTCTAAGTTTAGAACCACAAATCAAAGAGCAATAGCAATAATAAAAATAATAATGCCAACCAAGTTTATCCTGTGAGTTGTGGAAGGCTTGGGACAGGGTGCTGGAGGATGTGTTGTCGGACATCTATGTGTTGCCTGTTCTGGTGAGTGATTGTCAGAGACTGAAAATAGTTCATACCTCAAACACTGTTATAAAGTTTTGCTCATTATAAAGAAGCTACAACCAAAGAAGCCTCCCTGAAGAGTGGGACTTTGAACTGAAAGTCAAACTGCTGATTAGATAAAGGGAAACCCATTGTTCAATCATCTCAGGCTGAGTTTGGGGTGGGGGGAGAGCACAGCTCACAGAAGCCAGACCCCCCTCCGCTTCTCCCCCCCAGCTGAGGCAGGGGGAGGAGAGGAGGAGGTTTTGGGTACGTGGTGTAACCTCTGGTCAGAGGCACTGAACACCCATCCTCTGTTACACAAACCGGCCCAGCTGTGGAACCCCAACCCCACAGGGCACATCCACGGGACCTTCATGTGAGAGGCTCGGCCCCACAGGACTGCACGTGATGGAACAGACCCAGAGTCTGCTGTGAGGGACTGCCCCCCACCCCAGGGGACATGCCTGGACAGTGCTACCTGGCTGGAGGGTGTATAAACCCATTGGATTCTATGCTTTTTTGGGGGACCAAGAAGACCAGCTGGAGAGGATCAATGGAACATTGTTGTGATCCACAGAGTGGTGATATTTTCCTTATTCTGTCCATCACTCTTTCTGTCCCCCCCACCTATTTTCTATTTCTTTATTTCTTTCTCTCTCTCTCTCTCTCTCTCTCTAATATTTACCATCAAATAAAACCCTTACTATTGTCACTGGCGTATGGTGTCGTTTGCAACTTAATTTGGGCAGAGGCATTTCTAAGAACCTTAAAACTGGATCATAACATTTATTGGTGTAGTTGGCAAGCGTACTATTCTCTGACCCCAAGTGCCTTTTTACAATAGTATGGTCTCCTCTGAGGAGATTATTTCCTGTGGTTTCCTTCTTTAGGGACACAGCTACTTCTAGGGATTCCGACGCAGCCCTCCCTAAGGGGGTTGTGGAGGTCAAGGTTTCTTCTGTGGGGACCCAGACTCTTGGGAATTCTGATGCAGCTTTCTCTGAGGATGTTGTGGAGGTGATAGTAAACTGGTTTTGGGTGTTTTAGTTTCCTTTTGTGTGTTTTGTTGTGAAAAGCCAGAATTGGCAGGTTTCAGTCCTGAGGCCCATTCTGCAGCTCTTATCTTGTGGGAAACCCCACCCCCCCAACAGACTGTGGTTTATTGTGGAGAACTAGAATTGGCAGGTTCCAGTCCTGAGGCCAATTCTGCAGCTGCTGCCTTTGGGGATGGTGTTGTCCCTATGCAGGCTTAGCTATTTATCCTGCAGCTTCCTCTGTGGGGGCTATAGAGAAACTTCAGGGGAAAATGCCTGTCCTGAGTGGCCACTGTGAAAAAATGTTTTGTTGTCCTTCCTTGGTTAATTTGTTAGTCACTTCTCTACTCCTGGGGTGGACTTGGTAAAAAAAAAAAAAATTGAGATAAGGAGCAATTGGTTACTAAAAAATGATTGATTACTAAAAATATGATTGGTTATTAAAAAAAAGGGGTTTTAGGCAGTAGCATAGCTTGCTGCCGAACTCGATCTTGTCCAAAAGGAAAATCACTGGAACAAAAGGAGCAAACTGATAAGCGAACTGCTCCAGGGCGAAAAGCAGAAGCCTGCTAAAACCCTGAAAAAAGAAAAAGCAACTCAAATGCCTGATTCACAGACTGCAACTCTTGCAAAACTTTTAAAAGCAGTCTCACTCCCTCCGCTGAACAATCAATTGGAGGAAACCCCACGGAAAACCTGTGGGAAACAACAAAAGTTGCAGCAAGCGCTTCACAGAATAAAAGCTAGAACTCCACCTGAATAAGTTAATGCAATTAACAACTTGTTTCACTCAAGCATATTTTTCTGGGAAGTTTGTTGCTTTTCCCTTTTCTAGGAATGCCAAACATCCATGCATCGATGATAAGGAAAACAGTTTGAGAGCAGAGAAAGTGCAAGCAGCAAAATCACACCTAAATGTGATAACTATTGCTTCACGTAGACTCTCTCACTTTGTGTTAGCCACAAAAAGTTTTTACTTCTTTTTAATAATCAGTCTAGTGGGCCAGATTTTCACTGTTCCTTTATAGGAACCTACCAACATGAGATGGAGCTGCATGAAAACCAAGGAAATTTAAAGTGTCACCATAATTGCTTGCATTGTTAGTTTGTTAATGTTTGTAATTTGTTTGTGTTTTCATTGCAAGTGACTTGGTAGGAGATCAAATATTAGTTTAAGCATTCTACATATTCTTAAGTTTAATTTTTGTCTTACTTGTTTTATCTTTTTACTGAAAAATGGTGTGGCTAAGGTCTTATGGATGTATAATTTGTCTCAACCAATATTATCCTGAGAGTTGGTATAAGAATTTTTACATATTTGAAATCCTACAATATGTACTAACCTTCCCAGTTCTGCCTCAGAAGGCTTCAAAATTATTATAATCTAGCTAAATTTTTTGGATTTTCTAGTTAGTGAATTAACGAATCTTGATAAAACACAAGCAAATGCTACATAAGAAGTGATTGAATCCCCCTTCCTAAACCAGGAGGGCTGCAGAAAAGCCTTCTACCATCTCTCAAACTAATGTACTGTTGAATTTCATGCCATCAATTTGCTCACTAAAATTCAAAAGAAAATACTATTTGAAAACTAAGTTTGAAAGGGAATTAATTTAATTTTTAATCCCACCAATTATAAAAAGCCACACTTTCTGGTTTGTGTCAAGATTAAATGCCAACAGTGCTATAATCTGTCTCCTGGAAAAGTGTAGCCCTGATGTAAAGATATGTTTGCACGAGAACATTTTGTATGGAAATGTTTTGTGTGTTAATCTTGTATCATAAAAATGAATCCTTCATAACGTGTAGAGTTATCCAGCAGAGAAAGAATATTACCTATGAAACTCTTCAAACTATATGTGAATGCAGTCAAGAAGAAAACACACATCCTCAACCAATCCCTTCACATTTATTCCAGGGTGCAAAGTTAATCAATTATACCACAAGAGCTGGGAATGCTCTTGAAACTTGGCTGATTGACACATGTTAATACATGTACCTGTTGAGGATACCCCTCTGTGGAATTTAAAAATGAAGACCTGCTGCATAATTCTATAACTAATTTAGAAACATACTGAACCAACATCTAAGAGATACAATACTGTGATATCCTTCACACCCACTACACATTAAAAAACACTGATTCCTGGGATTCACGGGGTGGAAGAACTGACTAATGAAAATTGAATTGATGATTAGAATTGAATTTGCATTTTGACATTGTTGGACACTGTAAGATTACTTGTGTTGTTGCTTCTCGTGTTTCTATCCTTTTTCCTGTTCTCTCTCCTCATCACCTCTGTGGACAACCCACAAAGTGAAGAAGACCTCTAGGAAAGAGACATTTATTATGATGTTTGAGTCACGGGGTGGCTGTCAGAGACTGAAGATAATTCATGCCTCAAACATTGATATAAAGTTTTGCTCATTATAAAGAAGCTACAACCAAAGAAGCCTCCCTGAAGAGTGGGACTTTGAACTGAAAGTCAGACTGCTGATTAGATAAAGGGAAACCCATTGTTCAATCATCCCCACCTGAGTTTGGGGTGGGGGGAGAGCACAGCTCACAGAAGCCAGACCCCCCTCCGCTTCTCCCCCCCAGCTGAGGCAGGGGGAGGAGAGGAGGAGGTTTTGGGTACGTGGTGTAACCTCTGGTCAGAGGCACTGAACACCCATCCTCTGTTACACAAACCGGCCCAGCTGTGGAACCCCAGCCCCACAGGGCACATCCACGGGACCTTCATGTGAGAGGCTCGGCCCCACAGGACTGCACGTGATGGAACAGACCCAGAGTCTGCTGTGAGGGACTGCCCCCCACCCCAGGGGACATGCCTGGACAGTGCTACCTGGCTGGAGGGTGTATAAACCCATCGGATTCTGTGCTTTTTTGGGAGACCTTCACCACCAAGAACACCAGCTGGAGAGGATCAACGGAACATTGTGATCCATGGAGTGGTGATATTTTCCTTATTCTGTCCCTGTCACTCTTTCTGTCCCCCCCACCTATTTTCTAGTTTGTTTCTTTCTTTCTTTCTCTCTCTCTCTTATTTACCATCAAATAAAACCCTTACTATTGTCACTGGCATATGGTCTCGTTTGCACCTTAATTTGGGCAGAGGCATTTCTAAGAACCTTAAAACTGGATCATAACAGTGATATAACTCAATACAAATACATAAGTCAAAACAATAACTGGAGCTGCAGGTAGGATGACAGGCTGTGACATTCCCACAGTTTCCTTTGGAACTGGTTGGCAGCAGGAAAAGATTGGGGTGTTGGTTATGTGGGGGGAATTTATGTCTGGTTAAGCTGGGAACTGGGAAAGTTTGGGAGAGCTTTGCTTTAGGGTACACTGGTTCTCAGTGTAAGCCTGCATCCATAATTTTTCAAACTTTGCAGATGGCTCAGAATCAGGATAAAAATCACTTCCGTGATGTCTGTCAAGGTCAAACTAAAAGTCTTGAGTAAGCATACTCTTGTGTAAACTCCAAAGTTCAGGATATTTAAGGCTTGGACTGTACACGTCTTTGGCCTTGACCCTTTCAATGAAGCCCTTAAGCATTCTCACAATATGAATAATGATAGTGATCTCTGAAAGATAAGACTGACTAATAACACTAAAACTGTTAATATTTAATGAGTCATGTTGAAATGAATGTGCAGAAGTTTTCTTTTATTATTCTTGTCAGTGGAGCTTAATAATGGGAAGCAGTTCTATTTCTGACTTCTGCTAGTTTGCCCATAAATGTACTGTGTCCATTAAGTCCTCTTCATTTATCTCAGTTGACTCTTTTGTAGTAGGATTTGCAAAGTATATTTCCTAGCTCTCTTCCTTTTGAAGGTTAATAAAATTTACAAAAATTTTATGATTTTGCATCATTATGAAAGTTTCAAATCTAATTTTCCTTTTTTTTTTGTGGAGAAATTATGCTCAGAAAGAGTGCTTTAGGGATTTAAATTGTGCTGTTTACTTTCACAGCTATAATGTGCAGAACGTGTGCAGGGAGTGCAAGCTAGAAGCAGCTTGCTGTACATCAGAGTATCTGAAATGTCATGCTAACAACATAGGCAGAATTTAAAATTAAAAATGGCATGGCTCTTTCAATGAGCAGGCTTTGTAGCTACTGTTGTTGCACAGTCTTGTTCCCTAGATGCTGAGCATTATGTAATTGATCTGGCTGTGGTTTTCCTCACTGGTCTCATCCATGCATGGCAGAAAACCTAGTAATCTGTAAATTGTGTGGGGGAAAGAGCAGGTTAGAGCCTGTCCCCTGTCATTTGATATTTGAGTGCCCCTGCATGTGCCATATATTAGTTTTATTTTCTACCGTGACACCTAGCTATGAGGAAAGAACTCTCCAGAGCATCTTAAAAGACATCTTCTATTAAAGAGGGAAAGAGTTAAGCAAAATACAGACAGTAGATCTCACAGCTGGAAGTAAAAGCAATATACATGGATGTCTCTCATGCTTTAATTGGAAGAGAAGCGTAGGAGTGTGGGGCTTAGTTTCCCTTGTAAGAATGTTTTGTAGCAGAGTGCTTGTGAAGGCTGAATGGGGAAAGAGAAGGTAGGTGGAAATTGTAAAACTCTGTCGAAGCTATGACAAGTGTTTGGCAAATGCCTGGAGAAACAAATGACTGTAATGCTTAAGTTTTGTGTAGAATTCCCTGCAGGTCATAATTTTCCCTGAGAGGAAACAGAAGTTGATACTGGACAAGGTCAGACAGCCCATTGTGGTGCTGAAGGTGTGTGTGAGGGCCTCCTGTGCAAGACCAAATTTGAGAAAAAGAAGCAGGTCAGGCAATGGACATAGCACCAATTAGAGTCCCTACAGAAAGTGATGTGGTATGAGCTTGAGTTCTGTCTTTCTGGTGCTAGACAAAAAGGACCCAGTTTAGGATAGCTTTACCAGCCCTGTCTCCATGGAAAAAATTTACCCTGAGTAAAGGAATTCTGGAGAAAAGACACAGCTGAAAACTTAAGTGCAAATTCAGAAATGTGTTGTTGCAGAAAGACCAGCACTCTGGAGTGTCTCACGGTCAGCTCCATGTAAATGCATCCTCTCATGAATTTTACTGAAGTAAAGAGGTTTGTGAAGTTAGATTTTGTTTGATTTATTTGGGCCCATGTCCAGAACCAGCTTGGCCTATATTTTGGCCTAATGAGTAGGTGGCTGGGATGCCACCAAGTATATTGTTGGTTCTACAGGAAGCACATAGGGATTGATGAGTGTTTCTGTTGTGCTCTTTGCCTGGACCTGTCCAGGAGCCCAAGCAAAGCATGGGAAAGCTGCTGCCCAACTGGCTTTTTGTTAAAGAACTGGCTGTGCTTTTTATAGGAGCTGAGGATGACAATTACTTGAATTCATATTCAGAGTCTACAGTTTGATAGTGATGTTTTGTTTTGCCTCAGCTGCCCTATGCTTTCAATTAGATCCTTACCCTTTCGCTTTTAGAAAAAAAACCCCAAAACAACAAACAAAATCAAACCCAGCAAGCTGTTTGATACTGCTTGTACAAGATGTCTGTGGTGTTCCAACTCCAGAAATAACCTCGTTTTAATGTCAGGCAAAGCCATTCCTGCATTCAAACACAGAGAGGTTGTAATTAAGCTTTGTGCACTGTTACCTGACAAGAGATGCTTTTTAAGTGTGAGCCACACACATCATTATTAGTGGAGTTGGCCGATTGCCCATCAAAGCACTGATTATTTTCTACAACAGCTACTCCAGTTCCTCTGCTTTCAGTTTCCTGTTATCTCACATGGACATCAACAGTCACTTTGCCAAATTTCTTAGTAAAATCATCACCCTCCAGACTCACAGGAAGAGGATTTATCAGCACTACAGCAGTTAATTGCTTTAGGTAGCATATGCCACTGTCCTTTGAACAGTGGAGGTGCAGGAAGGTTATGCATACTGTCAAAGTGAACCAGTTTGAAAGTGGTTCTGTCTTGGTGCAGAACTTAAGGCAATTAGTAACAGATTTAGTGCCTTAGATCTGCTTATCAAAATGCCGCAGAAATGTGCTACTGAGGTATTTTGAGAAATGCTATACTTGTAAAAAGTGGCATTTTCTGATCATTGTTTATATGCTTTGCTCAGCTTGGCCTTTTTGGGTGCAGTTACTCATTGAGTGTTAGTGCTTAGTTAGCTGCTTGAACACACAATTCCTGAGTAAATTTGTCCTTTGTATCTCATTCTCTTTCATGTATGTTTCCCAGAGGAGCTCCTGCAGCCAGATCTGTTGCAGGAGTAATTATTTCATCAGGATTTAATGTATATCTTGATTGCTCTTTGAAGACATTCTCTTGAGGAGTTTTTATAATTTCAACAAGGGATCATAGCATGTAAACAAGAAAATAAACATTATCTTTCATATTAATCAACAAGACAATTAAATAGTAACCAGGATTGTTAATTGGTACTTAGAGATAGATGCTAATGACTGTCTTGAGTTCCACAATGACAGTACCAACAGGTAGAGACTTTTCTGCACAGTAAAGCTGCATATAATTTAGGAGGCATTACGGTTTAATGTGCAGCTGCAACCACAGTGAAGTTGTGCAACTGTGTTCCCAGTGTCCTATTTCAGCATATGGTTTCATACTGAATGAAGTATTAGCAAGGGGATTTGAGATTTAGGCAGTTAAATGAGTTCTCATTGCCACCAGACCCTTGAGGTTCTGTATAAACCCATGCTTGTGGTATTTTGCTTCACTGTGGGATGCAGTTCCTGCTGGTTTCAGGATGCAGTAGGAGTCAAAAGCTGCTTCTTTCCTCAGAGGCAAAAGTCCAACTCATTCCTCAAAAGACAGTGGCTTTGGGCTCCCTCTGAGTTTGGAACTATAGCCTCATTTTTTCATCACAAGAATCTTTGTCTTTTTCTAAATACTGTAGTGTTTATAGAGGGAGAAGGAAGCACATAGGGGGTCTGCATCTTGAGAAGTTGAAGTAAAAGGGTTCAGGAGTTTAACATACAAGTTTTGGAATATAGAGAAAAGGACTGGGGGTTTTGGAGATCTGTGTTGAGAGTCCTAGCTGTTGTACTAATTTGCTGTCTAATTTAGACTCAAGTGTCCAGTTTTGCTCCTCAGACACAACCAGTTCTTTGTACTGTTGCTCATTTGAAGCCAATAGTGCTTCAAATGAGTGCTTTAAAAGCTGGAAGAAACTGTGTGGCCCTTCCGCTCTTGGTGTTAATTTTTATTTCTAACCTACAATAAATCTAAGCAAAGAAATAGCTTCCCTCTCTGATCAGCTTACTAAGCTGTCTTAAGCCTGAGGCTGCCTGACAATGATGACAAGATTCATGGCAAGGTTAGGCTTCTAGATTTACCCTTAATTCGTTATGACAGGAAAACACTGCCTTAGTTTCTCTGTAGGTCTGTTGCTTATAATACTTCACAGATGCTACTGCCAGTTTGATCTCACTGAAAAGTACTTGGAGATCTTGGGCTGAAAGACAAGATGAAAATGTAAAGTAGTCATTGTATAAAGATACTTAATAATTTGTTCAAAGTGACAAGCCCTTATTTTGCAAGCATGGACCAGAATAGTGGTTTGTCCCCAGAAGACCTGCTGGCATCAGTGGACTCAGGGTGTCCAGAGATGCTGGCAGTGGGACATCTTGGCTTTTGCTGGCCTAACAGTCATTCAGAGTAATGCTAAAAGGTATGTTGGATGCTTTTATGATCGTTATCTGTGGATGGACTATCTACTGACAGTCTCAGTGTTGGATCATACATGTCGTTTTCAGGTGGTAAAGCTCTCCTTGACTTTGAGCTTTCACCCTCATTGCCATGCCCAGCTGCCAGCATGTGCTTGCTAACATATATATTTTATTCTGCTTAATTCTGCAGGGTGATTTTTATTTTCCCATGTTGTGTTTGATGTAGAGAAGAGTTTCTGTTTTTGTTTCTTGCTCTATTGTTTGGTGTTGCTGATGGGGAATAGCAGAAAAAACTGATTATGTTCCTATTTTTATTCACAAGGAAGAATGTTACAATTTTAATTGTATGTTCTAATTTTTCCTCCTTCATCTTTTATGTTTTGAAATTCTACATTTCAAAAGCAGGATCATTATCATTCAGCACATTAAAGCGTGTCTTTTTAATAGCTTTCCATTTTAATGTGAAAGAATGGAATTGGGGAGAAAAAACCAATCTGTCTTGAAGGAAATTTTCTGTTATCTAAAGATTTTCTGTGCAGCCAACAGGAGAGGATCTTGAGCTCGGCTGACTTGGAGCGCTATCCTCTGCCTTGAGTAACTTGTGGAGTACAAAGAACCACTTTCATAATGTTATCACCAGCAAAGTCCATCTGGTTCTGCCAGTGACAAGGGGATTATTTCAGCTTTTTATTACGTCAGTGAGATGTTAGTTTTTAGGATTCAGATGTCAAGCTGTTGGGGGAAAGAAGGGCAAATTAGATTACAGTTGAATTTCTGTTGGGAGAGAAATTAACTGAATATTTTGCCAGTAATTTTTTTACCCATATTTCCTCTATTAATGTCCTGATGACTTGTCCTTATGAAATCAGATTAGAATACAGTGACTTGATTTGTAAAGCAGGCAGTGATGACAATGAGGATCTGTTTGTCTGGTTCAGATTCCTGTTAACACCTAAGTAACACTGTCCTTTCTTGCTATTACTTTTATACAGAGCAGCACAGAAGCTTAACCTGTCTTCGAAGAGAAAGAAATACCATCCGCCCCTGCCACACACACACGACTTCTCTATTTATGCTACTAACTTTAGTGGCATCCTGCAGCTCTGTCCTCCCCCAGCACCACCATGCCTTCTGAGAGCTGTGTCCAAAATCAAGGACAACCCTGGCATTGGAAAGGTAACTTTGGATTTCAATATTTTAAAATATTTTTCTAGACAAATTTTAACCGGGCTGGAAGCTTTCGGCCTAGAACTGAGTTGGATAGACTCAAGCAAAGGGTCTTGGGATAGACAGAGAGCCACATCCATTTGAATGTGCCTGAGTGCTGTTATCTCCTGTGGACTTTGCAAAGAGTAAGAGACAAAATTTCCTTTGGTATCCAAACCCATTTAGTCCAAAATGGGTTTGCCCATACAGGCTCCAGCTGTGGAAGAAATAGTCTCTGTGTTGCCAGCAGGACTCAGCCACTGGTGCTTGTGCTGTGTCTGCTGAGGTTAAGGAGAGATGCTGAGGGGGCTTTGTTTTCCTCTGCTTCATGTGTCATTGTAAGAATATGGAAATGGAGTAGCAGTCTCACCAACTTAGGAAACGCAGCACCTTTGAAATTGAAAAACTGGTGCTAAGTTTATCTAAAATTAATTAAAATACAACCCAATTACTTGGAGCTTTATTCATATTTATAACTGTTTAATCACCCACACAACAGAGTCTGAATACTTATTTACATAGGCTACAAGAGATTAGTGTTTGAAGATAGAATTGAAGTATGTAATGTGCACAGGAGAGCTAAAATATGCACCTAGAGTAACTATACGAATCAGCATTAACATAAAGAGTTTGTCAGCCTAAATATCTAGAGCTGACACTTGTTCACAGATAATATTCCATATTTCCTAGCTGACTTTGTGCTTAATGGAAAATAAAGGAGTGATTTGGGCTATTTTAAGCAGGTGGAAATTCACAGATGAAAATGTGTTGGTTTTTTTCTCTTGCCTTTTCAGTGTCTTAGAAAAGAGGATGTAGTATTAAGTGATGGAATACAGTAAATCTGGCACAGTAATTTAGACATT
Organism: Aphelocoma coerulescens; assembly: GCF_041296385.1. Classification (NCBI taxonomy): domain Eukaryota; kingdom Metazoa; phylum Chordata; class Aves; order Passeriformes; family Corvidae; genus Aphelocoma; species Aphelocoma coerulescens. Next base: position 58,464,388 of record NC_091019.1, read on the forward strand.
CCCAGGTGGAGGAGGGTTTGCGGAGGAATGTCCTTTCTATGTCTGTTTTTTAACAAAACCCATTTGTTGTGCCTGGTTTTTTTTCTGTGAGACTTAGTACTTGGCTGTGGCACCAGGAGTAACAGGAAGCATGGCACTTCGGAGGCACTTTGCCTTAGGAAGACCTTTAAAGTATGATTGTATATCCTTGTGCCCACATCTCAATAAAACTGTCTCTGCACTTGTGTGCCTGCAGCTGTGTGTAGCCAAGAGACTTCAGGCTTTTTCCTGTGCTTTGAGGGTGGCTGGTGGAGCTTTCCAGCATGACTTGTACCTCATGGAAAGTACTGCTTTATCTGGCATCTTCAAACAGATTAACAAAGTCTATGATCAAGTGCATGATTTCAGCGGGCTGGAGATAATATGCCTTGGGTCATGTGCTCTACATATTTTTTCATTAGTGAATAGAGCAGGGAACTTTCCAAGAGAAAAGCTCCACCAGGATGCCAAGGATATGGTAGGACCCTGAGCAGTTCAGCTGTGGGAGCTTCTCCTTCAGCAGAGGATTTGTCTGTCTGTTGACTCTCAAAATGCCTGTTACTTAGCTCTCAGCTGAAAACATTAAAAACATAGAATCACAGAATATCCTGAGTTGGAAGGGACCTACACAGATCACAGAGAATTGAAGATGCTGTTTACTGTTAGAGATACTGAAGATGCTGTGATTCTTGGGGATGGTGCTGTGCAGGACCAGGAGTTGGACTCAATGATCCTTGTGGGTCCCTTCCAGCTCAGCATATTCTGGGATTCTGAGAGGGTTCCAGCTGTGTCCTTCTCACCAAATCCTTGTTAACCACAATTTGGAAGAGTCCTGTGCTTTGCTGGAGAGGATAAGAGCTCTCTGCTAATTGAATCAGCCCTTTAGTTCTTGAGTTCTCTCAAGTTAACTTGAGAGTTAGGTTTTAAAGCATCCAAATGGTGATGGTGTATGCTAGTTACTGGTTTTAATGCTCCTCGAAAAGCAAAGTAGCTGTGCATCTCTGAAACGCAGAGTAAGATATGCAGTACCAACTAAATGTCTCTTAACCCATTTCTCTTTTGCAACTTCATAAATATCAGTGTTTGCCCTTAAAAAGCCCTGCAGCAATACAGATTTTTCTAAAAATGAGTCAGCCCAAATGAAATTTCATGTGTCCGAATTCTTAGAACTTGTGATCAAAGGAGAAGTGTCACTTTTCTATAGGTGTTCTTTAGTACTAAAAATTCATAGTTTCACCTTTTCTGAGCAATGCCAGATAGCTTTTGGTAGCATTTAGCTCACTGTGCATTAGCACTCTCCATTATTTCCTACTCATCAGCTTCTGCTGATCAAGATTTACTCAGCTGGTATCTCATGATGAGGGTGATGGGAATAAAGTAATTACTTTTCTTCCTCACTGCTTTAAGTATCACAGCAATGGAGAGAGCAGTCAGTAAACCCTGGCAGTTGTGCTGTGGTCCTCTGTTAACATCAGTCTGTGTTCTAACAGCTTTTTACTTTACACTCCTCCTGGTTATCATTTTCCTCAGCTTTTTCTTGCAGCCTGTCCAATAATGAATATAAGATACACATGTGAGACAGAATCAGTGATGAATTCTGGAGTCACTTTTTCCTACCACAGCATCTGTGGCTGTGGTTGATACTCTCCATGGTTTGTGTGATCATTCCCATTCCAGCAGTGTCCCTCACTATTACAGTGTGGTTACAGTGGGTTAAGCAGCTGGTGGGGCAGCCTTTGCCTCCCTCACCTCTGAGAAGTTGTTCTGTGAGAAGGAAAAATAGAAGTAACTAACTGGAAACCATGCAGTGTCCAAGATGCTTCAATGAGAGGAATGTGCCTCCCTTTATGAAAAAATGAAGAGATGAATGATATGCCAACTGTGCCAAAATGCTATTTATTCTAAGTGAGTAATGCCTGAATGCTACAGTGACTAATTATTATTTGTACATTTGTACATTCTGTGCAGTCCCATTTCTCTCGTAAATCCACTGGAAGCTTAAAGTACATGTTGAAGCACGTACAACAGCAAATATGGCCTGCTTTCTGTATTGTCTCTGCAGTGGTAATTCTTAACATTTTTTCCATCCACTGATACTCAAGGTTGGTTCAATATATTGTAGGAGGCACAGAAACAATGTGGAAAATGGGAAATCATTTTGGGGCCAACAGAGAAATAAGAGTTATTCTGAACTGGGTGATGGGACATTTGAATCTAAGGAACTGATTGAAGGTAGCATCTGGACTATCTTGTGTTCTTCTGTGGAGTCTAGAACTGAACAGGTCCTGCCACTGGTTGTGGGACCTTGTCTTGAATGTTTGAGCACAACAGACATTTGGGGAAAGGAAGAGGCTTGAGTTCTTGCCTTTCATAAGCTGCATGATGACAGCAAATGCAGTTACTGTGTATTGTGAGCATTGCTGGGTGAGGCAGGAATGTGGAGAGATCGTGATGGCCACTTCTCTCACTTGCACTCAGTTATTGATTATTTGAGCCCAAGATCTAAATTTATTCTTAATTTCACATCATCATCTCCATGTATATCATCCAGTTCTTCTGCAGTGAAATTGATACATGGCTTTTATGGTTGAATACATTTGTTATTAGAGACTTCAGCAGAGAGCCCTTACATATCTTTTGCAATTTGTATTTATAATTTCTCACTGTTTCAAGTATTCTTCTGAAAGGTGGAAAATAAATGTCTTACTAATTTCTTTTGCACTTCAGAAATACCAGTTTTTCTGCTAATAATAATTTCAGCAGCAGTATGTGGACTTGTCCTGTGATACAAATCTTTAATTAAGCCGTTCGCTTAATTTTGTTTAGTAAGATTGCAAAATGTTATACACTCTCACAGGTGCTTGCTGGGGTTGTCAATACTTGGGAATACCAACAGGGGAAAGTTTTTTTTTTTTTAAAAAAAGGCAACAATTTAGAACAGTAGGTCTGCCTGGGACCTGTGTTTCATATAATCAACAGTAATCAAACTCATGCACAAAGAAAGATGCCACTATCAATTCAAACTGGATACTGAAAGGAATGTGCTCACTACTGATAAATGTTACGTAGCAAAACTCGTACCTTTCTCTTGAATGTGCCAAAAGCATCAGAGTCCAAACCATTTAGTTGAATCCCACTTAAAAGGCAGTGATCCAGTGCACTATGATTCTTGTAACTGAATCATTTTTGTGGTCTCTCTGGGTGTTATTAAATTTAATGTCAGAATAGTAGGAAAGACGTCTGAAAGCCATTTAATATTGTCACTGGAAAGAAGTTAGATTATGCTCAATTTCTGACATTAATGTGCTACTTAAGATAATTTATCATATTGTGGTATTAAGAAAGACATCCTTTTTACAGTGGCTGCTGTGTAGCATTCTAATGTGCTATTTTTCTTTAGCATGGTGGGAAGCCTTTTTCATGCAAAATGTTATTTTCTGGGGTTCTATTCAGCTCATTCTTTATAATACTGCATCACTTACAACGGCAACTTTAAGTGCTTGTCTCTTCCAAGGATTCTGTCAATTTTTTTTATGTTAGGATGACAGAATCCTCCTATGTGAGACAATTGAAGTGGAGCATTTAAAGACAACCTGAATTGTCAGACCTGTTTCTTGGACAGGTATATGCATACTGCTCTCCATTTATGAGTTTTAGACATTCACTTTCATTTATGCTTTACCAAGCCATCGCTGAGATACTGCAGTATGATTTACTGATCATGCAGGGTTTTCTTAAGCGTGCTGTGTGTCCCATTCACTGGTTCTTACAATGGTTTGATGAGGGATAACAAATAGGTACTTAATTTTGTCATTTTTACTGCTCCTCGTTCCCTAATGACTGAAGCGTTATTTCTGATATAAGTCATGTGTCACAGTAAGTACTTGCCTATTGATGTAGGTAGAACTGTATCATCCAAGGTACTGGCATCCCTGCCAAAACGCCGTGAACTGCTTAGACAAAAATGTGGAAAAGTGAGATAAAAATACAGAAGTTCTTGTACTTTATTTTCACCTTGAAAAAATGAAATAGTTTTCCTGCATGTTTTCTGAGTGTACAGAATTAATTCTTCTTTAGCAGAGTACAATATAGAAGAGATTTTAATTTTTCCTTTTTTTTCAGGTTCTCCCAGGGGAGCTAGATGGTCTATGCTAGAGTGGCAATTTTGCATATAAATTTGCCATCCACTGGTAGTGGCAGTATATGAAAAGCTTGTAAGAGCTACCCACGGTAAACCAATTTAGCAAGGGTTATTTATCTGTCAGTTACAATTAAATCCATGAAAAATATTGGCTCTGAACTAGGACTTTTGTAATTTGATTTACACTGTAGTTGAAAAATAAGTGATTTCACTGGAAAATGGTCTTTATTCAACGGATTGTGAATTCTTTGTAATTTCTTGGTGAGAAATCTTAGTTCAGAATGGTGGATGTCTAAACATAGTTATTTAATTAACCTGCTGTTACACGCCATTTTGTGAACATTGGACAAAATTAACTTCCTGGCTGCACGATGCCTGTCAAGGATGCATGTTTCTAGGGAATATTTAGTGTCCATTCAAATTTGTTATAATGACATTTATTGCTAAAGACCAAATTGCTTGTTCATTTAGGGATTATGATACTGCTGTAATGCAGAATATGACCAGCATTTTTAAAATGGATTCCAGTATAGTGCCAGCACCTTCGCAAAATGCAGACAGATAAAGTAAGAATTTATTTTAGTAAAAAAGGCTTGAGCACATGTATTTTAAAATTTTACATGCTTTTTAATCCATTCCTTTTATTTTTTTCCTTCTCATTATGTCTAATATGAAACTTGACAACTATGTAAGCATCAGATGCTAACAAAGCATCACTACAAAAACATAAACACTGCACATCCATTGATTTCAAAGGAGGTACCATATGTTACAGTTATGCCTGTGCTAACATACTTGGCTGGGTTAGGATCCTAATTTCCTCAACATTCAAAATGCCATGGAGCTAGTCATTACCTAGTGAATTACTGGAGTCTTCTGTGTCTACATGTCTGCCCCTAATTAAACCATGTAGAGTGTTTGGTACCCTCCACTGAAAGATGAATGACCAATTTTGCGATATATATATATATATATATATATGTGTGTGTGTGTGTGTGTGTGTGTGTGTGTGTGTGTGTGTGTAAAATTTTTTGTATTTGTTGTCTGAAATGTGGTAGAGGTCTGTGACAGTCTTAAGAACAGAATTCAAATTATCTGGTTCTTTAAGTGTCAGATGGTCCTTCCCCTTTCTCTGGTGTCAGAGTTTAAAGCCTTTCCATCTCTCTTGATTATGGGATAATAATCTATGAGAACCTGATTGTCAATCTCCTGGCTGTTTCTGTCTAAAATTATGTAGGGTTGTGTCATTCTCTTTTGTTGATCACTGGTTCTTTTCTCTGCAAATTCAGCCTTGGACATGATTTTTTTCTGGGACAAAGCATGCCTCACTGATCTTGGAGGAGTTCTTTAATGTGTAGCTTTGTGATAGTTTCACTCAATTCAGATCCAAAATACATGGGCCTTATTAGATAAAATTGCTAGTTCTGACCATCAGTCTCACCTTCACCTTCAGAGAGTTACTTCAGGTTTTGGGTTTCGCAGATTTTTGGTCTGTCTTTTGCTTTTTCCAGACCTGCTTTCTGGCACTGACCAGATGCTCTGCACTGTGTTGATGAGCCCTGAAGCCAGCCCATTATTTTGGTTGCTGTCACTCCTCTGTCCTGTTCTCAGCTCCAGCTGGTTCAGTATGTTGGGGAGATCTGGAAGTTACAAGCCCACGCCAGGGGGTCACATGGGATTGGCAATGCTGGAGAAGGTCTCAGCATGGGAGCAGTGGCTGTGACGTGACAGTGGGGCAGAAGCTCTCTCCTTGTGACCCTTTGGTGTGAACTGGAAGCCAGTATCAAAGGAGGAGGAGGGCTGCAAGGGGAGGAAGGGCTGCTACCAGCCAGGATGTACATCCCTGAGTTTCTGAGATATTTTAGTGTTCAGGTGAACATTGTTAAATATACATCTAGATTTGACTTCCATAAAGGTTAAAGATCTCAAGGTCTAGAGTATTTTCTCAGGACTCCAGCAGGTTACTGATATTTGAGTGGATCTGTGATTCTCTAGTGATCTCATCAGATGTTTCTAAAAATAATGGGGTTTGGCCCCAGAGTCCTCCACACAGCCTTGTCTTCCACACAGAGGACTTTTCTTTTTCCCCCTCTTTTTTTTTTTTTTTTTTTTTTTTTTTTTAGAAATCTGCCCTTTTGCCAATTTGTCTCCTTAAAATCCCGCGTGTTTACATAAAACTGGTGTGATTTTTGTTTTTATGCTTCCACATCCATCCCTTAGGTTTGCTCTCGCATAGCTAGAGCAAATGAATTCTAGTGGCTGTTTTCTTTTGTTGCCTTTGTCCTGACATCCACTGTAAGCTGACAGATAAACTTAAAAACAAAAAAAATTCCTTGATTGCTCTGAAACTCTCTCTCACCCTTGCCAGTGAAGGTTAAAATTACAGCCATCGTTGTGCTGGGTGAGGGACCTCTGACCTTATGCCACCCATTTCTAGAGCTTTTCCAAATTAGGTGCTTGTTTATTTATTTTTTTGAATTCTTTATCTTGTAATGACATATTCAAGATACATTTGCCATCTTCTTTTCCCAAGCACTTTTGATTTTAATAGGATTTCCTTCAGCAATTCTGCTGACCTCCTGGTTTCTGCAGAAACATGAGTTTGGAAAAGTTCAGTAATGCTGTGTGAACCCCCAGTGTACAAAACCCACCAGATTAGAGTCAGTTAATTAATGAGATGCTTCAGTTATTTCCATGATTTAGGCTGTCTTCAGGCACTGAGAAAAATGTTAATAATGTGCAAATATTGTGATATTTATGTTTCTTTTATTTTTATTTGCAGAAATTGAACTCAAATACAAACCTAGCCTCTTTTTCTATCAACATCCTCATTAAAATAGAGCCTCTATCCAGTATTCAATGCCTGCATGAATGTCTATGTACAAGGTCTTACATCCTTCATAATTATAAACTTCCACTTGTAATTCTTCTTACTTTGAATTGTTCTCTGCATTGAAGAAAAAACAACAAAGGGGGAAAAAAAGGTAGTAATGATACCCACTTTTAGCAAAAAGGGTCATTCCCATCTCAGGATGGATGTCTGTCTTAGCTCTCCTTAAGGAATCTAAAAGTGGTGGGGTGCCCTGAGCCTGACATGACTTTTCTGACATCACCAAATTTGTATTGTCTTTTCTTTTTTGTGTTCTCTCTCTCTCTCTCTCCATTCACCCTCCAGTCCTCTCTTCGATTCCTGCCCCCCCGACCTGTTCTTTTTCCTTTACTCTTCCCTTTCTTCATTCATTCTCCTCTAAATTGCTTTTCTTGTATTTCCTTGCTTTGTAAAAATGTTAGCAGTAGCTGGTACCGCTGCAGTTGGAGCTGACCCCAGAAGGCTGGACATATTGTTGAATAATTGCCCATGAAGGGTGATCCTGAATGGACCGGAAATTAATTGCACTTAATTCTAGTAATTCATTTTCATAAGCAAATAAAAGCATTACAGTGCAGTCATTGATGATTTTCTCCCTAGTTATGGGCCAAAGTTACTTTCAGATTTACAGGCCCCGTGTTATCCTGAATCCTCCCCTCGCTGCAAGCCCTTGTTTCTGGATGATTTCCTGCACCACGTATTGCTGTCTGTACAGGTGAGCATGCCTTGTGTGTGAGAGCTAGATAAAGAGACCCAGGAGAAGCTGCAGTTCAACTGATCCTTGAGGCAAGAGCCATGCTGGCTCTATAGTACCCATGTGACACTGTTTTCCTGCAGTATTAACTCCAGCAGAATACTGGGATGAACTTCAGAGATGAGAATATAAACCTGTCACTTAAGATTGGTCCTCAACCACAGGCATGCAGGAAGTGTGAGAAGAATAAACAGTATTACACCAAACCTTTCCTTTGTACCCACAGAAGCATGTGTGTGCACCCAGGATCTGCCTGCTCTTAGGTTCTGCTCTTGTGAAGGGATATGTTTGAGTGATCTTTGTGCTTGATGGTACTTCCATGAGCATTTCTGCTTCATTTCTGAGTGAAATCAGTCTGGCTCAGCATTGTGAGTGAGTGTGGTACATTATAACGCTACAATTACTGATGGATACCACTTACAGATATATTTAGTGGGCAGGGAAACTAAATGTGAAATCAGTGTTTTTCTACTCTGAAAATCAGCTTTTATACACAAAACACTAAAAGAGGAACTCCCTCAAGCTGCTTTTCTCTCCCCCATCCCATTTGTCTTGAAAGCTCACTTCCACTGTAAAAATGAAGATGACTCTTGAGACCTCTTAAGTTTGGGATCTGATTCATCATGGAAAGCTGTTTTAGTATGTTTCTGATTCAGAGAGGTGGTCTTAAAAAGCTAGTTTTTCACACAAGGATTTTCTGTGACTGAAGCCATCATTGCATTTAGGGGGAGCAATGCTCTGATGGAGGTAACTTGCTGTTTAAGTCAGGAGCAAATCAGTTTTCCTCTTATCCAAGCTCTGGCTGCTATAATCTAATAATAGGTGGAAGAGAGAACAGAAAGGACTGTTTAGATAAGTGCTTTGAAAACAGCATATATTTTAAAATTCATTTTAATCAAGTGACCCTGAAGTGGGCATTTATACTTACATATATTTGTATATTTAGGTTTTATTTTTTTTTTTTTTTTGCCCTGAGGGAGGTTATTTTTTATGAGCACCTTAGTAGCATGTCAAGGTTGAGCTAGCAGGATAATACACAAAGCTGGCTTCATGCAGCTTTTATGGGGAAACAGCCTTGAGTGTGTCACCTCTGATGCACTTTGCTTTTGAGGCAGCTGTTTCATTTATTCTAAGGTTTGCTTGTTTTCTGGGACTGTATTTTCATATTTATATAACCCTGAAAGGCAAAAGAAAAGAAAGTGTTGAATCAGGGGACTGCTTGAGTCAATAGGTGGAAGAATTAGCTGCTATGTTTGGTGGAGCCTCCTGCAGTGTTTATGGGAAGGGTTGGTCGTTTCTTAGCCTCTTTGTTTGGAAAAAATGTTGGGGAAGAGCTTTTAGAGCTGCTTTGTGGAAAACATTTCCTTTGAGGGTACTTGAGGAATTGTGTAGGATGCCTGTGTGCAGCTTAGCCCCTGTAGAGAGGAGGAGATGGAAGAATGGAACAGTTGAGAAGTTAAATGTTCAAATTACCTGCCCTTCCCAGCTGATAAAGGCAGGGACAGTTCAGCATGGTGCTTCCTGCTGCTCCCACATCTGCTGTGGATAATCCTGGCTTGGGCACTGCATTTCACTGCGCACACTGGGTGCAGATGTGTCTGCTGTCACCTTTTCATCTTGTCTGGAATGAGGGGCAGTCCCTGAGGGTGGCTCAGCCTGCTCTGGTCTCCGCTTGTTGCCTGCATTTCACATGCTGTGCTTTGCTGAAGTAGGTTTTCAGCTTCGGTTCTTCCTTTGCCAGTATTTCTCTGAATACAGAAGTGACAGGCAAGTGCTGACTGCAAAGCCCATTTTTTTGGTAAAGACACAAAGAACGTGTCCATGGAATAAGTGCACACTGTTTTAATGACATAATGTTCTCAAAACTATGTAAGTAGGATTTAAGCAAATCCTTACAGACACTTGGCAGATTTAAGCAAAAGACTTACTGAAATGGAGAATCTTTCTTTATCAGAGACAAGTGCTTTTGAACCCAGCTTCCACATGCAATATCCAGCTCAGGGCTAAAAGTGAGCCTGTCTCATAGAACCATAGAATTGTCTAGGTTGGAAAGGATCTTCAAGTCCAACTGCCAAACCCACCACTAATGTTGTGTGCTTTAACAGGAGTGGGTGTTCGTGGCTCAGTAGCTGTGTTGGAGAAGCTGAAGGTGCTTGGTGTATCACAACCATAGAGGCTCTTCAACCACCTGGTTAACTCTGGTGCTGTGAGAGTTGTCTGGTAGTTGGATAAGGAGATTATACTGTTGTTCAGCTTGTTGTTGAAACATTTCATACACCATGGAAAAAGTTATTCTGACTGAACATTGCTTTTCTCTGCAGTTTGATCTGCTGGGAAGTTCAGAGTTGAAGTTGCACCTGTAATAGTAATTTACTTCAGTGCAAGGTGTATAAAACATTATGGTTCTGATGTGGGAGCATTTCATAAGGATAAATGGTTGTAAGTGGGTGTGAGGTAGTATTTCACAGGTTTTTAAAGTTAAGAGTGTGTTTTCCAGGAAGCTTAAAAGAAGCAGGTGTGCAACTGTTGCTGAATTTTCTGAAACCCAGTCACTTGGCTCCCAGAAGCTGCTTTGGAAACCGCAGCTAACATGTTGGAGCTTTCTAAAGATACTGTCTTAAAATCCTGTGCGTAGGATGTCATAATTTGTAGTGCTGCAATAGAAATGTACCTTCTGAGTGCTTTCTTTTCAAGCTTTTTGACCTTTTAGTGGTTTGTGGTTTGGTTTTTTTCCTTCTTTTTTTTTTCCCATTAAATCTGCAACTAACTACTGAAGAGCCTAGCAATGACGGCATAAAGGCAACTGCCTGGGACAGTTGTAAGAGAAACACCTTTTTATTGGAATATTATGAATGAGAAAGTTTTTAGATTTGTTTCAAGTGCAGTAGCTGTCTGAGCCTTGTGTTACTCAGACTGGTATTCAAAGTGTCCTCCTGGTCAAAGGCAGGAGACCAGAATTTTCTTTTCTTTGGCATTGTGTTACACCTACAGGGGATCATGCTTGCAGATCAGACATTTATAAATTGAATTGGTAAAACTGGAATATTGTCAACTGCAAAGTGCACCTTTAAAACCTAATGAGTTCAGTGAAGACCCCAGGCTGGAAAATCTGGCTCTGTTTTTGTCCCATGGTTGTTCTGACACATCTAAACATTACAAACAAACACATCATGGGAAGGGGAGTGGGTTTGGGAGGAATGTTTTGCATGTGTTTATCTGTAGCTGGAAACTCAAGTTGTTGCTTTCTTCTGAATTCTTGCAGGTGAAAGTGATGGTAAGGATTTGTTCCTCTCAAGGAGCACATGAAACATCTGAATCCATGTCCTTCCTAAAGGTAGACCCACGAAAAAAGCAAATCACATTTTATGATCCAGCAGTGACTGGGCCTTCCAATGCAGGTCACAGAAGAGGTGTTGTTGCTGTCCCAAAGATGTTTGCCTTTGATGCAGTTTTCCCCCAGGATGCTTCACAGGTACTGGAGTCACTCACATAAACCTCCTAAGTGTTCTCATGGCCACTGCATTTGATTGCTTGAAGAATTCCTTCTGTTTCTGGGGAATTTTATTTGAATGAGTTGCCTTAATGCCTGGAAAAAACATGGTAATTAATAGACAAGTGTGTAAATTCTTACGTCTTCTGTTTAGTTGAGATGTAAAATTAAGGAATAATAGCTGGGGAGATGGATTGGCTGACTAAATTACCTTCTTGTGTATTCTCTTGTGAGAGAAAGACACACAGCCAGTTTTCCATCCAGCTACATTTTAACCCATTTGATGGTACTGAAATAAAGTCCTTCCCCACAGCTTTCAATAGGAAATAAGCATGTACTTTAATAATGTTAAACTAAATGCTGTTAGGAGGAAAGATAAAGTTAACGTCTTGGGATTGTTTTACTGAAACAGGGAACTTTTATATTGTCTGCACCTTTTCCAGTTTGTTTGTGCTGTGGTTTTGACTGATTATTTTATGTTGATGGTTGTGCTGATGGTGATGCATATCTTTCTTTTGGCCTCCAAAAGGGAGCATTGGTTCATTAGTAGCCCCAGACCTGAAATCTGCTACACAGACAGGATGGCTGGTCTTCGAGAGGGTTAGGGTCTGCAGTATATTCAGTGAGGTTATACTCATGGACACCTGATAATTCCTTCTGAGAAAAATATTTGGTTCAGAAAATAAAATCCTAGAACAGCTTTAAAAAGAAGAACTAATTCAACAGCATTTGAAGAACTACACCAAGTCTGAGCTGTGGAAAAAAAAATTAGGGTGAAAAATGCAGCACAAAGCATCCAAGGTGAAAATAGTCTATGAATGCTGAGAAAATATGACAAGGTCTAGTTCATAAGCCCCTCCTCAGATCTTCTTCTAGGGTTTTGTTTAATTTTTTGGATCCTAGATTATAGATAGGAAAATATCTATGAAGTCTAAGTTCTAGCCAAGCACTAAAGACAGAGGATAACTTGCCACACACATCAGTGCCTAAAGCAAAGGTAACCACATCTGAAAGCTGTTTTTAAGATCCTGCATATGTTCAAACAGGGTCTTTGTGCAGAAATATACAGCACTGATCTCAACATTAGTTCAGAACTGGAAGTGAGGTTTTCTTGCTTGTGCTGCCAGCCTTGCTGCAAGGTGGCTGGTTACAGCCTGCTTGTCTGCTGGTTTTGGCACCAGTCCTTCAGGCTGTTGACCCCTGGTTTGGGATGACTCTTCAGTTCCTTGTAGAGGGCCTGTTGTATGGCCTGTTGTAGTGTTTTTGGGTGACATTGGCCAATGCAGCCCCTTCTGTGCAGGCGGCATTGCTGGAGGCAAGCTTGCTGCCATGCACCTGCAAACAAAGCCTTATCATTTCACTGGAGTTACATATTTACAGCAGCCCCCTCCCCTGCCCCCAGTTGCTGTACTTAATAGATCATCTTATTGTGTATTTGAAACCTTCCCTGACGTGGATAAACTGGTTTTAGCACAATCAAGTATTTTAGAAAGTTCTCTTTATTGATGATGATGTTTCCGCTGAAAGAGGAAAATGTGATACTATGAAATCTTATTCAGGGATCTTAATGCATTTTCTCCACTATGGATGTCTTTTTAATTCCTGTGAGCACTCCTGAGTAGCTTAATTTCAGTGGAGTTGCTACTATTACTGAATAGCCTTGGCTAAGCTATTATATCAGCAGGAAGCCTGGTTGGATAGCATTCAGTTTGCTACATTAGTCATAGAATCAATATTCCAAGAGAATAGGTTTAATAGAATTGAAAACTATTTTAGGCTGTAGTAGCATATTTTATTTTTTAAGATAGCATAGTTACTAAAATAATAGGACGGATGCCATCAAAATGGGGAGAATATTTTACCTCAAAAATATTGAGTCATTCATTTCATTACAGATGAATAGTAAAAACCACAGCAGTATATGCTCTTTCACTTATTTGTCTCCAATTTTTCTTTCAGGCTGAGGTATGCTCTGGAACAGTAGCAGAAGTAATCCAGTCTGTTGTGAATGGTGCAGATGGTTGCATATTTTGCTTTGGTCATGTCAAGCTTGGTGAGCTCCCAAATTCGTTACAGTTAATTACTATGTCAGTCTGGTAATTACATGCTGTCAGCTCCTGGAACAATAAACCTGGAGTATATGAATAGATTAGAATTTCTTTTTAATTAGCTTTGCAAACTTATCACAGTTTATTTCTACACTGTAAGTTTTAATTTGAATAGGTAACATGTAGCATCAGATTAGCTTATTCAAGAGCAAGTTTATGTAGATGCATTGTGATGAAAATCAAAAGATCAGAAATGTTTTTAACATTAATTTGCTGTGAGTCTGGCTTACAAAACTTGCAAGCCTAGTTGAATAAATAGTAATGGATTATTAATTACATACTTTGAATTTTTGCATCTGTTCTTTCCCTTATCTGTGCAGCACATGGCATTACATGTAATGTACAGTGGTGATACCAGGTGGCAATATGAAGACTCACTGTCTTGTACAAGAAAGGTTAATTGTGTTTATGTTTGTCTTTTCATTCTAGGAAAATCTTTTACCATGATTGGGAAAGATAACTCCACACAAAGCCTTGGTATCATCCCCTGTGCAATTTCTTGGCTCTTCAAATTGATCAATGAACGTAAAGAAAAAACTGGAACTCGTTTCTCTATCAGAGTATCTGCTGTGGAGATCAGTGGCAAAGATGAAAACCTTAAGGATTTGTTAGCTGAAGTAGCCACTGGCAGCCTTCAGGATGGCCAGTCTCCTGGGGTTTATCTGAGAGAAGATCCAATATGTGGAACCCAGGTATAATGAATATCACAACATAGATTTTTCTGAGCCTGACTTTCTTCTACTTTTTATTTCCTTTTATCTGACAACATTTATGACAACTTTTAAGCCAGTAAAAAAAATTTATTGCTTTTAATTTATAAGCCCTTCTCCCATGGTGTACATACTTGTTTCTCTTAGTGCCCTGGAGATTCAGCCAGTTCAGCAAAAAATAATAAAAAAAATGCCCCTGTGCTAATTAGTCATTTTCTTGTTTATATTCAAGCTTCAAAACCAAAGTGAGCTAAGGGCCCCGACAGCAGAGAAAGCTGCCTTTTTCCTTGATGCTGCAATTGCTGCCAGAAGCACCAGCAAGCCTGAATGTGAGGAGGAAGATAGGAGGAATTCACACATGCTCTTTACTCTTCACATATACCAGTATCGCATGGAGAAGAGTGGCAAAGGAGGAAGTATGAATGTTCTTACCATACTGTTTATTTCTAAATGATGTGGTCTTGCATTAGTTTTAATAAATTGCAATTAACTTAGAAAGAAAAAATGAACTCTCAAGCCAGTTGAGTCACCTTTAACTTTTGTAGCTGTGACTAATATCTGGTTTCCTTACAATTAAATATTAATTTGGTCATTATCCCATGCTGTATTCATTATTCTCTTCATTTGAATGCCTTTTGAATACCAGGTTTGGCTTGAGTCCATGCAAGAACGTGATGTACAACTGTTTTTCCCCTTTTTGTTTTAGTGTCTGGAGGACGCAGTCGTTTGCATCTCATTGATCTGGGGAGCTGTGAAAAAGTGCTGAGCAAGAGCCGAGATGGAGGAGGCTCTCTATGTCTGTCTCTCTCTGCCCTGGGCAATGTAATTTTGGCCTTAATTAATGGTGCTAAGCATGTGCCATATAAGTAAGTGAATTCTTGTCTGCATTATCTTAAATTTGTGGGTGGTGTTACCTGAGAAATGGATTGCATCAACAATTTACTCTTTCCCTAAGGTGAAGTTAAAGGCAGTTGTGTCAGAGAAGGGTCTGTCTTCTTTTAATGTCGCTCCTACAGATACATGTATCTGTTCATCTACTTGTCCATATTAACATACACACAGGTTTTTAAATGTTCAAGTAACATGAAATTCTTAGTTACATGGCCAAAAATGGTACAGTGGTATATACTGAAGTTAGGTGAAGTGCTGGGGAGGGTTTGATTGTTGAAGAAAGTGAGGGAAAACGGCTAAGATGTTTTCTTTCCTTCTCTCTCTCTTTCCTGGATTTGGAATTTTTGGCTGATTGCAGCCAGCTCTACATTAGTGAATAATTCAACCTAGATTTGATAGATTTTCTCTTCCTTTTGCAAATATAAAAATTATATTGAAATTTTGGAAAATATTTGAGTGTTGATCAAGTATGATCATCAAAGGTTGTTATTTCTGTATGTCTTTTTGGATCTTTTTACATCTTTTCAATTAAAAAAAAGAAGACCACCATGTTGCACATTAGTTTAACAGAAGCAGATGTTTAGGTGTGTTCCTTTGTGGGGTGGCTCTGAGAATAATTTTGTGTCAAACGCACCTGTGGGGAGCCCAACTTACAGACAACAGCCACATTGTAAGCACCCTTACCAGAACTTGGCCTTCAGTCCTTAAATTTAATTGCTGCTTGTCTTAATGCATTATAACTTCGTGCTGTTGTTATCAATCATGTCGTTTCACATATTTATCTAGTGATGCATCTCAAACAGGTGTTTTTTTCTCTCTGTATTAGGCAGAGAGATATTTTCCTCAGGCTAGTTGCTAGGTTTGTGTATGGAGTAGAGGATGTATGGGTTAGAATAGGGAAGGGCAGATCCTTAACTTTGTCACCTACTGTGGTTTAGTGACCAGATGTGACAGGAGTTCCCTCATGTTGGACCAGCTCAGGGGGGCAGTAGGAAGCATGGAACCGCGGGGAAAGATGTCCTGGAGACCAGTGGAGGACAAAATGTCATTTGTCTTGTCAGCTTTACTGTCCACAGTGGAGGATTTGCATCATCAGGAAAGCCTCCAGAGAGAAGTTCTGCTTCCCTTCTGCTATGTCAGAGCAGACCACAGGTGGCAGAATGGAAAGTAGATTAGTTGGGGTGACACTTACATTTCTGGTATCTAACACTGTTATATCTGTTCAGAGATTTCTTACCATTTCTGCTGACTTCTTTTATTTAGTATTAAAAGTGTTTGCACAGAGCTCACAGAGTGTAACTATCCAGGTACTAAGTCTGTTCAGCTAAAAATACAGCACTCATGAGCTTTATTTGTGTAGTACGATCTCAACCTGAGATAACTAGTTATTAGTCAATTGGTTACAATTTTCTAAGCAATAAAATGAGTTCTCATACTGTAAATACCCAGGCAGATACATTAAAATATTGGTAACTTGGTATGTGTACATTTAGACACATTTGAAGTGTCAATAACAGGAGCCTATTTCTTATCTTCCTGTACCATATATGCATGAGAGTGAAAGCACAGCTTGTGGTGTAAAATTCTGCAAAAAAAGGTGGTGATTTCTTTAAATATTCCTGGTGTTCTCATTTTTTTGCACAGGGACAACAAGTTGACAATGTTGTTGAGGGAATCACTTGGGAACATCAACTGCAGGACTACTATGATTGCACACATTTCTGACTCCCCAGCCAATTACGCAGAGACTCTCACCACCGTTCAGCTCGCGTCGCGAATCCACCGCATGAGAAAGAAGAAATCCAAGGTTGGTTCACAAACAAGCAGAAATTAATTCATTTGAAAATGAGTTTTTCTAACCTTTCGGTAGGGGAACATGGGATTTCTCGATGGTAGGAAGTAATACAAAATGCATAAAAGCTCAGGAGAGGAACTGAAAAATGACTTGGCACTGAGCCATCATCCTGCCCCCAGTCCTTAATCCTGAAATTCCCTTCTTTTTGTTTCAAACACGTATTCTTTCTTTGCTTACATGTCAAACTAACTCAAAAGCTTCTATCAGTATTAATAAAATCAATAGAGGAGGAACAGAAAACTATTGAGGAGAAAGACAATGCATAATATTTAATGGAAATTGCCTGAAAAGGTATGATTGTTATATTATTACTAATACAGTAAAATCTATGTAGTGTGTTATTTTAGTTTACCCTCCCCTGTAATATTTTACCACTAGATGTAGTTGTGATAGTATACACAAAGCACAGAGTATATTGCAAGCCTGACCTTTTAATCAATTACTGTACATATATATACTTACTTATCAATTGATGCTAATAACTTTTCCCTTACTTGTCATTTGCAGTATGCATCCAGCTCGTCTGGAGGAGAGAGTTCGTGTGAAGAAGGACATGTCCGGAGACCTCCCCATTTGCGACCATTCCACCCACGAACTGTTGCCCTTGACCCTGACCTTCCTGTCCTGAATATATCCAGTGATCCTGATTATTCCTCCAGCAGTGAACAGTCTTGTGATACTGTCATCTATGTTGGTCCCAACGGTGCAGCTTTGTCCGACAGGGAATTGACAGATAATGAAGGTCCGCCAGAGTTTGTTCCCATTATCCCGTCCCTAAATAAGAAGAGAAATAAAGACAATTCTGCTCTTGGTAGGAGTTCTGACAAGGACCATTTTAAATGCAACACTTTTGCTGAACTGCAAGAAAGGTTAGAGTGCATTGATGGAAGTGAGGAACCCATGAAATTTGCTTGTGGAGAAATCTCTGTTGGGTCCAATTGTAGTCCCGTTCCTGGAAGTACAGAAAATGCACAGTCTAAGTTGATAAAGGAAAAAATATCCTCTCCTTCTGGAGGATTTAAGAAATCGATTCCACAAGAAACTGCATCTCCCAAAAAAGGACATAACCTTCCTTTCCAGGCTGTTGCACCAAGGGGTGGCAATGGCAACTGTCAAGAAAATAGCACACCTCACCTGAAAGCAGAGCTTTCCAAGCTGCAGAGCAGAGCTGACAACAAAATAATAGACTCTATCCTGGAGGGGGAGAGAGAGACAATCACTGATTCCCTGCAGACTTCAAGGTGTAGCCCTTCAAGGAATCTAGAGCAGAATAAGGCCACAGCTGACTGTGCCA